>NW_006291426.1:1120853-1152086 GCF_000327345.1 Myotis davidii | reverse complement strand
TATTTTTAATACTTACATTGAATCTTCTCATTTTCAAAAATAGCAAAGTTTCTGAAAAATTTTCAATCATCAGTACAACTTAATAAAATACTTACCCCAAAGACATTTTAATGCTATTTCCATGTACTTTATTCATTTGTCCTCTTTGTTGGTAAAACAAGGTACTTGAAATAGAGAAATTTTGTTTATTTTAAATTTAGAAAGGAAAAAACAACAAATTTTGGAAACCTACTCTTCCCTTTTGGGGCAAAAATCCCAGCCTGCCTTCCTCTGGGCTGATCTGATAAATGTTCTTTTCTCCACACGTGGCAGGGCAGGTGCTAGAGGTTGCTTTCCGGCCGTGGCGACAGATTTGCAGGGGTCCATGCTCCCTCACCTGCTCCAATGGCAGGTCCAGAGAACACATTGACTACGACTGGCCATGTTAACCTATGGGTTGGGACCAGGAAGTAACAGAAAACAGACCAAACAATAAGGAGATTGAACCCTTGGCCTTTTTCAACAGGACCCCTGGCCTCAGACTTTTCCTCTGACACATGGCCATGCTGCGAGGTCATTTTAAACACAATGACCAAAACTTCAGAGTTAACCAGTAGAGCTTTCTCACTGCTGTTTTGTTCTGATGGAGTCCAAAACATTTTTCATTTTAATATATTTTATTGATTTCAGAGAGGAAGGAAGAGGGAGAGAGAGAAACATCAATGATGAAAGAGAATCATTGATCCACTACCTCCTGCACACCACATACTGGGGATCGAGCCCACAACCCAGGCATGTGCCCTGACCAGGAATTGAACTGTGACCTCCTAGTTCATAGGTCGACGCCTGCCGGGTAGAGTTCAAAACATTTTTAATTCTTATGTTTCCTTTGCAGAGACAGAAAAACTTCCATACAAATACAGTCTCTGAAAAGCAAGACCTATCAATTCCTGGAATGAAAATATGCATTTATTCCTTAACAACGATCCATATGAGAAATACAACAACAGTCCTTCATATTGAAGGAAAAGGAATGCTGCGTGGTGGGGTCTCTGGGAAACAGACTCAGGGAAGAATTGCGTGCAGGAGCTTTATCTCGGCATCAACACCTGTGGAGAACGGAAAGCCCGATCCGGGCAGAGGGAGAAGAAAGCTGCAGATGCAGGCACCGCCCAGGCCTCTGGATGGCCCTGCACAGAGGTCTGAAAAGCAAAGGGCTGAACTTTCTACCCCGACATCAGCCAGCCACTGGACTCTGGCTTCTCCTAGCAAAGGGAGGTGATCTTGAACAGGTGGCTTCTTTTCACCGGGTTGTGGGGAGCAGGAGGACACAGGTGTGAGCTGTCAGCCCATCACACTTGCCAGCTGCAGTTCTGAAGTGGGGGGGGGAGGGGGGGAGGGCAGCACACCCCAGTGTCTATTATGTAGACTCAACAGATAGTAAAGGCTGCTTCCTAAGGAAATAGAAGACTATTAAATAGAAAGGAAAAAAACGTGGGCCGCAGAACTTTTTACCAGAGGTAAGACTCCATGTCACGGCCAAGACAATGCAGCATCTTACACTCAGCACAAGACTGACCCCAGCTTCTCCGCCCCAGTGGCCATCACAGGCCAGTTACCCACTTTCCTTTCAGCTCCGACCCAGCACTGTGATACCTTCCCAAACACTGGTAACTGCAAAGTGAAGTGCGTTTCACGTGAGAGAGCCTGCTAACGACTCCTGCATGTTAGTTTCTCCATGAATGTCAAGGGACAGAATGGACAGAGAAAGAAAAGTATTATGTAGAAATCTTTATGACAGACCAATGGTCTATCATTGAGCATGTCCTTTCGGCAGAGCTCAAAGGTCAAATTATTGTTTTGATCACCTATGTCACACTGTGTGCATGCTGAGACTCCCGGGTATTATCCAATGGGAGGGAGAAGGAAATCCTGAGGGCCTGAGAGAACTTGGCATCTCATATGGGAAGTGAAAAACCATGGGGCCCTTCATTTAAAATAAGGAAGGTCGGCCATCTGCCCAGTTATGGCATGATCATTTAAAATAACCTTTTAAAAAAACATGTAGTTTTTTAAGTATATACTTTTAAAAATATGTAGTATAGCCCTTGCCAGTTTGGCTCAGTGGATAGAGGGTTGGCCTGTGGACTGAAGGGTCCCGGGTTCAATTCCACTCAAGGGCAGGTACCTGGGTTGCAGGCTCGATCCCGGCCTGGGTTGGGACATGTGTGGGAGGCAATCAATCGATGTGTCTCTCTCTGTCTTTCCTTCACCCTTCTAACTCTCTCTAAAAATCAATGGGAAAATATCCTCAGGTGAGGAGTAACCAAAAAACAAAACAGAAAAGCATATAGTATAACTTGGAGGGTAGAGGGCAGGGAGGAAATAGTAAGGCTTTCTCCTCAGCAGCTTCTGAAAGAGGGCAGATAAAATGTTGACCTGTCAACTGTCAACACTAAGATAATGACTTCAGAGAAATCCTGTGGAAGCAAGTTCTGTTCTATGTACATCTGTCTGTCTGTCTGACATGACATTAGTGGTCACACCCTAAGGAAGGTGGCTAGAGGGCAGAACCAATTCCGGGTGTTGTCTCAAATCCCTGGCCTCACCCACCCAGCCCCAGGTTTACCGAACCTACCCTAGAGCCTGGCCACACTTCTAAATCTAAGTCATCAGGGAAAATATTTTTAACGTCAACGCCTGCGAAATGCAAAGGTAAGGCAGTCGGCCCACATAGCAAATAGTCAAGTCATTCTTAAGGTCTTGCGTTTCTTTTTCCCTTGCGTACAAGTGTAATATTCTTGCCCCCTGGCTATGCACTGGAAATGGCCAGCCTTTTCTGGCCATTCCAACCAGTTTCTTCCAAGGCTCCGTCTAATCCCCTGCACAGGGCCTCAGGTGTCTGCCTTCCTGAGACAACACATTCCTAAAAAGTTATATGTGAATGAGCTGTCCATAGAACAAATAATACTTTTCCACTGACTTTTATTCTGATTCCACAGTGTTTTTATCATCGCTTCTAACCTGTCTCTTGTGACAAGTGAGTCACTTACAGAGTGAATTCTTTTTAAAGTGAGCAGCTTCCCACCTCTTTTCTGTTTCCATCAAGAGAGGCATCTAAAAATGGCTTTCCCTTTGCAGACCCAAAGGGGTCCAAAGCTCTCTCACCCTCACTCATCTCCTTGCCTGTAGTTTCCTGCCTTTAAAAAAATAAATAAATAAATTATTTTAGCAGTTGATGTGTGTGTGTGAGAGAGAGAGAGAGAGAGAGAGAGAGAGACATCAATTTGTTGTTCTACTTATTTATGCATTCACTGGTTGCTTCTTGCATGTGCCCTGACTGGGGATCAAACCCACAATTCTGGTATCAGGACAACTCTAACCAACTGAGCTACCTGGCCAGGGTGCTTCCAGCCTTGACTGTGCAAAGCTCACTATTTTGCTTAAGGCTCCACTTTGACTGTCTTAGTCTCCTAGGGCTGCCATAACAAATACCAAAGACTGGATGACTTAAACAACAAACATTTATTACCTCTCAATTCTGGAGGCTACACATCCAATCAAGGTGTGGGCAGGGCTGGTTTCTCCTGAGGCTTCCCTCTTTGTCTTGCAGAAGGCCTTCTCCCTGTGTCTGCATGGCCTTCCTTCTGTACCTATCTGTATTTAATTTCCTCTTCTTGTGAGGACATCAGTCATATTGGAATAGGACCCACCCATATGACCTCATTTTACCTTAACTACTTCTTTAAACATAGTCACGCCCTGAGGTACTGGGCTTAGAACTTCAAAATATAAATTCTGAAAGAAAATATGAATTCTGGTGGGGCACAATTTAGCCCACAACACAGGCTAAATAAAAAATATATTTGAACATCTCCCTGCATAAGAAGGGAGGGGGAGGGATTATTATGTCATTTCTAAATATCTTCCAAAGTTAAGAATTACTGAGTAAAAAGTTCATTTATTGTGGGCATCTCATCTCTTCCCTTCTGGGGATGACTGTAACTCAGTGTTTCCCAAATCTGAGGGCCCAACAGAACCACCGGGAGCCCTGGCTAAACCCAGGTCGCCAGCCCCACCCCCAGAGTCATAAAGGCTGGAGTGCGACCTGAGAATTTGCGTTCTAACGGGGGGTGGACCATACATGGGCCTGCAGTGCGATCATGGATATCTCGCCTCTTTCCTCCCTGTGTAGTTTTGCTGAGCACTTTGATGGCATTGTCCCCTGTGCGCCTCCCAGCACACAGGTAATCATGTGAGGGGAAGCATGATTGTTGTCCTTATTTTAGAGAGGAGGCAGGTCCAGCCCAGAGTGGCTACAGGCTTGCTCAAGGTTGCACAGTTACTTAGTGGGAGAGCCTCATTGGTCTTGTTCTCTCCACTAAACCACAACCTTTGGGATCTGAGAGAATACAGAATAAAATGAATGGTTTTCCCCAGTCTGAAAAAATACCACTACTAAGCATGATAATAGCTATTCTTTGCTGAGTGTTTGTTATTTTCCAGGCAGTGTTTATAAGTGTTTCACTTGTATTGTGCAACTTAACTCACTCAACCGTACAAAGTAGCTACTATTGATATACCCATTTTACAGATGAGAAAACTGAGGTTCAAAGAGATTAAGAAACATATCCAAGGTCACACAATCAACAAGTGGACTCTGGACACAAACCCAGATGAGTCTGATTCTGGAGCCCATGTGTTTGGACATGACCCTGGCAGAAGGGGATTCAATAGCCTTTTTAAAACTCCCATTGACCTGGGTCTAAAGCTGGGGCTTTGTGAAAGAAATGGAGGTGAGCTGAGGAGTAAGGAGCTCTCTTGTTGTCAGAGCCCATGGTAGAGAAAGGTAGCGTGGCTTCCCAGGTAAGTGATGGGTGGGAGCCAGGGGCGCGGAGGACCTGGAAACTTACTTGTCACACACAAAGCTAACCAGGTGGGTACGTTTAGCTCCAATATTAATGAATCAAGTTTCCCTTGCTCCCGATGCTTGCGTAGCATGTATTACCCACTCCTCCTTGCAAGACTTGTCTAGTCTGCTTTTTCTGTAAGCTGTTTTCTTTTACCTGCTTTTCCCAGCCCCTTTAAAGTTTCTGAGGGATAGGGGTTCTGAGGGCTACAAGGACTGCATGTATACTTCACCTTAGTGTTTTTCTTCATTTTTCTCCTTCCCTTCCCACCAGAGACTCCCAAGAGCTCATGGTTAGGTTGATCACTAACCTCAGACTTCGTGGGTGGCCTTCCAGGTAAACACTTTATTTGGTTCCCATGACATCGCCCTTTAGATCATCTACCAACCCTTGCAGCCTATGGGCCTGCGATTCCTGTGGGCACAGCACTCCCATGTCTGCTCTCTTGGTTGCCCATGTCCTAGTGAAAACTTCTTCTGGCACAGATAAGGGGTGAGCTTAGAAGGAGAAACCTTTTCTAGTGCCTCCTCTCAGCCAGGAGGGCTGCTAGTGACGTATATGCTGCTCCACTGCCTACTCCAGCACATCCATGGGTTTAGTGCCATCTCCCTTTACAGAGGAGCACCAAGGGGGCTTCCCTGCCTGCCCAGGTCACACCGCCTCTCCGTGCCAGCGCAGCGCAAACCTGGGGCTCCTCACCCTGACATCCATCCTCTCCTCTGTTGTAAAGAGGAGTGTTTCAGCAGACCCTGCAAAGCTGACACCCACCCCACCACTCCTCCTCCCCGGCCCTTTGCTGGTTTCAGTACATTCTGCAGTCCCTTTTCTGGGCAGAAAGGAAGCCCAAGGCCTCAGAGACTTTTCAATACCGGGGGATCCTTCAACTCTTCCAGTTCCACAAGTGTTTATTGTCTATTCAATGCCTTCCTTTACACTGGAATCAACAACTCTGAGACCCACGGTCTGCAGGGAAGAGGACGGGTGCTGTGAACTGAATGTTTGTGTCTCCCACACACAAAAAACAATTCATATGTTGAAGCCCTAAGCAGAATGTGATGGTATTTGAAGAAGGGGCCTTTGGGTAGTAATTAGGTTTAGATGCGATCCTGAGGGTGAGCCATCATGATGTGATCTGTGCCCTTATAAGAAGAGGAGCTCGCTCTTCCCCAGTCCACAAAGAGGAGGTCGTGTGAACACACAGTGTGAAGGCAGCTGTCTGCAAGCCAGGAGGGGAGCCCTCACCAAGAATTGAATCTGCAGGCACCCTGATCTGGAACCTTCAGCTTCCAGAACTATAAGAACAAAATGTCTGTTGCTTAAGCCCCCTAGTCCATGGTATTTTGTTACAGCAGCCAGAGCTGACTGAGACAGGGGAGAGTAGAAATGCAGGCTTACAGGTGATCCACTTCCCAGGCTGGTCCGTTGGAGCAGATATGGGAGCAGCAGACAACAGGAAATCTCTCTGATGGACCATTTGGAAGTGGGCTACTTCTGTGGTAAATGCCACCTAACTAAAGTAGCAGAGTTTGGGGGGAAAGGAGACATATGTAAAACTTTAGACAATAAAAAAAAAATTTTTAATTAAAAAAATAATAATAATTAATTAATTAATAAAGTAGAAGAGTTTGTCACTCCCTCCTGGGAAGTCACGCTCCTCCCAGCCCTTTGCTATTAAAGAGAAAGTTCCCAGGGGGCAAAGCAGTTGCTGACACCCAGGACAGGCAGCCCTCTGGGAGCTCTCTCAGAGGGGTTTGCAGCCCCTTCTGAAGTCTCCGCCTTGTGTTATTCTAATATCATTAACATAATATTTTCTAGGCTAATTACATATTAAAAATGAAGGACTTGATCAAAATAGGGATCAACTGTTATGGGTGATATATAAGAGCCCTAGCTGGTTTTGCTCAGTGGGTAGAGCATCAGCCTGCAGACTGAAGGGTCCCAGGCTCAATTCTGGTCAAGGGCATATGCCCAGGTTGCAAGCTCGATCACCAGTAGGGGGTGTGCAGGAGGCAGCTGATCAATGATTCTCTCTCATCGTTGATGTTTCTCTCTCTCTCCCTCTCTGAAATCAATAAAATATATGGGGTTTTTTGTCTAAAGTTTTGCATATGTCATAAAATATATTTTAAAAAATAATAAAAATGCTCTCTTTAAAAAAAAAAAGAGTGCTATATAAGATACCAGAGCCTGACTCCTGGGGTCAAATCCTACCTCAGCCACTTACCAGCTATGTGTCCTTGGGGCTAACCTCTCAGTGCTGCAGTGTCCATATCCCTAAAATGGGGACCATAAAAGCATCCACCTCATGGAGCTATCGTGAGAATTAAATGAGTTAATACATAGAAGGCTTTTAAAACAATGCCTGGTACATAGTTGTATCTCAATAAATATCATGTATAATATATAAATACACTCTCATACAAAAAAAATTGTGTACAGAGAATCATCACAGTTACAGAAATAATATGAGGGGGAAAACTCCTTGTTGTAGCTGAAGCCCTTTAGCCCTGTTTTCCATGTAATGTGGCATAGCTCCCACATATAACATTCTGCATACGGTAATTTTGGCTTAAATATTGGGTCACCTCAAGGGTTATTAAGGACCTAAAAGGTAGAGTAGCAAGTTTTGGAAATGAAGACATGTTCCTCTGTTTCTTTTAGCCCCATTAGAGTTGGGCACAAATAAATGTAAAGCAGTTTCTTGCTGAATTCATGCTTCCTTTCTGTGTACCAGTCAATATGGTGGGCATTGGCTGTTAGTGATGAATCAAGCCAGATCTCTGGCCTTGAGAAGCACCCAAACTGGCAGCTGTCCACACAATGTGCAATGATTGGTTGGTTGGTTGTAGCTGACCTGAGAACAGATGCATTCCCACAAGGAGAGATCAGAGTGGAGGGTCAGGTGAAATCATAGTCATAACTTCAAGACCCTCTATACACCTTGCTTTATATAGCACACTAGAGGCCTGGTGCACAAAATTGGTGCATGGTGAGTGGGCGTGGTTCCCTCAGCCCAGCCTGCACCCTCTCCAATCCGGGACCCCCTCAGGGGATGTCCGACTGTTGGTTTAGGCCCGATCCAGAGATCAGGCCTAAACCGGCAGTCGGACATCCCTCTCACAATCCGGGACCGTTGGCTCCTAACTGCTCACCTGCTTGCCTGCCTGTCTGCCCCTAACTGCCCCCCCTGCCAGCCAGCCTGATCACCCCTAACCACCTCTGCCTGCCAGCCTGGTCACCCCCAATTTCCCCCCAGCCAGCCTGGTTGCCTCCAACTCCCCCCATACCAGCCTGGTCACCCCCAACTGCCCCTCCTGCTGGCCTGGTCACTCCACACAGCCTGCTGTTCAGTAATTTTGTCATCCCTCACTAATCCCCTGCCGGCCTGGTCACCCCACGTAGCCTGCTGTTCGGCCGTTACTGTGATGGTGTCCCGAATGATTTGCATATTCCTCTATTATTAGTATAGATACTCAGGTTCAAGCACTTGTCTAAGTACTTTATGCATATTAACTCCCTTTAGCTCATAAGAAGCCTATAAGAAGATGCTCGTTGTTCATTAAGTACAATGTAAACAGCAAAGCATGATGAAACTATTAAGGATTAATAAGTTAGAGTTAAAAGACAGAGGAACTGAATTCAGACACAATACCCTCATACAAGCTCAAAATTATTAAAGAAAAAGTCATAATCTCACAAAAATGTCTCATTTCAGTCCACATCTAAATTGCCTCAAAAAAGCCATGAAAACCAGGACCATTAAAAATTATAAATGTAGCCCTAACTGGTTTGGCTCAGGGAATAGAGCATCACCCTATGGACTGAAGGGTCCCGGGTTCGATTCCAGTCAAGGGCATGTACCTTGGTTACGGGCACATCCCCAGTAGGGGGTGTGCAGGAGGCAGCTGGTCAATGTTTCTCTCTCGTCAATGTTTCTAACTCTCTATCCTCTCCCTTCCTCTCTGTAAAAAATCAATAAAATATATTAAATAATAATAATAAATGTATTAATAGACAGACAGAATTTATTGAACATATAACTGTGTTCCAAATTTACATGTGTTTAACATTGGTGCATAGTCTAGTGCTAAAGAAGAGAATCTGGACTCACACAGCTGTGATAGCTCAGAATCTGCATTTACTAGCTGTGGGATGGTTGAAAAAGTTTCTCAACCTCCCCTTGCCTCAGTCTACTCATCTGTAAACTACGGATAATGATTCTATCTACCTCTTAGGGTTGTTGTAGGATTGAGTTAGTAGTGTCATACACTGATTAACATCAGAGATACTTCTGAAAAATGGGTCTGTTAGGTAATCTCGTCATTGTGCAAACACACAAACCTAGATGGCATAGTCTACTGCACACCGAGGCTGTATTGTATAGCCTATTGCTCCCAGGCTACAAGCCTGTATAGCACATTACTGTACAAACAACACAATATCCAATCAAGCACAAGAGAAACTGTGCAATCAAGAGACCTGGTAAATATAAGATGTGTGTGGCTACAGTTTTATAGAAAACTTATTTTATATGTAGAATGAGTACACTCTAAAATAACAATAACAATAGAAAGTATAGTATAGTAAATAAATAAACTAGTACCATAGTTGTTTGTTATCAAATATTATGGACTGTATATGCTTGTATGTATTATACTTTTATATAGCTGGCAACGCAGCAGGTTTGTTTACACTAGTATCACCACAAACTTGTGAGCAGTGCATTGTGCTACGATGGAATTTTTCAGCTCCATTATAATCATATGAGACCACTGCCATATATGTGGCACATGAATATACCATCTATGTAAAACACTCAGAATAGTGCCCAGCAGTTGGTAAAAAGCGCTTTTTGTTATTATTAAAATCTCACAACAGCCTTTGTTGTTATTACACATTTTTACATATGAGGAAATGGAGCTTAGATAACTAAACTAAGTCAGCTTGTCCCAGCTGACCCGCCCAGAACACGGCAGGGTCAGGATTCAAACCTAGGTGTGTCCAGTTCCATGGCCCGGGCTCTGAAAGAGCCTGTGGTGACCTTTGCCCCCACTTGCAGCAGAAGCAAGTCAAACACAGGATGAAGAAGGTGGCTCTCATGGTACACAGTAAGCCCCAAAGCGAAGCCATCCTCTTCCTGCTCAAGGTCCCCATGCTCAGCCCCCGCAAAGGAGCAGGGCAAAGGCCTTTGGTTGGTAAGGCAACAGAAAGGAGTCAAAGACAGGATTGGGGCAGGGTTGTTTATCACTAGAGAATGGATGCTGAAGGCTACTGTAGTCAAGACCTACAGCTCTGGGCTTTTATAATCAACCAGCCTTGACCACTGCTGGGATCACAGTGCACTGCAGGCTGGTCAGATCCCCTAGGCAACAAACTCCCCGCATCCCTACACATCTCCAGGCAAAGGAAACACAGCACAGGCTGTGGGGACAGAGGCCTCTCCTTCAGAGGCTCCTTAGGTCAGAACAATCACAAGAGGGTGGATTTAGCACCTGACACTTTTATGCCTCCCCTTTGACATTTGTGTTCCATTTCCTCCTAGAAGAATTAGCGATGCTTGGTGAACTCCAGGTGCCACCTTCCAAGTACCCTTGGATTCTAGCCAATCACCAAAGCAGGAGAGACACCCACATGAAACCAATTAAAATACACACACCAGTGGGCACGAGCTCCCTTGGTAGTTTCCTAGATTGCAACTATTGATTTCATGATGACTGCAGAACAGAACAAGTCTCTATTAGACAATCCTTATCTCGTCATTATCCTATCTGCTGTGTTTGTGGGAATAAAAGGCATTGGTTATTTTGTAACTTTGTATGCACTTAAAAGCATTTTATTGTAACTTTAAAAAATAAATGAATTTGGGAATTAAAAAAAAACACACTATTAGAGCCTGGCTGGCATGGCTCAGTGGTTGAGCATCAACCTGTGAGCCAGGAGATCATGGTTTGATTCCCAGTCAGGGCATGTGCCCGGGTTGTGGGCTCAATCCCCGGTGTGCGGCGTGCAGGAGGTAGCCAATCAATGATTCTCTTTCATCGTTGATGTTTCTCTCTTCCTCTCCCTCTCCCTTGTTCTCTGAAATCAATTTAAAAAATTAAAAACACTCTTAATACTTACCTGACAGGGGAGATACCATGATCACGAAGGTGGTTTTCCCAGGGCGAGGCTTATCCATTGCACTCCGGATGTGCTGACCCCTGCGATTTCCCCAAATGTGGGAAACTCGACTGCATAATTTGTGGTAGTGGGGGACTGCGTTCGCGCTCTCCCCTGAAAAAAATAAATAAATAATAAATAAATAAATAAAAACACTCTTAGAAAGGGGGTCCGGGGAGAGAGGGAAATCAGGCAAACAAATAAAACAATTGCTATAAAACGTGTGTTTATTAATCCCCAGAAAAGGCACAATAGATGCACTGTGGCGGGGGACCCACTCAGAAAGGCCTGGATTAAAATCCTAGTTCTGTCCATTTGTTACATGTGACCTCAGGCAGGTTTCATAAACCCCAACCTGCAAAATGAAGATAATATCCTCTGACAGCTGTTGTGAGGCGTGGATGGGACAGTGTATGGCAAGTGCCCTGTCTTATGTATGACCCAGTCTTGGCTCAAAAATGTTACTTTTCTTCCTCCTCTACACCCATCCTCTAAAATATCCCTCCCAAGGCAGAGTGAGTTGCCTGTCCTTTTTGTTGTACCCTCAGTTGATTTGTTCCTCTCGATTTTTATCCCTGGAACGTGGAGGCGGGACCAGGTGCTTGGCGAACGTCTGTTCGTGCAGAGTTGGTTATGCTATAATGTCTGTGCTGATCGTGAGCTCCCAGGGAAGGAGCCTCGTCAGCCAGCATCAGGCGTGCTTATGTTACTACGTGTTGCCGCTCCCACTTCGCAGGGCATGTGAACACATCCGTCACCAGCAGCAGGGAGGCGACACAAATCAGGTGAATGAAGAGAGCAAAAGTGGTAAAGTCTGTGACAACCTGGACAGTGTCCCCCTGCAGGTGCTCTGATTCAACTACACAAAACGCACTTCTTTGGCTCGACAGGATGTCCACAGGATGTCCTCTCCGGCCTCAAATGTGCTACCATAAACAGAGTTTCAAGATTCTTATACATTATAATGTGCACATTGTACGCTATGCTTTCTTATCCATGACCTCATTTGATATTCCAGCCAAGCATTTTTTAGCTCATCTTATACTATAAACATCTGACCGAGAACCTGGGTTCAAATACAGTGATTTGTCCAAATCAAACCTAGCTAGTCAGTGGCAGGACAGGGGTTTGAATCCATGGATCCTAACATCAGCCCAGGACTCCGCCTCTTCTTTACACCTCACACTGTCTTTGGTATGCCGCTGTGTTTCACCCCCATGGAGTTTCTAGGCCAAAACCCAAACCCCATCAAAAGGTTAAGCCTGTGTCAGGTTTACACGCCAGTGGTTGCCATGAGTCATAGTCCATCTAGAGCTCTGAGACGGGTGTCCTTGGAAACTGCCTTCTTTGCAATTAGAGGAACATGTTTTACCCGAGCAGACTGCAGGGGAGTTCGGGCAGAGCGTGCCAGGCAGAGACATGCGGGGCAGAATGGTGAGCAGGTCGATAGGAGGAACTCTGCACCTGAATGGCAATGAGAAAGCAGGCTCCTTGCATCAATGCAAAGAATCTTTAAAGGAACCTGTGTTTGTAAAGAGAGCAAGAAAAACAAGCTAGAATCTTAGCAACTAAAGTAAACAAGCATCTGATTTCTCAAGGCTAGTGTTGTCCAATAAAAATAAAATGTGAGTCACATATATGACTTTGAAATTTTAAGCAGTCACATTAAAAAAGTAGAAAGAAACAACAGAAATTAAGTTGAATAATATATGTTGTTTAAAATATTATTCAAGATGCAACCAATATAAAGTATTAATTTTTATATAAAATTATTATTCATTTTTTCCATACGAAGTCTTTGAAACCTGATATTCATATTTATGACTCATCTCTGTTGCACTACCCGCATTTCAAGTGTTTGTCAGCCACATGTGGCTGTGGCTGCCATGTTGGACAGCACATATCTAGGCCAAAGACACTCCCTAAGCCCTGGCCAGGTGTCTCAGGTGATTAGAGTGTCTTCCCATCCAGTGGTCGGCAAACTGCGGCTATCGAGCCACATGCGACTTTTTGGCCCCTTGAGTGTGGCTCTTCCTAAGCCTTAGGAGTACCCTAATTAAGTTAATAACAATGTACTTAACTATATAGTTTAAGTTTAAAAATTTTGGCTCTCTGCCGAAACCAGTTTGGCTCAGTGGATAGAGCATCGGCCTGCAGACTGAGGGGTCCCAGGTTCGATTCCGGTCAAGGGCATGTACCTGGGTTGCGGGCACATCCCCAGTAGGAGATGTGCAGGAGACAGCTGATCGATGTTTCTCTCTCATCGATGTTTCTAACTCTCTATCTCTCTCCCTTCCTCTCTGTAAAAAATCAATAAAATATATTTTAAAAAAAATTTGGCTCTCAAAAGAAATTTCAATCGTTGTACTGTTGATATTTGACTCTGTTGACTAATGAGTTTGCCTGACACTGCCATACAACAAAAGGTTGCAGATTGAATTCCTGGTCAGGGCACTTACCTAGGTTGCAGGTTTCATCGCCAGTCAAAGCAGGTAGGAGAGGCAATCAATTAATGTTTCTCACACACCAATGTTTTTCTCTCTCTCCCTTTCCTCTCTCACTCTAAAAAAAAAAAGAAATCAATACAAACATATCTTTGGATGAAGATTAAAAAAATAAAGAACCCCGCCAGTGTGATTCAGTGGTTTAGCATTCACCATGAATCAGGAGGTCAGGGTTCAATTCCTGTTCAGGGCACATGCCCGAGTTGTGGGCTCAATCCCTAGTAGGGAGCGTGCAGTGTGTGTGTGTGTGTAGATATATAGATATATATATAGATGTGTGTGTGTGTGTGAGACAGAGAGAAGAGAAGAGAAGAGAAGAGAAGAGAAGAGAAAAGAGGGAGGAAAGAAGAGAAGGGAAGGGAAGGGAAGGGAAGGGAAGGGAAGGATGAGAGGGAGGGAGGGAAGGGAGGGAGAGAGAAAAGAAGACTATATTTCTGCATAGTGGAAATGAATGACATAGTTGAAGGCCAAAACTGACTGCATTCTTCAAGGGACGGAAAGCCCTCATTTCCACTCCTGCTAGTCCAATTTCAAGACCGGGCTTTCAGGGTCACCTTCAAACTTTGCTCTCATGTGAGGGAGGGCAGGGAAGAAGGAGAGACAGTTGTGTTAGTTTCCGGCCAATTCCTCTGCAAAGCCACTCAAAGGCCAATGCGCCCAGCCCCCTGTGTTTGCCTTGCAGCAGTGTAGTCCTCAGCAGGTCCCTTTGCAAATACCAATGACTTTGGTTCTGTCTTCAGGGGAGTCACGACTGGCTGTGATTGGGATGATATTTTTTATGTGGCCGAGTTCACAGAGCCAATTGCATAGTGTGAGTGGCATGGTGATTAAGAGGCACTGTGTAGAGACTAAAATCACTACATTTGCATGTCTCTGAATAATGAGATTCTTATCTCCATTACATAGCAATGAGGTAGAAATTGATAGGGTTATTAACTGTTTACACAAGTAAGCACAATTTTCTGTTCTCTCTCTCCCTTTCTCCTGCTCCAGCCAGTTTCAAACGAGCCAAAGGAGGCGACCTGAAGGCACAAAGTGGCCTTCCGCCCGTCTATCCCCCAGCAACCCCACTAGATAGAAGTTTCCATACCAAGAGATTTCCACCACTTTGTCAATAAATTCCCTGGCTGCCTTCCAGAGGGAGCCCGCAGATAACCCGGTCCAACTCTGTGGTTTCACAGTGGAAGGAATGGCAGTGTAGAGAGATGGGGTTTGCCCAAGGTCACACCGATGAGAGGCTAAAAGACAGAAGACCCCGGCAAGGCCCCTTCCTCCTCTAGTTTTCATCCTCTGCCACCTGGCTGCAGCTTTGGAATAATGGAATCCCATCTTCCACCCTAATTACATATTGTGCATTCCGGCCACACACCCATTTTTCTGCTGAAGAGCTAGAGAAACCAGCTGAAATTATAATTGGATTCCCCCAAACACAAAGACCTTTCCAATTGCCAGTAGAAATGAGCCCTAACTAGCCACTGCATCAACAAACATCAATCTTTGCAGCAATGAAATAAAGATATGGGGAGATAGTTACAGTTATAGTGGGTTATAAAACAGGGAAAGGGAAAGCTGTAATTAAGTGTCTCTGTGGCTCTGCTCCCAGCAATGAAGCATGTATCCACCAGCCATGTGGCAGGGACATTTTTTATATCAAGGGCAAGATCAAGGCGATATCTAAAGGGAACCTTTTTAAAAGCAGATCATCCATGTAGCAACCCACAAATGCATACAGGAGAGCGTTTCACGAGCATTGTTGCACTATGTTGGGGAGAAAAACCCTCTCCAATTAACTTCTAACACATCAGTGTCTTAGTGATGGAATAAACAACCACAGACAGCATGCGGCCTAACTGCCTCTGCATAAAAGAAGAGACGGAGTCAGGAGATTTGTCAAGTATATGGTGGCATCAGCTTAACATTTGTGGTAGTTAAGTGATTGCATGAACAGCTGCAATGCTGAATTCCATTAATAAATATGATGGGGAGATGGACCGGAATGGAGCCTTATTACTTATTATGTATTAAAATGGACTGTTTGTGATATATCGTGAGAGTACTGAATGACTTAAAATAGCAAGAAGGGTCCATTGCCTGCCTACCCCATCCATCAGTAATCAAAGGTCTTGTCCTGGGAGTCAAGCGGAAGGAGCTTCTGGGTGGCTTGAAGCACATGAAAATCAGAACATATTCAGCAGTGGGAAAAGTGGTGTGAAACCCAGCAGGTCTCCACCGAAACTGCACTGGGTTCAGGGAGGCCTTCCTAAATCCACGGTCTAAATTAACTCCTCCTGTTATAAGTTACCCTGAATCTTACCTGCACTGTTTTACTCACTATGGTCATTGCACTATGTACGCACCATCTGTCTTCTCCAGGAAGACTCAAACAGGCCGGTACTGTTTGTTTAACACGGCTCATTCATTGATTCAAAGGGTACCTACAGAGCAACAAGCTAGGTACACAGGTTACAGCAGAGACCAAGACAAAGCTGTCCTCTTGTACTTCATATCCAAGTTGGGGGAAATGTACCATAAACAAACAAGTTGATTTTCTACAATAATACTTGTTCTACACAAAGGAAAATGAGATAGAAAGCAAACGCATGAGAGGCTGGTCAGAGAAGGTCACTCAGAGGACATGAGAATAAGGAAAACAGAACATTGAGAAGTTCTGGGGGAAGGAGACTTCAGGCAGCCAGAAGAGCGGGTAGAAAGGCCCTGAGGTGGGAACAGTTGCTACGTCTGGAACCAAAAGAGTGGGAGATGAAGTCAAAGATGTAGGTTGGAGCTGGATCACATGCTTGGCACATAGTAAATGCTCAGTAAACATTTGTTGAATGGATGAGTGAATGGGCACCCATCCTATATAACAGCAGTTCTCAACCGGTGGGTCACGACCCCTTTGGGGGTCGAATGACCCTTTCACAGGGGTCGCCTAAGACCATTGGAAAACACATATATAATTACGTATTGTTTTTGTGATTAATCACTATGCTTTAATTATGTTCAATTTGTAACAATAAAATTGGGGGTCACCACAACATGAGGAACTATATTAAAGGGTCGCAGCATTAGGAAGGTTGAGAACCACTGCTATATAATAAAAAGCTAATATGCAAATTGTCCCCTCAACAGGAGTTCAATCAAGAGTTTGACCAGGGGCAGGGCCAGCTGGGGGGAGGGGTCACAAGAATTTGGCCAGCTGGCCTGGCCCTGCCCCCAGTCAGCCCCTCAACCTTGCCTGAATTCCATCCTTTAAGTCCTGCACTACTTTTCAGTTTTGTTTTCTTTTCCTCTAAACATTTTCTCTAAACATTCCTCTCTACTCCCCCACAACCTTGGAATGACTACTTGCATATTCAACATAATATGCAACACACACCCTTCATGATTTGACTACTTTTTCATCCTCACCTGCATACAAAAGTAGAGACTAAATCATCTAAATTTCAAGAAAACCACAGCAGATAAATAAGATGAGGTCTGGAAGGCTCACTGAATATGAAAGTGATATATTCAAGGCAGTCTATGATAAACCCCAAAGTACTACAAGGGAACATGGGGACAAGCAAGCTAATTGCAGGCTGACATCATATAAGGCAGGCTCCTGAAGGCAGGATGTTTCTGGAAGCTCACCAGCCTGCTGTTCTTGTTGTGGTGCTTTACTTCCTTTCTAGTTCTTTGTTAATTAAACCCTATTGGAAGTTGTCCAGGAAAATCCAAGCTTGTGTTATAAGGTCTGTGATATATGAGTCATAGCACCACCACCCAATCAAGAGGCCTAAGCCAGAAACTGGGTGTCCTCTTACTCCACCCTTTCTCTTTACCTCCACCTTGGGTCTAATCAATGAAGTCGCATCAGTGCTACCTCTCAAATAACTCTCAAATCCATCTTTCTGTTCCTTCCTCATCACTACTGCCTTATTGAAACCCTTGTCATCTCTTACCTGAATCCCGTCCTTTCAGTCCCACACTACTTCCAGTTTCTTTTTTTCTCTAAACACTCCTCTCTACTCCCCACAACCTTGGAATGACTACTTGCATATTCAACATAATATGCAACACACACCCTTCATGATTTGACTGCTTTTTCATCCTCATCTCCCTACATGCCTTCTAAATATCCTGAGTTCAAGAAAACCGAACTATTTACAGTTCTCCCAAGGCCCCATGCTGTTGGAAGTCCCCATGCCTTTGTGTGTGCAGTTCCCTCGGTCTAGAATGCCCTCATCCAACATTGTATGGATACTCTCTGATTCATCCTTTAAGATTCAACTCAAATATCACCTATTCTGTGAAGTTTTTCCTGATTACCATTGTATTATCTAGGGTTCTCTAGAGAAACAGAGCCAATAGGGTGTGTGTATATATGTGGAAAGTGAAATTGGTCCATGTGATTATAGAAACTGGCCAATTCAAAATCTGCAGGTGGATGAGTAGGCTGAGGATCCAAGGAAGAGGGTACACTATAGTTCAAGTCCAAATGCTGTCAAGGTGTAGACCCAGGAAGAGCTGAAGTTGCAGTTCAAATATGAAAGCCACCTGGTGCAGAATTCCCTTTTTCTTAGGAAAGGTGAGTCTTTTGTTCTATTCAGGTCTTCAGCTGGTTAGATGAGGCCCACCCACAATACAAAGGCAATCTACTTTACTCAAGGAACACTGATTTAAATGTTCATTTCATCCAAATCACCTTCACAGAAACACCCAGAATAGTGTTTGACCACATACCTGAGCACCATGCCCAGGCAAGTTGCCATATAAAATTAACCATTACAACAATGAGCAATATTAGGGTTTTCCTTCTGTGACCCTGTAGCATCTCAAATAAAACTCTATTTTAGCATTGATTGTATTGCTTCAATTTTTATGAGTAGACATGTTAATCTGAACTCTCATAGGTAGGAACCATGTGCTAGCCATATTTATAACCCATTCCTAATACAGCATCAGTAAATACTTGTCAAACTAATGACTAGTGAACTTATTAACTGTTTTTATATCGTAGGACAATATTATGCAAGCCTAATCCTTACAATAATCACCTGATCAGGGAATTATTGTTAGCTTCCCAGGAAAGGAAATAAAAACAGAGTACAAAAAAGTCATTAACCCAAGTTCCTACTGAGAGACCACACCTCCCCAGGCTCATTTGAAACCTTTGCCCCTTGATTAACACAAAGAATGGCCTTCCTTCCCTATACTTTCTTGGGCAGTGGATGGATGGCCGTAAGGATGACTCTACCCATGACCATCCCAGCCACCGACCAATAGGAAGTCTGCTATAGCAATCTGGACATGAATACCACTTCATGACTCACCTGTTCATAAATGCCCTAGTGCTCTTAGTTCAAAATATTTGTGACATAATAATAGTCAAGAGACTATAATTCCAAGCTTGTGTCATAAAGCAATTTGAACAAATTTCTACCATTGTTTTGAAACCTTGAACTCAAGGTGTGGACGGCAAGAAATCTTCAACAGCCACAACAATGTAAGTTCATTCAGGAACAAAGGGGCTGCTAGCATTTGGTAAGATGGGCTTCTCACCAAGGATTTTGTTAATAGCTACAGTTTTATGAGAAGCTATTATATTGTAGACATTATTCCGGAGTAGTTTGTGTATAATCTTATTTCATTCCCAAATAGTCCTCTTAGGCAGGTACTATTTTAGCCACATTTTACAGATAAAGGAGGACACTGAAATACAGAGGTTAGGTAGAGGCTAGGAAGCACTTCAGTGGAGCTTCAAAACCAGGCAGTCTGGCACTAAACCCTGTGGTGTTGGCTAGGCCACAATACAGCCTTCTCAGAACACCTCAGTCAGGAGTAATAGGAAAGCTCTCAGAATACTTTTTTCTTTCTATCTTGTCTCACAAGGTTCTTTAAGACCTGCATTCCTACACCTCATCTATCACCCCTGCCCACTCTCCCAGCCTGACCTCTATGCTCGCCCTATCTGCATTCTACACTCGAGCCAAACTGACCATGTTTTGGTCCCATTAATATCTCTTCCTTGCAGACCATATACATTGTATTTCATCTACCAGGACAACTCCTATTCATTTTCAAGTCTCAACTTTGCCCTCCCTATCTCTGGAGAAAGCACTCCTGAGCACCCGGACTGAGTGGGGTGCCCTTCTCCCTGTATGCTCCTACCATCTATTCTAATTGTCCCCATTACAGACCTTATAAAACTATGTTGTCATCGCTTGTTTTAGTGGCCTGTCTCCTAACTGTGGCCTCCATGGGATTATAAATTAAATACCCATCACCTAGCCCAATGTCTGACATATGATAGACAGTAAACATTTGGTGGAAGGAGGAATTAAAAAATGAATAAATTGAATAAATGCTGTTTATCACTTGAGCCTAGACAGGACATTTGCAAACCATTCTCAAAAGAATCTAAGATTTCATCAAAAATTGATGCTCTAGTAACATCTTCTTCCTCAGCAACTTAAGAAGCCCCTAGACTTCTCTAGCTAAGAAAAGAGATGGTGCCCTAACGGGTTTGGCTCAGTGGATAGAGCGTGCGGACTGAAAGGTCCCAGGTTAGATTCTGGTCAAGGGCATGTACCTTGGTTGTGGGCACATCCCCAGTAGGGAGTGTGCAGGAGGCAGCTGATCAATGTTTCTCTCATCGATGTTTCTAACTCTCTATCCCTCTCCCTTCCTCTCTGTAAAAAAAAATCAATAATATATATTTTAAAAATAAATAAATTTCTTGGAAAAAAAAAGAAAAGAGATGGTGAGGACCAAGTACTAATGACCTCTGAAGCTTTCCTTCTCCCATTTTTATCCTGAGCCCAAGTATCTGTGATCAGATGGTGCCTGGGATGCTTTTGAAGATAGCTCAACCCTCTTGACACTGCTCTAAGTGAACTTAATCCTGAAGCATTTTTAAAAGTAATATCTGGGTGTGGTTCAGCTTTGGTGTTATAAATATGTTGTCTGTTTTTCATTACATTTTCATAAGTAATTCTTCATCATTGGTAAACTATGCAAACAAGCTTTTTGTGATTTCTAAAGAGCACTCCCTTAGTCACAGCATAAGATGTCACTCATGATAACAAATACTGAAGGAAATTGTTTTCATCTTGAATACACACCCTTCATCTGTCCCAGGATAGGAAGTCAGAAGTCAGAGAATGTGTTTGTATAATGTTACATCCGTTATTCTTTCTGAAAGAGAAGGCAGGAACTACACTAGACGGCATCTGAGGTTTCCAATCCCAATGTTCTCTGTGTCTTTAAAGTCATAAAGAAAGTGTGTGTGTGTGTGTGTGTGTGTGTGTGTGTGCGCGCGCGCGCTATTACTATACAAATGTTATGAGCTGAATTGTGCCCCCCCCCCATTAATATGTTGAAATCCTAACCTCTAGCACCTCAGAATGTGACTGTATTGGAGATAGGGCCTTTTAAAAGGTGGTTAAACTAAAATAAAGCCATTAGGATGTACCCTAATCCAATCTGACTGGTGGTGTCCTTATAAAAAGAAGAAATTTGAGCCCTCGCTGATGTGGCTCAGTTGGTTGGAGTGTCATCCTGGAGGCAACCCATTGATGTTTCTATTTCCCGCCGATGTCTCTCTCTCTCTCTCTCTCTCTCTCTCTCTCTCGCTCTCCAATAAAAACATATCCTTGGATGAGGATTAAATTTTTTTTTTAAAGAAGAAGAAACTTGGATACAGACATGCACACACACAGAAGAATCAACATGTGAAGACACGGAAACAAGGCAACCAAACAAGGAAGAGGCCTCAGAAGGAATCAACTCAGGCCACACCTTGATCTTGGATTTCCAGCCTCCGGAACCATAAGAAAGTAACTTTCTGCTGTTTAAACTCCCCAGTCGATGGTGCTTTGCTATGGCAGCCCTAAGCAGACTAGTACGAGAAATGGTTAACAAATGTTAGAGCAATATTAGAATCCCAGTGCTTGATGTGTTTATCTGCCATTTTGACTAAGGATGTCTCGATTCCACATTTTTAATACAAATATTTTAATTTAAATAGTACCAGTATTTCTTAATTTTGGTAACGAGATCATTTGGGGGATGAATGCCATTAAGCCAATTTAATTTTGTAATCAGTTTTCTATGAAGATCGGCAAAACCATTTCCTTTTTTTTTTCTATTCAGCTAAAGTAGTCACAAAAATGACAGGCAACGCACTTCATCTTTTTAAATAAATGCATTTTATGATTTTGCCAAATATAAGACCCCTACCTTTTTAAAAACAATCTCTCTAGGTTAAAGTAATAAGATATTTGGGGGGAATAGTAAGATATCTATTTGCAGATGATTTTTCATGAGTCTGTGAAGTATTTCTCAAATTTGCTCATATAGTCCAAAGGCTGAATTTCACATATACTAAGTGCAGCCTATGCATTGGTGTAAGTAATGTGTGGACTTTCCATTCTGTCATATACACCTACTCAGCCCCAATTCTGAACAAATGTTACAAAATACAATGTTCTTCAGCGTGACTCTCCTCCCGTCTGTGGCAGCCCCTTCGCGGGCAGATCTCCTGCGGAAAGAGCAGTGATAGTGAGTGTCTACCCTAGGAATGACCCTCTCGCTAACTATATCTCAGCACAATATTCAGAGTTACCAGAAGAAATATAGCTCCATCGCTCCACAGGAAGCCCTGTTCCCCACAAACATTCCTGCCATTCCACACCTCCCTCCTCTGGCCGTGTTCTGTCTTTAGCCTGGAGAAAATCTCCTCCCAGCCTCTGCCTACTGAGAATGAGACATCCACATCCGCTGAGACCAACACCACTTTGGTAGCGACTTCCCAGATCCCTTGCAGTCAGAACTCGTAACACATCCAAACCTTACTAGCATATTATCATTCTTGTTCTATGTCTGTACTGCCCACTAAACTGCCCCACAGCAACGACCACAGTGCCTAGTACATATTGAGTAGGAAAAAAGATACCAAATAATATCCTGTAGGAAACTATTGATCAGATGTCGCAAGCTATTCTTTAGCTGTCAGCCTTCCCCCACTACCTAAATTCCAGGAGAGCAGAAATCTTAACTGTCTTGCTTATTAGTCAGGAAATGGCACTAATAGGTGCTAAATAAATATTGGCTGACTAAATAATGAGTGAATGAATGAATGAATGAATGACCAAGGCATGGATAATCTTCATTAAGTTGGGCCATTTGATATTTATTCAAGCTGACCTCATTCCCCTCTATACAAAGAGGTAGGGGAAGACTTCAAAATTACCTTATCCCAGATTTCAATAATGAGGTTGTTCTTGCCCAAGATCAAAAGTAGAGTTATATATAATGGCATATTGTATATAATATATCATGTATGTGGTATATATCATAATATATAGTGTGTGTGATATATATCATATATCATTATATCACGTTGCATACATAGCATATTGACACTAAATTATGAGGGTTAAGGAACAGATCTGGTTTTTTCTTTGTCTCCTTTAGACCAATTTTAATCATTTTCTTTTCCTGGGAGTGTTTTTGTCTAGGTCATTTCTCTCCTAATTCTCCCATACAATAGAGTCATCCATCCATTTTGTAACATTTAAGGATTTCATCTATCTTGTAACAATAGTCTCCCCTGGATCAGGGTATCAGCAAGCCAAATGACCTTAGTAATACTAATGGCTCCAGTACAGAGCATAAACCCCAGCCAGAGACTGGGGTTATCCAGAGGTCAGGGAGCAACTAAACTAATGTTCCTAGCCAGTTGTTTTTGCTGTCCATTACGGACATGGGTGTTAACTCTCCCAAGGACCCGAGACAAGAGACGCCAAGAGGTAACCTGACCGTTACTTTGCCTATATCTTCTCTTACCTTGTTTATTTACAGTGTTCATAATGACTGAGATTCTAGAATCATAGATATTAATGATAGGAAGGACCATAGAGATAGTTTAACTCAGGGGTTGCAAACTCAAAGGCCTATAGTGGCCACACAGATTATTTAATTGAAAGAAGATAGCAAGAGGCCTGGGAGAATTGCAAAGAATAGTCCATCCAAATAGAAGAGTAGATACTCAGCTCAAGCTAACTATTGCAAATTGTTATCTAAGGTCCCGTGTGCATGATCTTCTGTTCCCCCACCCCCACCCCCCAAAAAAGTAACTATTCAGCCCTGGCCAGTGTGGCTCAGTTGGTTGCAGTGTCATCCTGTACACTGAAAGTTGGCCAGTTTGATTCCTGGTCACAACACGTACCTAGGTTATGGGTTCGATTCTTGGTTGGGAGGTGTGCAGGAGGCAAACGATCAATGTCTCTCTCTCTCTCTCTCTCTCTCTATCTATCTATCTATCTATCTTTCTCTCTCTCTCTCTTTCTCTCCCTCCTTCACTTCTCTCTAAAAAATTAATTTAAAAAACTTAAGGTGACTATATTTTTATGAGTTATCTCTCCATTTTTTAATGTGATAAATACACATAAAATTTACCATTGTAACCATTTTTAAGTGTGTAATTCACTAGTGTTAAGTCCATTCATGTTGTTGTGCAGCCAGTCTCCAATCGCCAAACCTCTTCACCTTACAGAAATAAAACCTCTATATATCCATTAATAACAACTCACCATTTTCCATTTCCTCCAGGCCTTGGCAATGACCATTCTACTTTCTGTCTCTATGAATCTGATTACTCTAGGTATCTCATATGTGTGGAATTATACAGCATTTTCATTTTGAGACTATTTTACTTAATATAATGTCCAGCAGGTTCACCCATGTTGTAGCATATATCAGAATTTCCTTTCTTTTTAAGGCTGTGTGTATATGACATTTTTTATTCATTCATTTATTGGTAGACACTTGGATTGCTTCCATCTTTTGGTTAGTGTGAATAATGTTGCCATGAACATGAGTGTAAAAATAGCTCTTCAAGACCCTGCTTTTAATTCTTTGGGGTATATACCCATAGGTGGAATTACTAGATCATATGGTAATTCTATTTTTTATTTTTTGAGGAACTACCATACCGTTTTCCATGGCAACTATACTATTTTAAATTCCCACCAATGGCTCCAATTTCTCTATATCCTCGCCAACACTTGTTATTTTCTTATGAGATGATATGTCACTGTGGCTGTAATTTGCATTTCTGCCAATGATTAGTATAATTTGAGCATCTTTTCATGTGCTCCTTAGCCATTTGTATGTGTTCTTTAGAGAAATATCTATTCAAGTCCTTAGCTCATTTTTAAAATTTGGTTGTTTGTTTTATTGTTATTGAGTCGATTATAATGTCAAAAATGATGTATACTAGTTCAAATTTTGTGAAAAACAACGACAATATACAGACAAAAATGCTTTCGCCCAGCCAGTGTGGTTCAGTAGTTGAGCTTTGGCCTATGGACTAGGAGCTCAAGGATTGATTCCTGATCAGGTCACATGCCCAGGTTGCAGGCTAGATCCCCAGTAGGGGCCATGCAGGAGGCAGCCGATCTATGATTCTCTCTCATCACTGATGTTTCCATCTCTCTCTCCCTCCACCTTCCTTTCTGAAATCAATGAAAATACTTTTTTAAAAAAATGTTTTCAAGCAGTATATGGCCCAGAGACCTCCATTTGGTGACTTGATATGGGTCCAACACACTTATCTTACAGATGAGGAAACCAAAGCCTAGATCATAAAGTCAATATGCCCACAGTTGCCTATGGTGTCTAGTAGCTAAGACAGAACTGCATCTGGAATCCCCTACCTCTCAGGCCTTGGGGATATTTTGTAGAACACTCACCAGAGCCAAAACCTCTGATTTGTAAGAGGTTCACACTTGCTGAAAATTCATGACTGGACTTGGTGATTTGTGTGGGAAAGTACAAAAGGCAATAATTCAAAATATTCTCACCAAAGGAAAAAAAAAGATATGTGAGGTGATGAATATGTTAATTAACTAGATTAAGGACTCTTTTCAGAATGTACAAATATACCAAATCATCACAGTGAACACTTTAAATATCATACAATTTTGTTTGTCAATTACACCTCTAATACAGCTAGAAATAAAAAGGCAATAACTCAAGGCAGAGTCCAGCTGAAAGAACTTTCTCTGCCCACTGCCTCCTTCTTTCTCTACGGGTAGATCTAGGGGCCTGGGGATCTATTTATTCTCAGTTAACAATGGACAAAGAGAAGCCTGTCAGCAGCATTAGTCATTGCTTGGAGGTCCCAACTTCCAGTTACACTCCAGCTCTCTACCCCAAAGTGGCTTCTCTTTGATGCTATTTCTGAAGTGGAATGTGAGCCTCAGCTGGGCAGGGCGGAAGGCACGTGGGGCGCATCAGTGAGGTATTAGAATGTAATTCTGCTGAGTCTCACAGGTGGGTTCCCAAGAGTACATATGGCAATGAGAACTTGGGAGAGGTTGCTATCTGGGGAGAAAACAAAGGAACGTTCTTTTTTTACCTTTTTTTTTCTTTATTGATTTAGGTATTACATATGTGTCCTTATCCCCTCTTTGCCCCCCACCTCCACCCCCACTATGCCCTCACCCCCTGGTGTCTGTATCCACTGGTTAGGCTTATATGCATGCATACAAGTCCACAAAGGAACATTCTTAGGAAGAAATGGCAGTAATGTGAAGGTGTCTATCTTAGCAGGGGGACTGGTCTTTCTCTTTCTGGGACAGACTCACAGTCTGACTTGCTGGCTGCTCAAGGAACGGAGCATTTCTGCCCCTGACTTGCTGTGTACGCCAAGGTGAAACCCTGTACCACTCTGGACCCCAGCGTGTCTTTTCGTTATATTGGAGAAAAGTCCATAAATGCAGGACTCTCTGTCTTGTTAACTGTGGCACTTAGTCACACATAAATCCCATCCTGTCTAATGCCATCCTGTCTTGCCTGGTGGCCCTGCTCAGCCAGCTCCTCAGCCAACTTCAGTTGCCTTTAGTGGTTCAGGATTTGAGAATTTGAGGAGTTAGAGCAGAGGCACTAGCTATTGTAATAAACTGAGGCACCGCGTTCAAATTCCTGTGTTTCTAGAGACTAGCTTGAAATTGCTGGTCACCTGGAGCAAGGCACCTGCCAGCAACTGTAAGCTCTGATCGCATTTGATACTTGCCCCTTCTTTCATGGTTAGGGGCTGGGGTGGTGCAGGGGGAGTTTGAAAGAGTCATCAATATTTGAAAAAGCACTTGGGGATCCTCAGATGAAACTGCTCACTACCCCAATGGCCTGCTACCAGTTGGATTGTCCATATTCTAGGGTTGAGTATTGATGGCTTTGTGACTCAGCTGTGATTTAAGCCAGTCTGGATGATGCCTTTTTAATGCCAGGGCTGGAGCTGGCCTTGCTCGGTCTCCTGCTTCCTTAACCAGCAGCGTCCTCCCTGAAATAAGCTCAGGAGAGTGTGTGACAAGTGTTTCCTGTGGCCAGTAAATGGCCCAGGGTGGAGCACCACGTATGGGAAAGGCGTGCCCAAGTTTGCCAGTCTTCTAATTTACATTGCCTGATACGGTATCAGGATTCAGCTAGACCTGAGACCTTATTTATACATTTAATTTATTATTTATTAATTATTTAATTAATATTATCTCCTAGATCAGGGCAAAGGCCATGTCTCACTCATCTTCAGGTTCCCAGCACCTAAGACAGGGCCTGGACCCTAGTTAACTCCTGAGCATCCTGCAGTTCATCCACTCATTGGAATGCTGATTGAGCACACAAGTCCCCGGGGACCTGGGGACTGCTGAGCACAAGCCACTTCAGGCCCTGACCTCAGGGTGCTTGCAGCCTAGAGGAACTCCACCTCCTGCAGGAAGCTCCCCTTTCCCCACCTTCTCTCCCTGATGCTCACTGAAGCCCAGTGCCTGGCCAGCGTCCACACTCATTTCAGGATCCTACATTACCTATATGGGTTTCTTCAGGACAGGGATCAACAATCACAGTGGACACCAATGGGAGTAGGAACAATTATTTATCCTTGTGACTCCATGCCTAAAACAGAACTTGGTACTCTAAAGGTACTCCACAGCCCTAGCTGGTTTGGCTCAGTGCACAGAGCGTCAGCCTACAGACTGAAGGGTCCCAGGTTTGATTCTGGTCAATTCTGGTCAAGGGCACATGCCTGGGTTGTGGGCTCGATCCCCAGTAGGGGGTGTGCAGGAAGCAGCCAATCAATGATTCTCTCTCATCATTGATGTTTCTCTCTTCCTCTTCCTTCCACTCTGAAATTAATTTTTAAAAGTATATTTTAAAAAATAAATAAATAAAGGTGCTCTACAGACGCTTGTTAACCACTGAGCCCACACTTCCCCTCTGACCTCCACTGGGACAGAGACTGGCAGTGTGGAACGTACAATGTTGCTTTCTCAGTTTGTACCTCATGCTAGCCAGCTGCTTGATAATTGCCCATTTACTGACCTGGCTCTCCCCCCACACACACACCCCCGCCCCCCAGACTATAAGGCACCTAAGAGCAAAGGACCATACCTTATTTACTGTTGTATCCCGACGCACAGCAATAGTAGGTGCTCATAAATTGAACAAACAAGTTCAATTATGAATAAAATGAAAGATGTTTAGATATAAAATTGAAACCCAACCATATAGATTCCTAAAGAGTGATATAAGATATTCTAATATCTGTGATCTCTTGTTGGAGTGATGGTGATGGTACTCCTAATTTATAACAAAACCTTACCAGAGAAATACAGAAATCTGTCAATAATTGAACCATATGGCTTCCATTCTCACCTCATGCAGTGAAAACACTTCAACACATCTTCACTTAACCACCTCATTGGATTAATGTAGGTCTCCATTTCACTGCTGAAACATAGGGAAGGGGTGCAGCCGGAAGGGTCTTCATTTGTGTGTCTCAGTGCTTCTGCTCTCCCCAGCTAAGCTTTATGCTCTCCAAGACTCAGTTGACTTTGTTCCCACTCCCACTATGTCCACTGTGATTGATATTATAATTTTCATTTTAATTAAGTATTGTACACGCCAATGAACTAAGAATGCAAAACAAGAGTTTCCATTTTTACAATAATTAAGTTGAATGTATTGGGAAAAGTTGATAAGAGAAATCATTAAAACTATTGTCGCCAAAACCGGTTTGGCTCAGTGGATAGAGCGTCGGCCTGCGGACTGAGGGGTCCCGGGTTCGATTCCGGTCAGGGGCATGTACCTGGGTTGCGGGCACATCCCTAGTGGGAGATGTGCAGGAGGCGGCTGATTAATGTTTCTCTCCCATCGATGTTTCTGGCTCTCTGTCTCTCTCCCTTCCTCTCTGTAAAAAATCAATAAAATATATTAAAAAAAAAAAACTATCGCCTGATTAGGTGTGAGCTCGTAAACTAGAAGTTTGATGGGGGGTAGAATTCTACACTCAAAACTGGAAAATGTGGATAATGATTTATGAAAACATTTTAGGCAAAAAAAGACAAAGCAGAACTTGAATCAGCAGACCTATCTAAAAGTAGCCTTAGTTTTGAGACCTAAACCAAAATCAGACAAATGAATCTGAATTCTATGTTATGAATTGTATGAAAATATTTAAGGCTTGTAGGTATCATATTCTTTATGATGGTAAACTTTCAAAGAGGGTTTTGGTTTTTTGGGTTTTTTTTCAATTTACTGGTTACTTAGGTCTATGAATCCAGCAAAGATGTTCTACTGTATGTTGGATTAGGCAGAGGCTCCATCTGAAAATTGTAACTCATCAGGAAGGTCCCTGGAACCCCTCCTCCTGGCCTCCCACCCTAATGAGTAGAGTAATATATGGCTCTAGACACATTTCCACCTTATCATTTTCTCTAACATCCTGTAAGGAGAGTCTAACCAACTCTACGGTACTTAGATGTCTGTTAGCATATCTTTCTAAAAGGATTCTGTACCCTACCATTATACTGAAAACAAGAGACTATTTTTCTTAAACAGAAACTCTCTCTAGAGAAAGGGAGAATGGAGAACTGACTCTTGCTAAGCGAGTTCTGAGACCAAGTGCTTTCCATCCCTAATCTCGTGTAATCCTCACAAACTCCCTGTGAGCTCAAGCTCGCTGGCCTTTACAGATGAGGAAACTGGGGCCCTGAGAGGTTAAATAAGGTCACACAACGAGTACTAGACAAGTGGCATGTGACCCACTTCCCACACCACCAAATTACCTCTGATGATTTTCCCCAGAACTAAAGTTTCTTTTCCTGTTTTGTTTTGTTTTTGTTTTTGTTTTCAGAAGTAAAACAATATGGTGTCTATGTGCTGTGTTTCTTTCTAAGATGCTCCGGCCACTTGAAGGGAGGTGGGGTTCTTGTTTGTTTCATTGTTGGTATGTGTCCAGGCTGAGCGGCTCCCCTGGCCTCCTCCAAGGCTGGTGAGGCCGTCTAGACTCCCTGCACTGCTGCGCTGTGCTTTGTTCCAGCTATGCCAGGAATTTTCCAGGCTACCCACCTTCAACCCCTCCTCTCTCTCTCTCTCTCTTTGGGTCGAATTTCGCCCTTCCCAAAAAATATATTCAAATCTTGTGAGTGTGACTTTATTTGGAAATAGGATCCTCGCAGGTGACCAAGTTAAAACGAGGTCATGCGTGGGGGCCTATTATGACTGGTGTCCTTTTAAAAAGGGGAAATTTGGACACAGAGAGAAGACAATGTGAAGATACAGGGAAGATGTCATCTATAAGCCCAGGGGCACCTGAGGTTACCAAAAGCTAGGGCAGAGGCATGCAACTGGTTCTCCCTCACAGCCCTCAAAAGGAGCCAACCTTATGGGCACCTGGGTTTCAGACTTCTAGCCTCTAGGACTCTGAGACAATAAACTTCAGTTGGTTAAGCCGCCTAGTTTGTGCTGCCTCTTTACAGCAGCCCCAGGCCTCTAATTCATACTATTTTTCCCTCTTGGTCTTCCTCTCCTCCAGTTTCCATGGATTCCAGCCTCGCCTGGATTCTCTGGCTGTGATGCTCCAGCTGTCTTGGGCAGGTTTTGCTTTCCCTCAAGGACAGGGCCTCTCAGACTCCCCACCTCGGAGCACATCTCCAGCGGAGGTCTGCTCCTTCCCACCCACAATCCAAGCTCCTAACACACCAAAGCCTAACTCTGACCCAGCTACCTAGGCCCCCAGCTGGGGGAGGGGGTTCCAGCTGGGGGCAGATTGGGTAGTGCTAGAAGGATCACCTGTTTCTGTTGTTTATTTGTCAACTAAACAGAATTGCAATACAAGGCAGACACTGCTGTCTCGAATGCCGCTTTCTCTCACAGCTTATAACTGTTATCCTGGCTATTCCTTGCTGACTTAATACCTTCTATTTCCTGCCTTCTATTTTTATCTCATGGTCAGGTTCCAACAAAGCCTTTCCCTGAAATTGCCAGGAGAATCATACAATTAATCAAAAGCTGCAGAGCACTAGTCAAGTGTCTGTCACAAAATTCTTTGGCGTCATCGTGAGCAAACCTCTCAGACACTCTAACTGAACTTAGGAGTGAAGCATATGTCATTGTTGCCACATCACTTCATATTGGGTTTGGGGTTTATTTATTATTTGAAAGACTAGAGGCTTGGAGCAGGGATTCGTGCCCTGGTGGTGTCCCTCAGCCTGGCCTGTGCCCTCTCGCAATCCGGGAGCCCTCAGGGGATGTCAGACTGCTGGGCTTGGCCTCATCCCTGCAGGCCAGACCAAGGGACCCACCGGTGCACAAATCCATGCACCAGGCCTCTAGTATGCATATAAGATCTTTGGTTA
>NW_006291426.1:1113959-1118959 GCF_000327345.1 Myotis davidii | reverse complement strand
CTGCCTGCAGCCCTGCTCGCCCCCAACTGCCCTCCCTGGCCAGTCTCCCAGAAGGTCTCCCAGTCTAATTAGCATATTACCCTTTTATTGGTATAGATGCCTGAAAAGGGGGGGGGGGCTGTTTTTAATGAATCTTTTTAAACACCCTGGATATTTTAAATGGTACCATATACCGTTCTGGTTTATGCGGTTACTACAAAGTGGCAGGCACTGTTTTAGGCACAGTGGTAAATGAGATAAAGCCCTGCTCTCCTAGAGCTTATGTCAGAGGGAGACAATAAACAAAATACATACAATTGAATTTCAGTTCATAGTAAGCACTGCAGAGAAAAATAAAGCTAGAATTGTTTGTTTGATATCTATCTTCCCTTTGGATTATAAGCTCCATGATGACAGTAGCCATGTCTGTCTCAGTGCAGCTCACAGTAGGCATTTGAAGGACTGTTGGGTGGAAGAATGATGGACTTATGGGTAATGGATGGGCTGATGCATGGATGGATGGACTGATGGGTAGATGGGACTCATCATTCATTTTGGACTCCAAAGAAGCCATGTATATCCTTCACTGAGAATTCCTTGGTTCAAACATGTATTTGCCAGACACTGGAATGAGAGGTGGATATCCTTGCACTGAGGGGGCTCACACAGAGATTTCTAAGAAACCAGGACCCTCTCATGGAGACATACAGTGTGCTCTGTGCTTAACTGGGCGACGTGGGGGACAGCTGGAGGAGATGGTGGTGCAAGAGGAGTGTCCCAAAGGCAGTGCTACTTGAACTGAATCTTGAAAAGACTGCCAGGTCCAGAAAAGGCGTTCCAGGCAGAGGGGGACCAGCATGGGCACAGCAAAGTCAAGAGACACCAGGACAAAAAATAGACACCAGGACAGTCTTTTGTTGGGACAGGAACACGGAGGAGTGACGTCGATGAGGCTGGAAAGTGAGGCAGGAGCCAAAAGCTGATCTGCCTTGTCTGCATACGTCAGCTCTTTCACTGCAGAAATCTGATGAGCTTATCAGACAGGTTCTAAAGGTCAGCAAAGCTGAATGATTAGGGACATTGAAGTGGTTAAATGAGTTGCTGCCTAGAAACCTCGTTTGGCACAAAAGCATCTTTTTTTTCCACGCGTTGCTTTGTTTCCATCCGGTGTATCCGATTCCATGTCCTCCTCTGACTCAGAATCACAAGCAGACCGTCGTCCTCTGAACACGTGAGGCTGCCCAAGTGGCCCGTCTGTCCGGCTGCAAGGGTGCTAATCCTGATTCAGATGTGCTCAGCTCCGCATGCGCTGCGCTCGCCGCCACCAACTTGCTCTGCTGGTTTATGCTCGCTCTTCCAGAAAGGAGAAGCATTAGACACTGAGGGGTGGGGGTGAGAGGAGGGCTCTGCAGGTCTTTAGTGAGCTGCCTGCAGAAAATGCAACCTAGCCTAGCAGTCCCGTCTGTACTTTGGAAGTCACAAATGAAAGAACACCTTTATGAATGTTATTTACTGGGGAACGCCCAAATTTGATTGTGCCTCGTCTTTATAATCATGCTCCTTCTTTCCATTCTAAAAGAAATATGTACAACCTGCAGAAAATATAAAAATTAGAGGAAGTACAAAGAATAAAGTAAAAATTACAGTCAATCAGTCCTAGCTGGTGTGGCTCAGTTGGTTGGAGCATCCTCCTGTACACCAAAAGGCAGTGGTGACTCCTGGTCAGGGCACATACCCAGGTTTCCAGTTGGATCTCATGGTCTCCCAGCAACCGGCGGATGTTTCTCTTGCACATCAGTGTTGGTCTTTCTCTTTCTCTTTCTCTCTCTCTCTCTTTCCCCTCCCTCCTTTCTTCTAAGATCAATAAAAAAATAACAAACTTGTTTTTATTAATTATAGTAAACCAATCACTTAGAACCACTGTTAATATTTTGTAATATGTCTTTCTAGTCTTTTTCTATGAACACATACACTCACATACACATATTTGACAATGTTACATCTGAAGAAGGTTTAATCTCCAAAATTTATAGGGAACTCACACAATTTAACAAAAGGAAGATAAATAATACAATTTAAAAAATGGACAAAGGACCTAGACACTTCTCAAAAGAGGACATACAGAAGGCCAAGAGACATATGAAAACATGCTCAAAGTCACTAATCATCTGAGAGATGCAAATCAAAACGACAATGAGGTACCATCTCACACCTATCAGAATAGCTACCATCAACAAATGACAAGTACTAGCAAGGATGTGGAGAAAAAGGAACCCTTATGCTAAGCGAAATAAGCCAGTCGGAGAAAGATAAGTATCACATGATCTCACTCATTTACAGAATATAATGAACAATATAAACTGATGAACAAAAATAGATCCAGAGACATAGAAGCATCAAACAGACTATCAAACCTCATAGGGAAGGCAGAAAGGGGAGGTGGGTGTGAGGGGGGGGATAAGAAAGCAATCAAAGAACTTGTATGCATATAATCATACCAATGTATACAGACAATAGGCGGGTGAAAGCCTGGGCTGGGGGGCAGGGGCAGACTGGGAGGGGTGAGTGGGGGGAAAAGGGAACACATGGAATACTTTCAACAATAAAGAATTTTTTTTTTAAAAAAGAATCTCTTGTGACAAGTATTTCTCAGACTATGGGTTGAGAGTCATATAGTCCTGTCCTGATGGAATTGTTCTGAGTGTTTAATGATGTATAGAAGTTTTTAATATTGGTATTTCTCCCATTGTTTCTGATGTCTAAAATGGGTGTTGTCAGAGTCGATAAGGAAACGTGGACGCCGCTGTGGCTTTCTTTTTTTCAAGCGGCCGGGAAGATGGCGGACATTCAGACGGAGCGAGCCTACCAGAAGCAGCCCACCATCTTCCAAAACAAGAAGAGGGTCCTGCTGGGAAAGACTGGCAAAGAGAAGCTCCCGCGATACTACAAGAACATCGGCCTGGGGTTCAAGACGCCCAAGGAGGCCATTGAGGGCACCTACATTGACAAGAAATGCCCCTTTACCGGTAATGTCTCCATCCGAGGGCGCATCTTGTCCGGCGTGGTGACCAAGATGAAGATGCAGAGGACCATTGTCATCCGCCGAGACTACCTCCACTACATCCGGAAGTACAACCGCTTGGAGAAGCGCCACAAGAACATGTCAGTGCACCTGTCCCCCTGCTTCAGAGATGTGCAGATCGGCGACATCGTCACCGTGGGTGAGTGCCGCCCCCTGAGCAAGACGGTGCGCTTCAACGTGCTCAAGGTCACCAAGGCCGCCGGCACCAAGAAGCAGTTCCAGAAGTTCTGAGCTGGCTGCCTGCCCAAAACCAAATAAAGTTATTTTCTCAGTCACAAAAAAAATAAAAAAAATTAAAAAAAATAAAATGGATGTTGTCATTCTGCTAAGTCACAGGTATAATCAAGAAAAGTTCTTTCTTCAGGCTGTCCCCTGGAATCACCAAGGGGAGAAGTTCTGGGAGGGAAGGAAGATGGGATGGGGAAAGATCCCTTACTATTTGTGAGGGTAACAAGAGAACCCAGGGATTCTGAAGTTTGTAGCCCTGGGCCACCAGTTTGAGAGTGGATGAAGCTGTAAACAGTCACCTGTGACATCATATCACAGACCGGAGAGAGCTAGTGAGACCCTCATTATCTATGTTTATATTGGGGAAAAAAGGATAATAAATATTTTGAGACTCTCAGAAAAAAAATACAGTAAATCAATCACTTAGAAGCATTGTTAATATTTTTTAATATTTCTTTTTAGTCTTTTCTATGAACACATACACTCATATACACACAAAAATTCATCTATCAACAATAAAGGTGTGGTTTTTTTTAAAAAAATGCATCTATCAGCACCTACCACAGTATCTGAAACATCTATGTGTTAATAAATGTTTGGTGAATAAATGAATGACTGTAATTTTATTTTAACATATTTATATACAGTATAGAATTTTGATTTTTTTTTAAATTTGCTCAATATAGTAGGTGTATTTTCCTATGCCATTTTATTTTTTTTCTATGCCATTTTAAAAGCATTTTTTATGAATATTTAAGTACTATTTTGTGGAATAATGCTGGCCTGAAGAACATCAAGTATATAACCCTACATTTGCATTCTGAAGATTTCCTTAGGCTAGATTCCTAAATGCAAAATTAACAGATGAAAAAGAATAAACCTTTTAAGGTTCCTAGTGTCATTCAGTGTCAATGAACTATCCAAACTGAAGTGATTCTTAGGAAGCCAACTTCTGAAAATCCCTGGCAACTACCTCCCAGTCTGCTGGGTGACTCACCCTCTTTGGCGGGCCTTGGCCTCTTAATCCCCTGAGACTCAGGATAAACTCCCTCCCTGTAGAGAGCACCTGGGAAGGCACATGGGCATTTCTTTAACTATTGTCAGCTGAATCCAGTGGCGTTGGCAAAGCCACGTCCTGGAAACACGCTTTGCCAAGAGGCAGGAGTGTTGTCAGCTTGACCTTCAGCCCAGGTGCCAGGGGGTGGGTTTTATTATTTAAATCCAGCCAAGCTCCAGGAATGAATATGACTCAGGCCCACCCAAGAATGCACATAATCTCCTTTGTCTTGGTTTTTAGTAAAACTTCCTGTTTTTTGCTGTATAAAATAAACACGCTGTATCGGCTCTGGGTCCCTGTCCCTGTGTCTCCATCAGAGGACAGTGGTCCCACCCGGCCCCAGCTTTTTCCTTCCAACTCTGTGTCTGTCTCTTTCTTTCATTTTCTCAATCCCCAGCTGCCCCTACTCAGGAACCAGACCTCTCTCTAGCCACGCTGAACACGGAGAAGAGAGAAATAACCACACCTCCCTCTCCAGCTTGCTTGGGCAAACACTGAGCTGAACTCCACTGGAGCAAGCTCGTTCAGCTGCTCTGGTCCTCCACAAAGACTCAAGGGAAAACCTAATCTTCAGTACTGCATTCCATTTAGTTTTCACATAGGCATTGAGTTTATTGTCTTCTTACATTCTATACCACATGTATTCTCTCTCTC
>NW_006291426.1:1101300-1113902 GCF_000327345.1 Myotis davidii | reverse complement strand
TCTTTCCTTCAGTATGGTGTGCAGTTTGAGGTAGAAATGTAAATGGGTGACTTTGTTCCCCTTTAGGACAATATAACTTGCAGAAAACAGCCTTGTTTGAATGGTATTCTATGACTTTGATGACACCATGATATATGTCATTCCAATTGCATTTGTCAAACTTGTGCATGTTACTGTGCTATGCCTTGGAACGGATTTTTTTTCTTTAATGATTAAAACTCTGCCTTGCAGAATTCAGACTCACCTCTATGACGTTTTTACCCAACTGTTACCTTCCTGGAAGCCTTTCCTGACTATCTTACATTTGCAACCACCTTCTTCTTCTAGTTAATTCTTGTCACAGCAGCTAGCACCATCTCACCAACTGCATATTGTACTTATTAGTTCTAACTGTCTCACCACACTAGAAGCATGACCATGACAAAGCAGTCCATTGGTTTATTCCTTCCATCGCTAATGAACACCTCCAAGTGCCTAGAATTGTGATGAGCATGGGGTGGGAAACTACAAAAGAGACTGCTTTCCAGGAGCTTACAGTTGAATTAGAAACATTAAGCAGTAAAGCAAAGACATAAAGCAGGCTATAATTTTTAAATACATCTTTTTATTTATCAGAGAGGAGTATTGTTATTGATTTGAGAGGAAGGGAGAGGGGGAGAGAGAGAGAGAGAAACGTCAATGACGGGAGACAATCATTGATTGGTTGCCTCCTGCACTGGGGATCCAGCCCACAACGCCATGTACCCTGACTGGGAATCGAACCATGACCTCCTGATTCATAGGTCAACGTTCAATCACTGAGCCATGCCGGCTGGACAAGGCTGTAATTTAAAATGCCAAAAAGAATGAGCAAGACAAAGGAATGAAGTCAGGGAAAAAACAAGTAAGAAGTAGAAGAGGTTTACTAGTAAAGGCAGGTTGGAATTTGATGGAGGAATTTAAGGTAGAAACACTTGGCTCATCCTATAAGCAGTGCAGATTGTTGAGCAAGAGAGTGGCATGATGAAAATAGTCTACAAAGATTAATAGTGTGTGTGGGGGGGGGGGTCCTAACTGGTTTGGTTCAGTGGATAGGGCGTTGGCCTGCGGACCAAAGGGTCCTGGGTTCAATTCCAGTCAAGGGCATGTATCTTGGTTGCAGGCTCCTCCCCCACCCAAGGTGCGTACAGGAGGCAACCAGCCTCTCTGTCTTTCCCTCTCTCTTCCACTTTCCCTAAAAACCAATGGAAAAATATCCTCAGGTGAGGGTTAACAAACAAACATAAATTTAAAAAAGAAAAGATTACTGGTAGGCAAAAAGTGAAAATGTAAAACGGTAGTAGGACAGATGAGAGGAAACCAATCAAAGAGGTCGATTAGTCTGAGAAGGGGAGGGACTAACAGAGGTGGTAAATGAAAAAGGAGGAAATGGTGGAGGGTGGCACTGCAGAGGCACAGCTGAAAAACACAGAGTCAAAATCCATTAGCCTCCCATCAGGCAGTTTTCAAAAGGAAATGTTAAAAGTATCAGCATTAAAGAGGACTGGTCAGTGGGCGATAGGGGACACTGAGGTTGGCTGCCTGCATGGGGAGCAGAGAGGTGGGAGATTCCTAAAGCACAGGAGAAAGACAGCCAGGATATTCCATGCAAAGTTAACCAATTTAAAGAGCCCAAATAAAAAGGAAAAATGAGAAGAGGAAAAATATGAGAGTCGCTATTTTAGATAAACCCCATATGGGATTTACTTAAAAGCAGATGGCTAGACCCAGTACTGACTAATTTATTACTGCCTTGCCATTGAGAGTCAGAGCCTTCCTTACGTTTCTAAGCAACTCTGATCGGAAATGTCAGATTATATGAAATTTCCTGATTAGACCATGTGACCCAAGCACATCCCACTAAAAATAATTCAAATACTTAAAAATCACTCACCCTAGACCACAGCTGCCAGTTTTGTTCCCTCCCAGCTCACAGCAGATGGATGGGTGGGCCTTCCTCTGTGTGTAGGCAGCATGGTAGGAGTTCTAGCAATAAGAAAGACCAAAATAGCCCTAACCAGTTTGGCTCAGTGGATAGAGCGTCGGCCTGCAGACTGAAGGGTCCCAGGTTCGATTCCGGTCAAGGGCATGTACCTTGGTTGTGGGCACATCCCGAGTAGGGAGTGTGCAGAAGGCAGCTGATTGATGTTTTTCTCTCATGGATGTTTCTGACTCTCTATCCCTCTCCCTTTCTCTCTGTAAAAAATCAATAAAATATATATTTTTTTAAAAAGACCAAAATAAAGGGTGGGAGAGCATTTGAAAGAGATCTTGGGAACCTGGTATTTCAGATTCTCTTTCATTATACTATGTACTTCCCAAATTTTTTCTATGAGGGAAGGAAAATAGCAAAGCACTTTAAAAGCAGCATTTAGCACTAGCCAGTTTTGCTCAGTGGATAGAGCATCGGCCTGCAGACTGAAGGGTGCCAGGTTCAGTTCCAGCCAAGGGCATGTACCTTGGTTGCAGGTTCCATCTTTGGCCCTGGTTGGGACACGTGCAGGAGGCAACTAATTGATGTGTCTCTCTCACATTGATGTTTCTCTCTCTCTCTGCCTCTCCCCCTCTGCTCCACTCTCTCTAAGAATTGATGAAAAAGTGTCCTTGAGTGAAGATTAACAAAAAATAATAATAATAGTAAATAGAAGAAGCACTTAAACTTCTCTGGTAAGAAAGCAGGCTCTGAATCAGCAAGCTCACCTAATAAACTGAGCATCATTTGAGATAACATTAGAGGACTGAAAGAGTATGGACAGGCACTCTCCCTCCTAGGAGCACGCCCATGCCTCTCCCTTCCCCACCTCCCACCGTGCACGTTGCCATTAGCTTACCCAATAAATGTTCTCTTAAAACTTTAAAAAAAAAAAAAAAAAAAAAAAAGGAAGGCCCTTCAGCCTGCAGACTGAAGGGTTCTGGGTTCAACTTTAGTTGTGGGCCAATCCCCAGTAGGGGGTGTGCAGGAAGCAGCTGATCAAGAATTCTCTCTCATCATTGATGTTTCTATCTCTCTCTCCCTTCCTCTTCCTGTCTAAAATCAATTAAAAAAAATTTTTTTTCTAAAGTATGGACACAAGAGCTAGGGTGGCTTATGATCTGAAGAAGAGAACACAATTTTATAACAAAAGCTGTAATTAACATTTTTTGAGGAGGAGTCACTATGTGCCAGGCCCTGTAGGAATTATCACTACCCCCACTGTTCAGATGATAAAACTGAGGGTTCCTAGAGGATTTGAGTTAGGCCACACAGCTATGAACATTGTTATGGACCAGTTCTATGGATCTGTCAGAGAGAAGGAAAAGGTTGGTCAGAAAAGTGAAGGTGGCAAGCTGCAAACGCCAGAATTAGTACATACAAGGTGCTTCCCTGTAGCATTGAAGAGCAGCCACAGAGATAAGGCTAGCGGAAGTGATTGCTTAGTGCAGAAGGGAGCATTTGCCAAATGCAAGGTGCATCCTCTATTAGAGCTTGAAACAGAAAAAGCACATTAGTGACATGTGAAAGAAGTCCTCGGTTCAGTTACTAAAAATGTACCAGTGTTGGCTTCTGAGTAATGTGAGATGCAGGTAAGAATTCTCTGTACCATCTTGCAACTTTTCTGTAAATTTGAAATCTATTTTAAAATTTAAAAGTTACTTAATATTTGGCGGGGGGGGAGAGTATTTGTCACAAAAAATTAAAAATAATTTTTAAGGAGTATTTTTGACATGTTTACAAATATTCTTCAGAACAGTGCCATTTAAAATGAAAAGGGCAGAGGTAGCACTGCATTTCTGTGGCTCATTGTACTTCTTGGCTGTGAAGAATATTACCAATGACCATCTCAGTGACCAACATTATTGAGCATTTATAATAATCCATCCTTCATTCAAGGATGTTACAAACATGCCTGCACATCACCTTTAAGACAACACTTATGAACTAAATAGTTGCTATTAGTATATCAATTTACAGATGAGAAGAGCTTTTAGAACAGTTCCTGGAATCTCATAGGTGATCAACAATTAGATCTTTTTACTACAGAGGCTAAGAAACTGGCCCAACTTGTCAACAGAGTCACTATTCCAATCCAAACCTAAAAGATTTCCAATCCCAGGCTTGCTGTTTACTAACGCTATGGCTTGGACATGTTTGAAAACCAAAAGAAAGCTAAAATCAGGCAGTGGCTTTAAGTTTGTTGAAAGTTGCATCTTAACAACTTAAAAACAGACAATCTGTGGTTCATTAAACATTTCAAAATTACTGAATAATTTGAAAATACCTAGGCTGTATAGTGCTGCATTGAGGTCAATTTTTATAAAGGGCTGAAAATTACCGAGTTCTTGGATACACCTCTAGCTAAATACAGGAGCCAAACAAGAGCACCAGAGGTAATTAGGGAAACGGTTAGCCCCCAGCAACTATGCGAGCCACTAGGAAAAGAGTGTTTCCAGATCTCCCTTGGGGTCAAATGACCACAGCCATTGGACCAGGCAGAGTCCTATCAGGAGAAGCATTTCCTTACAAGGGGAAGGTGCAAGTGGCAAATCATGAGGACAGCCTTCTGAGGACTGGTGCCCAGGGTGAAATGACTGCAGGGAGAAGGGAAAGCTGGTGGCCAGCAGCCATGCTCATCCTCATTCAGTTCCACTCCAAAGACCTTTCTTCCGCATTTTCTAGTGTCAGGGATGATGCTACACTCTGGGAAAGATACAAAGGTGAAAAGATAAGCAAAGCCTAACTTCAATGAGCTTACACCGAGGAGTGTATTTTACCGGAAGAAAATACAGCAAACGTGTCACAGTGGAGAACCTTGAGTTTGAATTTCAACTTCATTCCTTGCTCCATGCCTGGCACGAGTTGTAGGCTCTCTTCGGACCTCAGTAAGAATGTGGTAATTAATATTTGGGAATATTGTTGTGAGGATTGAAAATGAGGTGTCTATAATGACGTCTTAATAGAAAGTAAAAAGAAGTCCCATCATAAACTAATTTGTTTTCTTCTTTATTACTACTTTTTTTGTTGTTGTTGTTGTGTGTTTTTTTGCCCAACTCTTCATTTCAAACTAGACCTTGGCCTCAACTGTATTAGCAAAAGAAAGTCACAGCAGAGAGGCTGAAAATGCTTGGGGCTTCAGAGAATGTAGTAGCCCAGGTCCAAGCAGTATAAGAACTACTGGAGGGGAAAGGGTCAAGAATGAAATATAGACGCTTGCCACATTATTATTTTACCAACCAGCCTCCAACCTAGGCACGAAGATGGAGGTGCTGAAATCTAGACCACACCCCTGGCTAGTGTGGCTCGGTTGCTTGGAGCATCATTCTGTACACCGAAAGGTGGTGGGTTCGGTTCCTGGTTAGGGCATATGTCCAGGTTGCCCATTCGATCCCCAGTAGAGGCTGATAGGCAAAGCAACCGATTGAAGTGTCTCTCTCACACCAATGTTTCCTTCTCTCTCTCTCTCTTTCTCTCTCTAATGTGATTTTTAATTAATTAATTAATTAATTAATCTGATTAAGTCCAGGCCACACATTGCTGACACAACGCTGCTTAGAGCCTGAAAAAGTGGAAACCTTTTTTAATCCATCCGCCCAGACCTAGAGCAGCTTCTAATTTGCACCAGAAATATGCCAACAGAAGCCTTGCCCTTCCCATCCCCATACCCACCTAAAATGTGATACCCTTGCACTTCTCAGCCCCAAACAGACTGAGAAAACAACAAAACCCTAAGCCTAGAGGCTTATCATTTATTCACTTATTCAACAAATATTTATTTAGCCCCTACTGTGTGCTCTGGAACATTTTCTTCTCCCTGGATCCCTGGGGCTGCCTTTAATCTATCTATTCACCCTTGCTGGCCCTGCCAGCCTCTAGTTTATAGTGTCTACTGTTTTATTATTTATTTGTTTGTTTGTTTATTTATTTATTTATTTTAGAGAGACAGAGGAAGGGAGAGGGAGAGAAAAACATCAATTTGTTGTTGTCCCAGACATCCATGCACTCACTAGCTGACTCTTGCATGTGCCCTGACCAGGGATCAAATCCATAACCTTGGCTTATTGGGTCGATGCTCTAACCAACTGAGCTACACAGCCAGGGCTGTTTACTGTTCTTCAGTGATTTTCCACCTTCTGGTATGTGGGTGGCCATCCTTTCCTTCCAGAATAGAAGATTGTTCTACACTCCCCTGTCCCCCAAGCTTTACCTCTTCCTTTCTGGCTTAATTCAAAACCCTTAATTCCTTCATTGCTCAGTTCCTCTTGCTTCTCCTCCCAGGTATCCTATCACCAAACTCACCACAGCAGCCCCTGAAGAGAGCAAAAGGGGCTAAAAGAAAATAACTCCTTTGTCTGTGGTAATGCAACTCATGAATTGTCCAACTCAAAAAATCCTGTAAAAATAATAATATTAATAATAATAGCTAGCACTTGAGACTGAGATTAGGGACAGTTATTAGTAATGACCAAGTCTAAGGACTGACCATGGGAGTGAGTGGCATGAGGTAAGATCAGAGCAAGGGCATTAGAGAGGAAAATGGGGAGAAAATGAAGACCAGAAAAAAATAACTGATGAGGATAAAACAGTCATCAAGAAGTATGACAGAAGTAATAAGGGAGAAAGGTATCTGAAGCTAAAATCTTTGGGGGGGGAGGGGGCCTTTAAAAAATTATCTTTATTATTGAAAGTATTACAGATGTCCCCCTTTTCTTTTCCATTGACTCCCTCCACTCCACACCCACCCCTCCCAGACCTTCACCATACTCTGTCTGTGACCATGGGCTATACATATAAGTTCCCTGGTTAATCTCTCCCACACACCCTGCAATGCCCACCTTCCCTCTGAGATTTGTCAGTCTAAAGCTAAAATCTTAAAAAATGAGGGCGTGTGCCCAAAAAAAGGAGGCAGTGGCCCTGGATGGTGCTTCTCAGTGGTTAGAGAGGCAGCCCTCCCACAGAAGGGTCTCAGGTTCGATTCCAAATCAAGGACACGTATCTGGGTTGCAGGCTTGTTCCACTACCCCGGTGAGGTTGAGTACAGAAGGCAATCAATCTATATGTCTCTCTCACACTGATGTTTCTTTCTCTATATATATCTCTCCCTCTCTTCTTCCTTCCACTCTCTCTAAAAATCATTGGGGAAAAAAATATCCTCAGGTAGGGAATAAGAAAAAGAAAAAGGAGGCCGTGGAGGACAGCAAGGTGGGGTATAGTCTGATGACTTGAGAGTCAAAAGTTGGTGAGGAGAGCCCTAGCCGGTTTAGCTCAATGGATAGAGCATCACCTATGGACTGAAGGGTCTTAGATTTGATTCTGGTCAAGGGCACATTCCTGGGTTGCAGGCTCGATCCCTAGTAGGGGGCGTACAAGAGGCAGCTGATCAATGATTCTCTCATCATTGATGTTTTCCTCTCTCTCCCTCTCCCTTCCTCTCTGAAATCAATAAAAATATATTTTTTTTAAAAAGGAGTTGGTGAGGAAAGATGAAGAAAGAGGGGGAGGGAAAATGGTCTGGAACAGTAATGAGGATATCCCTGTCTTAGTCTATTCAGGTTCCTATAACAAAAATACCATAGACTAAGTGGCTTATAAACAACAAAAATTTATTTCCCACTATTCCGAAGGCTAAGTCAGCATCTGGTGAAAACTAGCTTCCTGGTTCATAGATGGCCATCTTTTCCTGTGTCCTCATCAGGCAGAAGGGGTAAGAGAACTCTCTGAAGTCTCTTTAATAAGGGCACTAATTTCATTCACAAGGGCCCCACCCTCCAGTACCATCACTTTAGGGGTTAGGTTTCAGCATATGAATATGGAGTACACAAACACTTAGTGTATATACCCAGTCTGTTTGTAGGCCCATGATATGAGCAGAGAGGGAGAGAAAATGGTCATTATCTGCAAGGAAATTTGTGTCCTTAGGAGAACCAGGTCTTCACTGTAGCAAGAAGTTGAAGAGAATATTCAGAAAAGTAAGGTAAAGAGGGAGTGCTGTGAGGTCACTGTGGAACGGTTTCAGAAGTTGGGGAGGGGTGAGACATGGGGTGAGAAAAAGGACGTGCAAGGCCAGGTGAAGATCAGAGTCCAAAAGATGAGAGATGACCTGGGAGAACAGGATTGACATAAATAGGGAGAAAGGCATGATGGGATTAGTGCAGGACTAATAGCAATGCCACAGCTGTGGTTGTTGGGAGTCAGGGGATGAGTGTTTGCCAGGAACACTCAGAATTCTTGCCCACTGCAAATTCACAATCTGTTGGGGAAGACCCATGTACAATGACAGAACAGTGCACTTCAGATTACCTTCGGAATTCAGACTTTGGAAGCCTACTGAAGAGGCACTCAACTCAGGCAGGGAGGGCCAAGGAAAACTTTGGGGAGGGAGAAGAAAAGGGGAGAGGGCATGGGAGGGGAGAGGTTTGCATGGGAGGAGAGAGGCAAATGAGAGGGAAAGAGTTAAAGGGGAGGGGAAAGGGAGAGAGAGTGGAAAAGGCATTTCATAAAACTATTGCCATCACCAGAAAACAATTGAGATGCTTCTCTTACAGCAATGAGTCTTCATACTACACTTGATCTTAGCCAAAAACCAAGAAGCAATGCAATGAGTCTTGGTATAAATGGACCATAAGTTGAGAAAGTTGTGCAATATTTTATACTCACATTATTTGAATAGTCTTTGATCTTGCTAGGATGAAATGTATTGCTTTTGGCCTCGAGAACTTTGCAAAATTTACAAAGCAACGGGTGATAATATTATCCTTAATGTAAGTTGTAAAATTTTAAACAAATGTAAGTTAGAGAATTTCTGAGGGTAAAATATCAGAAATATTTCAAAGTTAGCAGTCTAATGCATTTCTATTTCTCAGTTACCTAAAATTACCTCCAGTTATTTTTGGTGATGGGTACAGAGAAAATATTAAACTGGTGGAAGCTTTCTCGACTATCTACATTAGTCAGATACCTTTCATGTCAGCATTTGTGGAGTGCTTCAGTGCCTTTCCTGGAATCCGCAAAACAACTTGAAAGATGATAATTTCCATTTTACAGACAAGCGATTAAATGCTCAGAAAGATCCAATAACTTGCGAGTGTTTCACAGCTAGTGAACAGCTAAAGCAAATTCACAATCGTCTGTTAAAGCAACTGCCTCTTCCCTGTGAAAAATAGACATAGGCCAAAACGAAGTCACTTTTGCAACACATGTCTCCAAATCAAAACTAAATAACTAAATTTCACTCTCTCAGGAGTGAAAATGTAAACCAATCAGTCTGGAATTTCCTGATGAACATTAGTGAGGTAATCTACCTGATAAGACCCCCCCACCCTTTCCCTCAGGAAGGTGTCCTAGCCTAAAGTAATCCATTCATTCTTGTACAGGTCATTGGAATGCCCTTCTAGTTGCTAAAATGAGATGCTGCCCGATTCATGAATCACTTAATAAAGCCAATTAGATCTTCAAAGTTAGTCAGTGAAATGTTGGAGAGAGAGAGAGAGAGAGAGAGAAACATCGATATGAGGGACACTCTACAGGCCCTGACCTTGGATCCAACCCTTGTATGTCCCCCTTTTCCCCCCCATTAACCCCTTCTAGTCCACCCCCATCCCCCTCCCCAGGCCTTCACCACCCTATTGTCTGTGTCCATGGGTTATGCATATAGGCATACAAATTCTTTAGTTGATCACTTCCCACCCACCCTCCCTCCCCTGCCTTCCCTCTGAGATTCCACAGTCTGTTCCATGCTTCTCTGTCTCTGGATCTATTCTGTTCAACCGTTTATTTTGTTCATTAGATTCCACATATGAGTGAGATCATGTGATACTTGTCTTTCTCAGACTGGCTTGTGAAATTATGTTCTTCAACGTCCTTTACACACCAGATACAGTTACATTTTCAAGAGATTTTATTTTATTTTTTGAATATGTTTTTATTGATTTCAGAGAGGGAGAGAGAGAGAGAGAGAGAGAGAGAGAGAGAGAGAGAGAGAGAAACATCGATATGAGGGACACTCTACAGGCCCTGACCTTGGATCCAACCCTCAACCTGGGAATGTGCCCTGACCGGGAATCAAACTGGCAACCCTTCAGTGCACAGGATGACACTCAACTAACTGAGCCACACCAGCCAGGGTTACATTTCCAAGAGCTTTAGGAAAAAATATTTATTGTTCAAAATATTACATACGTCCCCTTTATTCCCCCTGCCTCCTTCCAAGAGCTTTTTTTTAAAAAAAAAAATAGGTTTATTTGTACACACACCAATGAAGGAAAGCAGTCTTCTGTCAAACGGAGAAGATCAAGATTCTTAAGTGGCTGATTTTGGGACCTACTACAGTGGGAAGAGTTGCTTTGTTGCCTTCAAATGTCTATTTACCTAACACATCTGCAGGGTTTTTAAATGGGTCTTCCTCCTCCCGGGCCTGACTTTCTAATCCTTACGATATCCTAGCTGGAACTACAGGTGGTTTGTGTTATCCTTCTGCTCATCCAGGCACTTTCCCATGAAACATAAGACATCATATTCATTGTTGGCAGAAGCTGTGGTCCTCAGGTCTAGCAGGAGCTTGGTTAACTGATTCTCCAATTCCAGGGCAGACTCTAGAGCTTGTATGCCAGTGTACCCATTATCTATCTTAGGCCTCTTAAACACTGGAAGGCAGATTTTACTCTCACATCTTCTTAGATATTTTAGAAATTCCTTTCCATTTTCCCTTTTCACCTCAACTTGGTCTTCAAGAATGTGGCAAAAAGAGGTTGTTCTGTCTTCAATGGAATTATAGGCCATCTCTATATATAAATGAAATTATATATATATACCTAATATGCAAATAGACTGAACAATGGAACAACCAAACAACCGATCACTATGATGTGTGCTGACCCCGCCGGGGGCGCGTGCGGAACATAGGCATTGGCCATGGCGGGATGGTGGACCAGGTGAGCAGGGGCACCAGACCAAGGCAGGGTGCCAGTCACTGTCATCAGGATTAGCCTCTGGTGGTTACTAAAACTTCTTTGCTCCTGCATGCCATGATCCTGCCCGGCACTCGCACCTGCTGCGGTGCCAGCCCCACTCGCCCCTCAAGGCTTCTCCACCTCCCCCTGCTCCTGAGGGGCAATCGGGGCCTGCAGCCGCCTCTTGCGCCCGCTGTTGGTGCCGGGCCCAATCGCCAGCAGGAGACCAGGGGCCGTGGCGGGAGGGGCTGGGTTGGGGCACGGAGGATGGGCCAAGACCCGCCCCTGTGCTCACCGCAGCCTCACAGCCCACAGTTCCTTTCAAGGTGCACAAATTTTTGCACTGGGCCCCTAGTAGATAAATAAGCATCACTAAGGTGCAGCTTATAAGATGCTACGTGATTAATAGCAACATTCCACACTTCAGAGAGCAGGTGCTCACTGCCATTTCAGCTTTAGAGAAAATCAGGCATAAGCAGGGCTCCCAAGAGCTTTGAATTGCAAAAAGTTATCTGTGTGATCCACACTAGTCAGTAGTCCACTTACCTCTTCCAGTAGTTGTAAAGACTCAGTTTCAAGGAAGAAGCTTTTTACATGGTTGTTGATACATAAAGCAGAATAAAGTACAATAGCGAGGAATCTCCTCGACAAGTTTGCAGATTACAGGCTAGTTTAACATGGAGAACTCCGGTTGTGCTCAGTAGAAGAAATATATTGGAGGCAGGCTGGCAAGGTAGCCAGCCAGGAAACTAAAATGGGAACACTCATTACCACACAGTAACTAGTGAGGTGGTGTTGAAAATAGGCTTAGTCTACAAGCATCCTCATTTCAAAAAATAAATAAATAAAAAGGCATCTGTTTCCCATAAGGATGAGCTACTATTCAAATGTAGAACATTTACTCATCTTAAAATAAATCTGTGAGAACGTGTTTTACAAACACAAAAAGGCTCAATCAGAGTTGTTGATGCAAGCACCCAAACCTGTAGAAAATTGTCTGGAGCATTTAAGAATTGATGACATATGCCAGGAAGCAAGACTTCAAATGCTCTGGGGAATAATCGTTTTGCAATTTCTTTTTTGCATGTGAAATTAAGGAGCAGAGGTAAGGAAGCTGGGAGAAAGTAAGGTGGTGATTAGATTACAGGAGAGTCAAGATTATGTGCTCTCTTGAGGAGGGATCTACACGGTGGTTCACTCATTACAAGGGGTCTGAAAAGAGGCATTTCAAAGTTGTGTTAACCTAGATCAGTGGTTCTCAATGCCGCGACCCTTTAATACAGTTCCTCAGGTTGTGATGACCCCCAACCATAAAATTATTTTTGTTGCTACTTCATAACTGTAACTTTGCTATTGTTATGAATTGTAATGGAAATATCTGATATGCAGGATATATTTTCATTGTTACAAATTGAACATAATTAAAGCACAGTGATTAATCACAAAAACAATATGTAATTATATATGTGTTTTCTGATGGTCTTAGGCGACCCCTGTGAAAGGGGCGTTCAACCCCCAAAGGGTCGCGACCCACAGGTTGAGAACTGCTGACCTAGATGCACAGAAACAATGGACAGGGCTTGCTTATGGCAAAGACATGCCTTTTACTAAACAGTTATATGACTGGGGCGTGACTACCCACCATGACTTGCCTAGTTCGA
>NW_006291426.1:1069155-1100897 GCF_000327345.1 Myotis davidii | reverse complement strand
CCCTCCTTTTCTTTTTTTTTTTTTTTTTTTATTCTGGGCCAGCTTTAGCTTTGAGGCTTGGCTCCAGCTCTGAGGCCTCCACGGCTGAAAGTAGGTTTCTGACCTTTGCATACAATGTTGTGAATCTGCTAGCTGAAGTCCGGTGGTATTTGTTACATAGTTTTTAAACTGCAAGCTCAGAGGCCTGCAGCTGCAGGCGGGGAACGTTGGTTTCGTCCGTCACTGACGCAAGCAAGCCTCATGTAAGTTTCAAGCTGCCTGGCTGCCGACAGCCATCTTGGCTGGCAGTTAATTTGCATATCGCCCTGATTAGCCAATGGGAAGGGTAGCAGTTGTTCACTAATTACCATGTTTCTCTTTTATTAGATAGGATTACAGCACCTCTTTTTTGTCGAGAGGGGTGTTTGGAGACAACAGTATATCAATCTACAAAATTCAGATAAAAATTTGGAGAGTTCTGCCCTAGCCAGTTTGGCTCAGTAGATACAGCATCAGCTCACCCACTGAAGGGTCCCAGGTTCAATTCCAGCCAAGGGCATGTACCTTGGTTGCAGGCTCGAGGCAGTCCCAACCCTGATCAGGACATGTGCAGGAGGCAACCAATTGATGCGTCTCTCTCACATTGATCTTTCTCTCTGTCTCTCCCCGTCCCTTCCACTCACTCTAAAAAGCAATGGAAAAATGTCCTTGCGTGAGGATTAACAACAAAATTGGAGAGCCCTAATGCATATCAAATTTACCCCAGGGTTTTGAGAAACACAGTTTTAAAACCTAAATCAATTAAAAATTATTTCTTAGTGTTGACAAAACCCAAACTATAAAAGAATCATAAAATAATTTGAGTCAAATTTTGAAATCATGCCCTAAAGCAAGATCTCAACAGATTGAGAAAATGATGCAGAGAATGGCAGTTTTGCAGTTCATTTTATACATTTAGAATAGAAAGAGAAAATGTAAGGAAAGTTCATAGAATTCACTGTTCCCCACCAGTGTTGTTCAGTGGTAGAGCGTCAACCTGTGAACCAGGAGGTCATGGTTCAATTCTTGGTCAGAGCACATGCCCCAGTTGCTGGCTCTATCCCCTGTGTGGGAAATGCAGGAGGCAGCCAATCAATGATTCTTCCATCATTGATATTTATATCACTCTCTTCCTCTCCCTTTCTCTCTGAAATCAATAAAAATATATTTTTAAGAAATTCAAAGAATAATAATTAAAAAATAAATAAATACATAATAAAAATTAATAAAAAATTTTAAAGCCCTGGCTGGTTTGCTCAGTGGATAGAGGGTCAGCCTGCAAACTGAAGTGTCCCAGGTTTGATTCTGGTCAAGGGCACGTGCCCGGGTTGCAGGCCCTATCCCCAGTGGGGGGTATGCAGGAGGCAGCCAATCAATGATTCTCTCTCACCATTGATGTTTCTATCTCTCTCTTCCTCTCCCTTCCTCTCTGAAATTAATAGAAAATATTTTTTTTTAAAAAAAAAGAAAGAAAATCAGTGTGGTTGATTAGGAAGTGGGAAAAGGTAAAGGGGGAAATCCCTAGGATTGAATATAAAGGAAAATGGAGAGGCACCTACTTTTACATTGGTGGGTACAGGGTGGATAACATTTAACAACTACAGCAAGTAGAGGTGGTGTGCGGCCACACAGTAACAAGGGGGGGTTGTGGTGCGTGTGCTGTGAGGGTGGTTACGACTCCCAAGGGTCTGGAAAAGATGACGCTGCCATTTCAAGGTATGTTACCAGAGGCTGGAGAACAATGGATGGGACTCACTTAAGGTAAAGACTAACCTTTTGCTAAGAAAGCTATAGGCCTGGGATGTGACTACCCACCAGGACCTGCCCAGTTAGGAATTTATGATCAGGCCATCTGTGTGGTTACTTTCCGTCAGTGAGCTTTACAGCTTTACAGGCTGCCCTGAGCTTGTCAGTTCCGCTACGTAGCTTTTTTTTATTCACGTCTGCACTCTATTGCATAGCTGGCGTTTCCAGTATCTAAACAATCCCCTTTATGGGGGCATTTGGTTAGCTTCTATTTTTCTTCAGTATAAATAATGCTATACTTAATACCCTTGTACATACATTTTGGCATATTTCTTTAATTATTTCCTTAGAATAAAGTCCTAGAAATGCTGGGTCGAAACAGACACATTATTGAAGCTTTTTTCTTTTTTCTTTTTCTTTTTTTGGTATCTATTGCAAAAATACCCTCCAGATATTCACATATCAGAATAATATTTCTAGCTCAATGAAAGGTTCTAGGACTCTTCTCAGAGTGTAACTAAGGAACAGGTTAGGAACAAAATCCTAGGTTTGAGACCTAGCTTTATCATTTGTTGGTTGTGTGGTCTTGGGCAAGTTATTTAACCCTCTGTTTGTTTTCTGTGTCCTTATTTATAAACTCGGTTTTCTTATCTATAAATATCAGTCCTCACTGACATAGAGTTGCTGTAAGAATCAAATTAATTAACGTCTGTAAGGCTTTTAGAACAGGGCCTGGCTCATAGTGAGACTTACATAAGTGTTCACTATTGTTGATATAAAAAAAGTCCAAACCTACAGAGAATTTTTATAAGAGTTTATTTGAGCCATATTGATGACATAATGCTGGGAAGCAAGGTCTCAAATGTTCCCAGGAATAACAATTTAGGGTGTTCTTTTTTTATCTTTACCTGAGGACATGCTTAAAGAGAAGACGGTTGCCTTTCATAGGCACCAGACTGGGGATCGAACCCACAACCCAGGTTTGTGCCCTGACTGGGAATCAAATCAGCAACTTTTTGGTACAGAGGATGATGCTCCAACCAACTGAGACACTCCAACCAGACCTGAGAATAACAGTTTTACAGCTTCTTTTACTTTTATTTTTTTCAATATATTTTTATTGATTTCAGAGAGGAAGTAAGAGGGACAGAGAGAGAGAAACATCAATGGTGAGAGAGAATCATTGATCAGCTGCATCCTGCATGCCACCTACTAGGGATCGAACCCGCAACCAGGCAAGTGCCCTTGACTGGCATCGAACTCGGGACCCTTCAGTCCCCAGGCTGATGTTCTATCCACTGAACTAAAGCGGCTAGGGCACAGCTTCTTTTATACATTTGAAATTAAGGGGGGAACATACACAGAAGTGGGAGAAAGCAAGGTGTGGATTAGATTACATGACAGTTAAGATGATGTGCTCTCTTGAGGGTAAATACCCCTTTTCTGGGATATTACTTCTAGCATTTCAAAGGTGTGTTAACCTAGACGTACAAAAACAATGAACAGGGCTGGCTTTAAACCTTTCACTAAACAAGTTATAAGCCTGGAACGTAACTACCAACCATGACCTACCCCATTAGGAATTTATGACCAGATCACCCTGCGAGGTTACTTTCCATAGAACCCCTTTTTTGTCCACACTATTATAATCACCCCTAGTTCTGGGACTTCGGATTTCAAAAATTTATTTTAAAAAATAATTTAGAAAGTCAATATGAGTTTGCCTTTCTTATTTACTTTTCCCAAGTAATAACATTTTTTAAAAACCCAGTTCATAATCATCTCATAGAAAGAAAATATATTTTAATAACACTAAAATTTAGAGAGAACATAATGCCAGAATAAATGACTTCTATTGTATTTAGCTTTAAGAGAACTTTTTTTTACATTATATGTATTTTTCTCATTTTTACATGAAGCATTGGACATGTTATTTGTTCGTTGTGTCTGAGAACCACTGAACAGCCACATTTTTCCAAAACTCTTACATTGCTTTTTCTTTTTTTTACTAATTAGTAAAGGTTTTCACTTTTTCTGAAAAAATTAATTATAGAATTTGGACAGCAGCTTTTTGAACTATGCGAATAAAAAATATTAGGATCATAAGGTCAACTTACTGTCTTTGCAAGATGCAAATTATAGAGGAAAAAGAAACATTATTTTATATGGCTCTGGAAGAACATAAAAGTGAAGCTAAAACCCATTTTTTCGCCAGGACACTTGACATCCCTACTTTTATTCTGAGAGATGAGTTCCTATAAAACTGTTGAAATTGTCAGCATTAGAGATGTCCAACCCTATAGAGAATTTGTATAAGTTTATTTGAGCCAAATTGATGATAGTTTGACAGGGAGCAAGATCTCAGATGCTTCAAGGAATGACAGTTTTGCAGTTTCCTCTATACCTTTGGAATTAAATGGGGGATGTGAGGAAGATTACATGAAGGTGGGAGAAAACAAGGTATGGGATAGTTAACAAGATTGGGGGTAGTCAGGCCTCTGAGGGATCTAAAAAAGGCATTTCAAAGGTATGTAAACCTAAAGGCGCAAAAGCAACAGGCAGGGTTTGCTTAAGGTTAAGATAAACATTTCATAGGCGTGACTACTCACCATGACCTGCCCAGTTAGGAATTTATAATCGTATCACCCTGGGAGGTTACTTTCAATCACTGTACATACCCCATTTTCACACCCCATTTCCGCTTTGTGGAAATAAAATTCCTGAGCACCTAAACGCCAAATCACTTGTGGAAGAGCCAGGACTCAAATTACTCCCAAGGGAGATCTGAAAGGAGATACAAATGCTTAGGGGACCTAGTGAACTGCACTTAAGGGCAGAGATATTGACTGATCAATCTGCAATTGTTCCGTCTTCGAAACAACTTGTTTGGGATGAATAATGCTATTTCATTATTTGTTGGCCAGTTTTCCAAGTCATTCACTAGTTATCAGGCACATATTTAACAAATGTCTAATAATGATAACTAGCATTTGATCAGAGCTCACTAAGTGCCTTGCACAGTGAGCAGCATTATTTCGTTTCATCTCTGCCATTCTTTGGGATCAGGGAGTGGACATTACTCTAAGGCCACTTTAAAGATGAGGAAACATTTCCTCCAAGGTCACAGAGCTGAAACCAGAGCAGAAGCCCAGTCCAGCTGACTCCAGAGGTCTTACTACAGTACACTACGGGTCAAGGAATCTGGAGGCTACTGGATTCCCAGCGCATTTCTCTTATGACAGTTAATTTATTTGTTCAAGGGCTCATATTGCAAGCATTACACCAAGTATTGGCTTTGATTCTGTGAGCCCAGATTCGCATATTTAGGAAGATAAAAGCAAACTGTGATCCATATACATGGATGGAAACTAAAGGCTCATGGTTAATCGCAACCCAGTACATTTTTTGAGGCCCGTCCTTAATTGGCTTGAACCCTGGAGGGATTCTTTTACAAATCCTTTGCACCAGGGTTTTCCCAAAGGCTGATGTGATAAACATTTTCTAAACTCTCTTTAGGCCCTAGTTCCATACCTACTTGGAACAGCTCCAGGACAATTTCGGGGACAAACTTAATTTTTCTTTCATTAGCTGATGGATTTAAGTGTTACTTTTCCCACCTACCTTGGTATTAATAACAAGACTGTGTTCTTGATAGTTTTGGCATAAGTTAAATATACTTAGTCCATATAAAAGGCAGTGTGGAAACTGTCCTAGAGTATCCCAAAGGTAATATGCTCAAAACATAAAATGTAAGTATTTACACTAATAAGTCTCATGAATACAATATTCTAAAGCAAAATGATCTTAATAAACAGTTATAAGGCTTTTTTTTTTTTTTGGTCTGAATCTTAAAGTCTAGATTGGATGATACTGAATTCCCATTTGCTCATTAGCTCTTGTGTGAGAGAAGTTGAAAGGAAAAAGAGTTTTCTTTCTTAGGACCCATTTTTTTTATAGGAATTTGAAATTTTGATTAAACTTGCATTTTAAAATCATTACACATAGTACTTTTGAAATAAAAACTCTATAAGCATATTATTCCTTTGTCATAGAACAAAATTATGAGATCGTACATTTGTCCAATTGAATAAGATAATGATGATTCTTATTGGATTCAAAGCAAACTAAATTTTGTGCATAACACATTCATGTTAAAATTGGAATGAAATGATGGCTTGGTGGCTGCAGGAGTAGGCGGGTGTCAAAAGGTACAAAGTCCCAGTCATAAGATAAATAAGTCCTGAGGATGTATTATACACTACTATGGTGACAACAGCTAATATTGTATTGTATATTTGAAAGTAGCTAAGAGAATAATCTTAAAAGTTCTCATCACAAGAAAAAAAATGTAATTATGTGTGGTGATGGATGTTAACTAACCTTGTTGTAGTAATATTTTTGGATATATATATATATATATACACACATATATATATCTCAAATCATTATGTTGTACATAGAAAACTAATAATTGTTATATGTCAATTATATATCAATTTTTTAAAATGGATGGAATGGAATGAAACCTATAACAGGTAGTAATATACTAGGGCATATCAGTCCCGTTGATATTTTCCCAGACATCGCAACCCAGCCAAATGCCTGGCACATAACAGACAAAAAATAGTTGTTAAATGAATTAATGAATTAATGAATTAATGTATGCATAAATGAACATACTTCTCTGTCATTTATATCTTGCTTAGTCAATTTTTCCCCAAGAAAGACTATTTTCTTTTCTTCTAATCTATCAGTATTGTCCTTGCCAAAACCGGTTTGGCTCAGTGGATAGAGTGTTGACCTGCAGACTGAAAGGTCCCAAGTTCGATTCCGGTCAAGGGCATGTACCTGGGTTGCGGGCACATCCCCAGTAGATGTGCAGGAGGCAGCTGATTGTGGTTCTCTCTCATCGATGTTTCTAACTCTCTATCTCTCTCCCTTCCTCTCTGTAAAAAATGAATAAAATATATTTTAAAAATATATATATGTTATCCTCATTCATAAATCCGCACTAATCTCACAGAACCACTTTTTGATCATTAAAATCTAATATAATGGTATCCAGAGATCTATGTTTAAAAATATATTTTAACTATTTATTTTGTTTGTTGTGGTTCTAGGAAGTAGGTCCGTAATACAAAAATTAAAACAACCAATTAAGCGTAGAGCAAATAGTTCTGATCTCCTATCCTTGGGTTTATAGATGAACTCCATACAAAACATTTTCATCGTCTTTCCCCTAAATCCTTTGAATGTTACTCTAAGTTTATAGTTTCCCCATGTACTCCCACTTGCCAATCCCATGCACTATTCATAAAAGGAAGTAGTAGTAAAGAGTTGCTGCTTTAAAATGAGGGCATACTGAATTTTCCCCAAATTCAGTTCACCCAGACATAAACACCCAAACACTGACAAAAAGACATGAGAAAGTGCAGTGTGATTGAGAACTACATCTTATAACGTTTGTGTGGCAAAGTGCTTTATATCTGTGTTTCCGTGTTTTTTGGAAACACAGCCTTAGAAAATGTGCAATATAATTATGTCTTCCAATTTCAGTAAGGCTTGCTGTGGCAAATGGCTAGAAATAAACCCAAAATGTGATTGAAAGCCACTTTTTTCTGTTTTTAAAAAATGTAACATTCAATCAAATTAGAGGTTGGTTTCAAAAGAAATGTAATTCTTCTTCTTTGAATCTCATAAAACACACACACACACACACACACACTTCATGGAGAATACTTAATAAGAACTAACCTCTAAATTTAAGAATCTGTAGAAAATACAATGATGCACCTGAAAATAGTTTTCATTCTCTCCTTTGTGTGAAATCCAATTATATAAAAGCAAACAAATGGAGCAAACAATAAAAATGGCACAAGGGCTTTTTCCCCCCCAATTAGTATAAACTGCACTCTCTAAAACAAAAGGACCATTGACATAGCAATTGCATCTAAGGATGTGCATTGTTATCCTGTATTTCTGATATCAGATGCTTTCTCTTGGAGCCTCACACCACTAAACCCAGTCATTAACTCCTTTATAACTCTCTCCTCGTAAGTGCAAATTTAACAATAATCTTTCTCCTTTTCCCACTTTATTTTATCTAATCTTGCTCTTGATATTTTTTTTTAAATTTTGACAATACTAAGACTCAATGTGGTATTTAAATTTTCTGGAAATACTGCATTGAGCCTGCTAAGCATTGTAAAGCAGGAAAAATGAAAAGTATATCATCTCATTGATTTAATACTAATATATTGTTTTAGAATGTTTTTTAAAAACTACTCTAATATGGACATGCAGCCTTCATAAAATTACCAAAACATATAGCTACCAGATAGATTAATCTTTTAGAAAATTAAAATACTAAAATTCTTCTTTGGGTTCCTATAAATAGCAATCTCTTCTCATATTTAAAAGGTGACTCATGAACAATTAAAATTTGCTACAAAAGACAAAGCAAAGCCCTAACCAGTCTGGCTCAGTGGATAGAGCATCAGCCTGCGGACTGAAGGGTCCCAGGTTCAATTCCCATCAAAGGCATGTACCTTGGTTGCAGGCACATCCCCAGTAGGGGGATGTGCAGGAGGCAGCTGATCGATGTTTCTCTCTCATCAATGTTTCTAACTCTCTGTCCTTCTCCCTTCCTCTCTGTAAAAAAATCAATAAAATATATATTTTTAAAAAAGATTTTGGAAGCTAAGCTCCTTAAAGATACCCATGCCCTTCTGTCCCTTGGAAATCTTTAAAAAAAAAAAAAAAAAGACAAAACAAAGAAACAAAAAACAACAAACACGCAATTTAACAGATCTCTGAATAACACATGTCCAGGAGAAAGGAGAAAGACACCAAGAGAGATTGTCTTACTTTAAAAGATTAAATTGATAGATGATAGATAGATAGATAGATAGATAGATAGATAGATAGAAATAAAAAGATTTTAAACTAAAGTGGAACCAGAGAATATGAAATGGAGAATCTCACACATGTACCCTTAGAAGAACGGAACTTCACCCTAGCCAGTTTGGCTCAGTGGATAGAGTGTTGGCCTGTTTACCAAAGGATCCTGGGTTTGATTCTGGCCAAGGGCATATACCTTGGTTACAGACTCCTCCCTGGCCCGGGATCCTGGTCAAGGCTTGTGCTGGAGGCAACCAATCAATGTGTTTCTCTCACATCAATGTTTCTGTCTTTCTCTCTCCCACTCTCCCTAAAAATCAATGGGAAAATATCCTCAGGTGAGGATTAAAAAAAGAAGAAGAAGAACAGAACTTAAGAACCAAGAAATTGGATTCAAAAATAGTGGTGAAGTAAGTGGAAACTGCACTGACAGGCTTCCAGGACCAAACTGGAATTACAATTAAAATATAGAAAGCCATCCTAAATAATCAATTAAAGACTAACTGGAGAGAACACTGATAAGCAAGGACAGAAAGTGGAGACCACATAGAGACTAGTAGGAAGGGCAAAAGCACAAAAGGGCTGGCCAGAAATATCTCAGCTGTTGGGGGGTTGATGCTGAAAACTCTGGGGTCTAATCCCCAAGCTGCTCCGACTCCCCCTGCCAACGGAGAGCACCAGAACTGAGAAAGGTGCCCATATAACACCTGGCTGTGGAAAGCATCAGGGTTACTGTCTGCCAGGGAGAGATGGCTGGAAAAGCAGGCACCCTCTTAAAGGGCCACACACAAAATTTCGTGTGCAGCCATTCACCTTGGGCTCCAGCAGAGGGAGGGCAGAGTGGACTAGAGTTGTGTGAGCAGAAGCCAGGGTAGGGGGCTTTGGGATTAGACCTAGGAAGGCAGACACCCTGGTTTCCTATGCTGAGTCATTCCCTCATGCTGAGGAGGATATCTTTATCTGGCGAACCTTTGCTATCTAGGTGGTTTTTATCTGGAAGAAAGCAGTTGCCCCACCCCCTTGTCGCATCCTATAGAGCAGCGGTTCTCAACCTGTGGGTCGCGATCATCAGAAAACACATATAGCATATCAGATAGTTACATTACAATTCATAACAGTAGCAAAATTACAGTTATGAAGTAGCAACGAAAATAATTTTATGGTTGGGGGTCACCACAACATGAGGAACTGTATTAAAGGGTCGCAGCATTAGGAAGGTTGAGAACCACTGCTATAGAGTTTCTGAGGTTAATTAAGAGATTGAGAATAATAATCAGCCTACAGGCAGAAGCAATTGCCCAATTCTGGTGGAAAACCTCTCGCCCCACCCTGTGGTTGATAGCCTAAAGATAATCAGACTACAGGCAGAAGCAGGTATCTGGAGATTTCTCCCATGCCAGATCCAATTCAGAGCCAGGGGCTAGGAAAAACAGGCTTTGGTGCACCTCTTGGTCCTTTCCAAAGGCACCCAGCCTGAGCAGAGGGAGCCACAAGCTATGGATTGCTGATACAGATAGTTTGAAACAGAGGACTCAGGCCAGTCAGAAACAGTCTGATACTGTCCTGCACTAGAGATTGGAAGGCAAAGCAGATCTACCTTATACACAGTCACAAACTTAAACGTGTAGCCAAAATGGGGAGACAAAAAAAAAAAAAGCCCCAAAGAAAAGAACAAGAGAATTCTTCAGAAGAAGAGCTAAATGAAATGGAGATAAGAACTTTATTAGATATAGAGTTCAAAATAATGATGGAAAAGATGTTCAACAGTGTGAGAAGATATAGTAACTATGATGAATGACATAGTACTAATAAAGAACACAGTGGAAAAAATACACAGCAGATTAGGGGAAGCCGAGGATCAGATCAATGAATTACAAGACAGGGTAGAGCCCAGCTGGCATGGCTCAGTGGTTGAGCATTGAACTATGAACCAGGAGGTCACGGTTCAATTCCTGGTCAGGATACATACCTGGGTTGTGGGCTAGCAGCAACCAATCGATGATTCTCTCTCATCATTGATGTTTTTATCGCTCTCTCTTTTTCTCTCTGAAATCAATATATATGAAGACAGGGTAGAAAAAATCACTCAATCAGAGAACCAAAAAGAAAAATAAACAATTAAAAAACAGGACAGCTTAAGAGCGCTGTGGGACAACATGAAACATAACAATATTCACATAATAAGAGTGCCAAAAGGAGAAGAAAGTGACAAGTGATAGAGGACATGTTTGAAGAAATAATGCCAGAAAACTTCCCTAAACTGGTGAAGGAAAAAGTCACACAAGTTCAGGAGGCACAGAGAGTCCCAAGCAAGAAGAACCCAAACAGGCCCATCGCCAGGCACATCGTAATTAAAATGCCGAAAATTAAAGGCAGCAAGAGAAAAGCAATTTGATACCTACAAAGGAGTTCCCATAAGGCTGTCAGCTGACTTATCATCAGAAATATATAGACCAGAAGGGAATGGCATGAAATATTCAAAGAAATGAAAAGCCAGGATCTGAAACCAAGATTATTACATCCAGCAAGGCTATCCTTTGAAATAGATAGTGAAACTGTTGCAATGTACCCCGCGAATCACACAAGGATGCCTCAAGAAGTCTAATTAAAGGGTCACATGTATTGCAAATCTGGAATTATGAGGGGGCATTTCACTCTCCCCGATCTCATGGTGAGAAAGTGTGCTTTCTAAGAGTGGTATGACCACAACCAATGGGATTTCACATTACAATCAATAGGGTATTTAATCAAATGGGGTGATTTATATAATTCAGAAAATTAAAATAACTTTTCTATTATTTTAGCAAGCAAACAAGTACAGAAACCAAACAGCAGGGTTAAAGTTAAACTATAGTTTCTACCTGAGATGATTGCTACCATACTTCAAAACAAAGAGCTTCCCAGACCAAAAAAAAAAAAAAGGCTAAAGGAGTTTACCACCATACCAGCACTGCAAGAAATGCTAAAAGACTGCTGTAATGAGAAGAAATAGAAAGAGAAAAAAAATGAGACTACATAAAAATAAAAAGCTGCACAGCAAAAGAAACCATTAACAAAATGAAAATGGAGCCCACTGTATGAGAAACATATTTGGCAATGATACATCTGATAAAGGGTTAATATCCAAAATATATAAAGAACTCATACAACTTAACAAAAGGAAGACAAATAATCCAACTAAAAAATAGGCAAAGGTCCTAAATAGATACTTCTCTAAAGGGGCCATACAGAAGGCCAAGAGACATATGAAAAAAATGCTCAAAGTCACTAATCATCTGAGTGATGCAAATTAAAACAACAATGAGGTATCACATCACACCGATCAGAATGGCTACCATCAACAAGTCAACAAATGACAAATGCTGGTAAGGATGTGGAGAAAAGGGAACCCTAGTACACTGCTGGTGGGAATGCAGACTGGTGCACCCATTATGAAAAACAATATGGAGTTTCCTCAAAAAATTAAATATGGAACTCCCGTTTGATCCAGTGATCCCACATCTAGGAATATATCCTAAGCGACCTGAAACACCAATCAGAAAGAATGTATTCAACCCTGTGTTCATTAGCACAATTTACAATAGCTAAGATTTGGAAACAGCCCAAGTACCCATCAGTAGATGAGTGGATAAGAGAGCTGTGGTACATTTATACCAGGGAATACTATGCAACAGTAAAAAAGAAAGATCTCTTACCCTTTGAGAAAGCATGAAGGGACCTGAAGAGTATTATGCTAAGCAAAATAAGCCAGTCAGAGAAAGGCAAGTATCACATGATCTCACTCATATGTGGAATCTAATGAACAAAATAAACTGTTGAACAAATAGATCCAGAGACAGAGAGCATGGAGCAGACTATGAAACCTCTGAGGGAAGGCCCGGGTGGATGGGTGGGCGGGAAGTGACCAACCAAAGAATTTGTGTGCATACATACACAACACATGGACACAGACAATAGGGTGGGGAAGGCCTGGGGCAGAGGGCACAGGCAGGTTATAAGGGATCAGTGGTAGAAAAAAAAGGGGACATTGTAATACTTTCAACAATATAGATTTATTTTTAAAAAAAATAAGAGATTGATTTCCATTAAATGCCTGATTTACAAAAGACCAAGATTATCTGCTGACTAATGTACATCTGCCAAGAATCCCTCCCATCATCAAGCCAATGAAGTCTCCGCTTATACTCTAGCTAGACTTCTCCCTCTTTACATTCTTTGCTCACAAAAACAGCTGAGCCAACCCTCAGCAGACTTGCCTGTAGCTTGCTACAGCATGCATTTCTCGATTTGTAATTCCTCTGCTATTACCAAATAAACTCAGTTTCTGGTCATTTGAGCTTGCCTCCATTTACCTCTTTATTTGGGTTGAGAATTATGTACTAGTATATGTCACTGCCCAAAACTACATCATTTGGGCTTGACCTGATAAAGTATACAAGCTACAAATGACTTACTACAGGTGCCCTGCTTCTCCCAGGTCAATTTAATTGTTTTAATAGACAACAATCCCTGGAGCCAAAAGACACTTAAATATCAGTGACACGCTGGTAGTGATATTCAAGCTCTTCTGCCACATTCAAAACAGACACCACCACCACCCACTTTCTCACAGGGCTCAAAACAGTACTGCCAACTTGTGAAAGCTTTGGAGTTCCACCTATATACACCTGAGGCGATGGGACAACTAGATGACAGACCTCACCACTTGTCAGTCCCTCTTTCTGGAGACAGTGTGGTATGATGGAAAGAACATTGGGCTTTGGAGTGAGACAAACCTGGAATTCAATCCATTTGACAATATTTAGTCGGGCTAGTTGCTTCATATTTCTCTGAGCTTGAGGGGAAAATAATAGTGAAGATAAGATAACATATATAGATCTGCAGGCAGAAGGAATCCTCCTGCTTGGGGAAGTAGAGTACATTCCAATGTTTGTAGTGAAAGGAAGTATTTATGAAATCTTTGAAAACTTTTTCCTTGGGCAAGTCCTGAACATCACTGTGAAGAATGGAATTGTTTTGTTCAGGCATTCTTTTATCATGTTTACTGAGCTTCTTATCTAGGCCAGCAAGGAGAGAGACTCCTATGTAATTAACTTTAGCTATAAGGTACAGTGCTATTGCTCTGATGAAAGAATTAAGGAAGGGTTGGAGATAACAGTTAGCAAGGTCCCCAAAACAAGAGGGGTGATTTCAGGTTGAGTCATATGGTAACTCAGGATTTAATAGGACATTGCAGGAGAGTTTCAGGTACCTATGAATGGTTCGTACCAATCTCTCTAGAAATATGTAGTGGGGAGCAATTGCACCTCCTCTGCAGACCTGCTGTGGTCTCACCATCATCATCATGGCCAGGACTCAGAAGGAAAATGGTCTGGGAAGTGGGCGCATTCAGGCTACAAAGATTTCCAGAAGGAAGCTGGACCGTCACATCATCAATCAGATGCCACCAACTCAAGAGGGCAATACAGCTAGAAAAGAGAACCTGCCAGGGAGTAGAGGAAGTTTCCTGTTAATATCCTTCCAGATGGGATGAGGGAATAGGATTCATTGTATATTAGATAATACAAATAACCAGTCTAAAACTTTCAAATATAAATTAGAGTAGATTGATGTCATGGTTTCTTCTGTTTGATTCTATACATTCCTGATTGTGGAGGTGATGGTGATAATGATGATCATCATCATAGAAGCTACTATATCCTGGGTATTTCTTATGTGTCACACAATTATTTAAATGCTTAGCATTTAATTTTTACACCAACTTACAAAATAGTATTATTATACCCACTTTACAAATGAGCAATCTGAGAAACTGGGAGGTTAAGTAACTAGCTGAAGGCAAACAGAGAGTAAGGGTGGACCTGAGGTTCAGACCCAGATACGCCTACAACTCCAGAACCTGCATTCTTTCCCACTGCCTACATGCTTATTGCATCTCTAAATAGCTCTGTGAACATTCCAAAAACACAATCTTATTAAAGTGCTATTTATTAATAATCTCTATTATCACAAAAATATTACCAAAATTTACTATAACAATGATAATTTTCTATATCTAAAGGTTTACATCCCAAAGAGACCTTTTAGTTAAACTTAATTAAGCCCCTCAATTCTACAGATAAGGAACTGAGGTATTTCAAGTTCAATGAGTTTCAAATAAAACACCATGCCCTAATTGGTTTGGCTCAGTGGATAAAGTGTCGGCCTGCAGACTGAAGGGTCCCAGGTTTGATTCCGGTCAAGGGCATGTACCTTGGTTGCAAGCACATTCCAGCAGAGGGTGTGTAGGAGGCAGCTGATCGATATTTCTTTCTCATCAATGTTTCGTACTTTCTATCCCTCTCCCTTCCTCTCTGTAAAAAAATCAATAAAATATATATTTTTAAAAAAAAACACCAATGGTCCTCTTAAAAATATTAAACAAAGCTGGACCTCTTTTTTAAATTTTTTTTTATTGATTTCAGAGAGGAAGGGAAGGAGAGATAGAAACATCAATGATGAGAGAGAATCATTGATTGGCTGCCTCCTACACACCCACCACCGGGGATTGAGCCCACAGCCGGGGCATGAGCCCTGATCGGGAATTGAACCATAACCTCCTGGTTCATAGGTTGACTCTCAACCACTGAGCCATGCCGGCTGGGCTCAGGCTGGGCTGTTTTTATTGATTTTGAGAGAGAGAGAAAGGGAGAAAATAGAGAGATAGAAACATTGATGAGAGAGGGACATCAACAATCAGATGCCTCCTTTACACCCCTTCCTGGGGATCAAGCCCACAACCACAGCATTTGCCCTGACCAGGATCGATCCAGCAACCCCTTGGTTCCGGGTCGACACTCAACTGTTGAGCCACACAAGCCTGGCCTCCCTTGCTCTTAATCCAGATATTCCCTCCCCCTTCCTCAAAGGTTAGTGTGTGGATTGCCCAAGCTTCATGGAACCACCCTACAGTTCAGTGCCATATGTTTCCATTGAGAAATATAACTGGGGTTGTGGAGGTTCTCCATGGTATGCACACGTTGGTCATTGGTTTCATCTTCTAGATGTCAAAGTTACACCAAGAATTTGGTCATTTTCAGGCATGGCTTTAAGTAGATTTTATTTATAGAACCCAAAGCCACCTCAGGTCCAGAGGAGAGAGCTTCAAGTTACTGAAGGCAATGCAAATGCTTATGGGCTGGGAGTTAGCTGTTCCTTTAGGTGTGTCATGACAAGTTTCTAAGAATGGTTTTGCCATTAGTTCCAACCCCATAAGCAGCATAGTCTGAGCCCCACCCCATTCAGCAGACCTATTACAGATAAGTCAGCTGGTCTTCATGGGATAGGAAGGCTTGCTGTGCCAGATGTACTCACAGCCAAGGCTGGGTGTCTGCCACCTCTTGCTAGTAGTAGCTCATATTCACATGCAGCCCACAAATCTCAGCATGGGCTGCTGAGTGGTTAGATATGCAGGCACAATTACCTACTGACAATAGCAACACAAACAACCAGGGCAGTGAGTTGATGGGTGGGGGGGAAGGGAGCAGTTACAAGAAGATGACACATAATTACACTCCTCCTCAGGATGGTTACAGATTGAGAACTGAGGTAGGTAGGAACAAGTCGGAACAGAAATTTAGCTTTTCCTTGGGATACAGCCAAAGAAGCTGATGAACATAAATAGTGCTAAGAGAAGCTTGAACCCAAAAACCTAGCTTGCATCTGGACGAGGGGTGAAGCCAAATGCCCATGGGATCCATATCTCCAGCACACTGGGCAGCTTTCCAAAAATGTCTCACAGGACTTAGCAAAGCCCCATCTCAGTGAGGGACACTCCAATCCACCCCTTTACTGGAGCAAGACCTAGAAGGCTTTTCGACCTCCTCCTTTATTTTCCACATACGATCAGTTACCAGGTCCTGTAGGTTCTATCTTCTAAATATCTTTCTGATCAACCTTTCCCTCCAGTTGGTGCCACCAGCTGTCACAAAACCTATTCTCCACTTTACTGCCTGAATGACCTTCCTAGACTGCAAATCTGATCATGCCATGAGCCTATTCTAGTCCTTCCATTCTCCATTGTCTACTCAGAGGCTTCTTGAGACAATCTCAAGTGCCTTCACTACCAGGTATTTAAATATATAGTCACAGGGTTTACTATAACAAAGTAGGAGGCAATATGGACCTGAAAAAGACCTGACCCATTTAAAGGTATTCAAATCTTTTTAAAAAAAATATATTTTATTGATTTTTTTACAGAGAGGAAGGGAGAGGGATAGAGAGTTAGAAACAACGATGAAAGAGAAGCATCGATCAGCTGCCTCCTGCACACCCCCTACTGGGGATGTGCCTGCAACCAAGGTACATGCCCTTGACCGGAATCAAACCCGGGACTCTTCAGTCCCCAGGCCAACACTCTATGCAGTGAGCCAAACTGGTGAGGATAAGGCATTCAAATCTTGAGAAAGAAGAGCAAAGTTAGAGGGATCACAATACTGGATATCAAACTATCAAAAATGCTCAATGTCACTAATCATCAGAGAGATGCAAATTATGGCTACCATCAGTAAATCGACAAAGAAGTGCTGGCGAGGATGGGCAAAAAGGAAATCCTAGTACACTGCTGGTGGGAATGCAGATTGGTGCAGCCATTATGGGAAACAGTATGGAGTTTCCTCAAAAAATTTAAAATGGAACTGCCGTTTGACCCAGTGATCCCACTTCTGGGACTATATCCTACAATCCCAAAACATGAATCAGAAAGAATACATGCACCTGTATGTTCATAGCAGTGTTATTTACAATAGCTAAGATTTGGAAATAGCTCAAGTGCTCATCAGTAGATGAGTGGATTAAAAAGCTGTAGTGCTTGGCCAGCCTGGCTCAGTGGATGAGTGTCAACCTATGAATCAGGAGGTCAAGGCTCAATTCCTGGTCAGGTTGACAGCATGGATGTGCCTGGAGATTATTACACTAAGCAAAATAAGCCAGTCAGAGAAAGACAAATATCATATAATCTCACTTATATGTAGAATCTAATAAATAAAATAAACTGACAAACAAAATAAGTCCAGAGGTATGGAAGCAGACTGACAGATCTCTGAGGGGAGGGGTTAGGGGGATGGAAAGAGATTAACCAAAGAATTAATATGCATACTAGTGGTCCAGTGCATGAAATTCGTGCACATTAAAAGGAATTAATTAGAGGAACTATTTTAATATTGCTATTTACCCTTTCTCTATAATAGAAATGTCAGAGATGAAAGAAAATTAGTAAAAGGTATACAAAAATCTTCCTCCTGTCAAAGTCTGGGATGCACCGCAGGACCCAGAGTGAAGTCCCCGCCCACCTGCATGCACCTTGAAATCCCACGAGACCCATACCCGGCCAGCCCCACCCCTGTCAAGCCCCACGAGGCAGGGGTGCAGCCTCAGGTCCCCATCAAGACCCACCAGGTGGGGGCGCGGACTCAGGTGCCCCGCTCCAGCCCTATGCCATGCAGCCTCAGGTCCCTGCTGATCGCTCATTAAGGCTCATTATGGCTCATTACGGCAACCCCACCTCCGCTGTGGGCACAGCCATCTTGTGATGGGGTGAGGGTTAATTTGCATGCTACCTCTTTATTATATAGGATATGCATAACTCATGGACACAGACAATAGTATAACGAAGGCCTAGTGTAAGGTGAGGGCTGGGTGGAGGGAGGCAAAGAAGGGGAAATGGGGGACATCTGTAATACTGTCAACAATAAAAAAAAAACACAAATAAATAAATAATAAAGGCATTCACATCTAAAACTATTTTAAAACAACTGTGCCAGACTAGTCAACTCTTTCTGAGGCCATTTGGCTATTCTTGGTTCACACAGTAGAGTCCAAACTCTCTCTCTCAGTCTGCAATGTAGAGGAAGCCTGCTTCTTTGATTTCATCCTCAGCTATTCTCAGTCAGTAGCTTTCATTTTCCTGAATATCCACAAAGCAGTGCCTTTGCACAAGATCTTCCCTTGGCCCCGGCCTTTCTTCTTTCTGTATCTTGCCTGGAAACTGTCTTTTCAAGGCCTCTCCTGGGAGCCTTCCCAGAGTCCAGGGGGGAGTTGTACCCTGGACATGATATCTGTTATTGTTCTTCTTTCTTGGCTTGTAGATATTTTTTATTCTTCCCTATTAGATAATACTTAGGGGACTTGTCTTATAAGTTCACAAGTTATATGTTACAAAATAAGCAGCAAAGGTAACATTTCATAGAGACAGTTTTCCTCCCTAACATTTTTTAAAAGATATTTTTTATTGATTTCAGAGAGGAAGGGAGAGGGAGAGAGATAGAAACATCAATGATGAGAGAGAACCATTGGTCAGGTGCTTCCTGAACACCCCCTACTAGGGATGGAGCCCGCAACCTGGGCATGTGCCCTGACCATGAATTGAACCATGACCTCCTGGTTCATAGGTTGACGCTCAGCCACTGAGCTATGCCAGCTGGGCTCCTCCATAACATTTTAAATGGGATTGAAAAAATATTGTTTGCATCACAGAGGGTGTCCTTTAAGAGCTAAAGGAGATATGGGGAGGCCTTCAACTATGTTACTACTCTATGTCCTTTGAGTCTCTGCCCACTAAACTTTTACTGAATCTGATAGTGCAACAATCTTATGCCAGAAAAGCTACTCTAGGCCTTGATCAATTTCACAAAATTGCTAATGGGGTAATATTAATCATTATCATGACTTTTCAGTATTCAAAAGGAAGAAAGTGTGGGGAGGGGGGGGGGGGCGAGGCAGAGAAACTGTTACATGCTCCAGTGCCTTTTAAAAAGCCACTCTAAGAAATAAAAGGGAACTCAACTCCACTCTCACAACTGGGTCACAGGCTTCATTGGCTGAGGTAGTTGAGTGCTCAGTCACATGAAATAGTTCTTTTTCTCAGAACTTGTCCAAAGGGACCTTTCCTGCCTGCAGAGATAGAAGGAAAAAGGAATCTTTCTTACACCTTTAAGCCTGGCCTGCCTCATTTTCTCCTCCCTTCCTGCCCATTGATTTAAGCCATGGGGAGGTATAGGAATACAATGGGAAGCTGGAAGGGGAAGAGAAAGTAAAGGATGAAGGGGAGGGCAGTAAAAGGGACTATCAAGGTATCTATGCCTGGAGTGGCTGAGGTTAAATTAAGTCAACCTCAAAGTTACAGTGACCTACCACTTCCTGCTTTGCACACTAACAGGCCAAACTCTAGGTCTGACTTAAAGTTGAGTGGTCCAGAGTGAACTCATTCCTTATATACCAGTTCCTCCTAGAATATTAAATGTATATTTTATCATTATTGTTGGAATTATAGGTGTTTGTACTCTTGTTAACCATTATGAAAGCAATTTACTTGATATTGACTGGGAAAAGCTCACAGAGACTCCATTCTAATCTAAAAATGAACATGCTCATAATAGAAAACTGGGGAAAATGTAGAGAAAAACTCCGCAAAAGAAGAAAAAAGAAATTAGAAAAAAAAACCAAAACACCTGTTAAAGACCTTTATTTGTGATTGTATTTACTTTTTACTTAAAAAAATAACTTTGTAACAAGCTCCTGCCTTGTTTTTAGAACACTGCTTAAGCACTGCTTTTATACCTACAAAGTACTCTTTATGTGGATATATTGTAATTTATGTAACCATATCTCTACTATAGGCATTTAGTTTTATCATATTATGGAATAATATGGACTTAAACCTTTAAAAGCACTCCATACCAGCAAGAAATGAATGACAACTCCAAAGAAGGGGTAGGCAGCAGTAGGAGACAAGTTTAGCAAGCATTTTAGTCATTGGTTTCCTTTAGCCAAGAAAAACAGGTACAAGATCACCAAGAGATGGACAAAAGCAGGAAATACTCTGAAATTTCCTCAAGAATAATGTGGCCCTAACCCGTTTGGCTCAGTGGATAGAGCATCAGCCTGCAAACTCAAGTGTCCCGGATTCAATTCCGGTCAAGGGCTTGTACCTTGGTTGCAGGCACATCCCCAGTGGGGAGTGTGCAGGAGGCAGCTGATCGATGTTTCTCTCTCATCGATGTTTCTAACTTTTTATCCCTCTCCTTTCCTCTCTGTAAAAAATCAATAAAATATATATTTTTTAAAAAAGAATAATGTGTTTATTTGTTTTCTAATATTGTATTTCTTAAGCTTCTGTTGACTTGATGGTGAGACCAGTTCTAGGAAGGTTTTTGGGGAAGAGAGGAGTGTTAAATATATGTGAAGGAGCACAAATATATGTGAAGTGGTATAAAGAACCCAAGTTGGGCCCTGGCTGGTTTGTTTCAGTGGATAGAGCATTGGCCTGCAGACCAAATTGTCCCGAGTTCAATTCTTGTTTAATTCTGGTTCAATTCCGGTCATCAAGCTCAGAGGTGTTTCTCTCACATCGATGTTCCTCTGTCGTTCCCTCTCTCTTCCACGCTCCCTAAAAAAAAAGTCAATAGAAAAATATCCTGGGGTGAGGATTAAGCCAAAAGACAAAACGAACCAAAGTTGGAAAAAGATTAGAAATTTTTTGTGAGGTTTTTTTTTGGGGGGGGGGATTAGGGTTCTTTTTTTTTTAAATATATTTTATTGATTTTCTACAGAGAAGAAGGGAGAGAGATAGAGAGTCAGAAACATCGATGAGAGAGAGACATCGATCAGCCGCCTCCTGCACATCCCCCACTGGGGATGTGCCCGCAACCCAGGTACATGCCCTTGACCGGAATCGAACCCGGGACCTTTCAGTCCGCAGGCCGACGCTCTATCCACTGAGCCAAACCGGTTTCGGCAGGGATTAGGGTTCTTAATGTGACACCTAGCACAGTTTCCCACCCACGGCAGCCTTTATTGGTGACTAGACTCTGTCTGATAAGCTTGATACAAGTTCTTAAATCTCAGAACACTTTCTTTTTTAAAATATATTTTTATTGATTTCATAGAGGAAGGGAGAAGGAGAGATAGAAATATCAGTGATGTGAGAATCATTGATCGGCTGCCCCCTGCACACCCGCTAGTGGGGATCAAACCCACAACCTGGGCATGTGCCCTTGACTAGAATCAAACCCAGGACCTTTAGTGTGCTGGCCAATACTCTATCCACTGAGCCAAACCAGCCAGGGCAGAACACCTTCCTAAACAAAGAAATTTAACAACCAGTTGTTAACAGTAATCTCCTATCTACTAAGTGTCATTTCACCAACGCATTCATCTTTATTTTTTTTAATTAGTTTTTTTTAAGATATATTTTATTGATTTTTTACAGAAAGGAAGGGAGAGGGATAGAGAATTAGAAACATCGATGAGAGGGAAGCATCGATCACCTGCCCCCTGTACACCCCCTATTGGGGATGTGCCTGCAACCAAGGTACATGCCCTTGACCGGAATCGAACCTAGGACTCTTCAGTCCCCAGGCCAATGGTCTATCCACTGAGCCAAACCAGCTAGGGCCAACACATTCATCTTTAGACTTTACCAGCAACAGAGTAGGTGGCCAGAGTTCTTTCACAAAATCCACATGGCTAGAATCCTCATGATGGGAATGGTATTTTTTGCTGTTGTTAATCCTCACCCGAGGATATTTTATTGATTTTTAGAGAGAATGGAAGGGATGGGGAGAGACAGAGAGAGAAAGATCAATGTGAGAGAGATGTATCAATTAGTTGCCTCTCATACATGCCCCAACCAGAGCCAAGGATTGAGCCCACAACTGAAGTATGTGCCCTTGAGCAGAATCAAACCTGGGGCCAAGGCTCTAACCACTGAGCACCAGCTAGGGCAGAAGTGATCATTTAGAGCAGCAGTTCTCAACGTGTGGGTCGCGACCCCTTTGGGGGTCGAACAACCCTTTCACAGGGATCGCCTAAGACCATCCTGCATGTCATATATTTACATTATGATTCATAACAGTAGCAACATTACAGTTATGAAGTAGCAACGAAAATAATTTTATGGTTGGGGTCACAACATGAGGAACTGTATTTAAAGGGCCAGAAGTTTGAGAACCACTGATTTAGAGTCTTAATAAGATTCAGTTTCCCTGGATTTTTGTGGCAATCTAGGGAAAACACAATGTCATTTGATTCTTATTTAAGTGAATTTTTTCTTAGAAAGTTACCTTAAAATTTTTAATTCACTCTACATGCTTTGCCCAAAGTGTTGCCAAATATTTATGATCAGAGTTTGTCCTCAAAAAACCCTGAGAGACGGGTAGGGCAGCTATTATTATCTTTGTTTCAGAGACAAGAAAACAGATGGAGAGCTCAGGTGTTGCCACCAGCACGCAGATGTCTTGTCTTTAGGCCCTGTGTGCTTTCTCCTGCAGACTGTCACAGTGGCTTTGGCAGGTGACATTGTTAGAGAGTCTACAGAGACATGGCTGTACTTCAGACACCCCAAAGCAGTCTTATATTTGTTTTAAATCTTTCGTATAAATCCTGGGTGTTTTCCTGAAGTACACATAGATACATTGTCTTAAAGCATCTCCAAGTTTCTTCAAATATAAATTTTAAAAATTTATTATCTAATTGACCCATATAAAAGTAGAACTCAAAGATAATTTTAGCATCAATTTTTCCAAATAGAAGGAATCAAGATGAATGTTTACATACTGTAACATATTTGAAAAATTACAGTTGACATTTAAGTGACAAAACTAACAAAAGGCAAGTGTTTCTTTAATGCAGAAAAAATCTACACTCATGTGTAGTTTAAATTGAATAAGGGAATATTTATCTTAACATTACCAAGCTCTGTCAAGTAAAGTAGAAAAATACTTTTATTGATAACTATATATGTAAGGGCTCAGACGGAAAAAGTCAATAGAAAATGCATTGGTATATGGACACTTGCCTTTTTAAATAATGTGACTTCTCTATAAAACTGTATGATCATTACTAGAGGCCTGATGCATGAAATTCATGCAAGAATAGGCCTTCCTTCCCCTGGCTGCTGGCACCAGCTTCCCTCAGGCTGCCAGCAGGCACCTGGGACCTGGGCTTCCCTCGCAGCCCTGGCTTCATCCAGAAGGACGTCCAGTCTAATTAGCATATTATGCTTTTATTATTATACACTAGAGGCCTGGTGCACAAAACTCATGCATTGGTTGGGAGGAGGGTGTCCCTCAGCCCAGCTTGCACTCTCTCCAATCTGGGATCCTCTCACAATCCAGGACCGCTGGCTCCCAATTGCTTGCCTGCCTGCCTGCCTGATTGCCCCTAACCACTTCTGCCTGCCAGCCTGATCACCCCCTAACCACTCCCCTGCCAGCCTGATCAATGCCTAACTGTTCCCCTGCCAGCCTGATAGCTCCCAACTGCCCTCCCCTGCTGGCCTGGTCACCCCTAACTGCCCTCCCCTGCTGAAAGATGTGGGCACCACCATCTTTGAGGGCGTGGCAATTAACATATTCCCTCCTTATTGGCTGTGGGCACTGCCATCTTTGAGGGTGGGGCAATTAGCATATTCCCTCCTTATTGGCTATGGGCGCCACCATCTTTGCGACAGCCTAAGGATCAATTAGCATATTACCTCTTTATTAGATAGGACTAGAGGCCTGATACACAAAATCTGTGCAAGAATAGGCTTCCCTTCCCCCAGCTGCTGGCACTGGCTTCCCTCTGGCACCCAGGACCCGGGCTTCCCTTGCAGCCCCAGCTTTGTCTGGAAGGTCATCTGGAAGGACATCCAGAAGGACGTCCAGTATAATTAGCATATTACGCTTTTATTATTATAGATTGTTGTATAATATAGAAGATGTATAAGACTCTGGGAGAACATACAATTGAAAGAGAACACATCTTCTACTAGTATATATCATATTTTAATATATTAATTCTTTTTTAAATTAAAGGAAATGTGACATTAACAACTACTTTCATTAGGAATGTGTGTATGTGTAAATGTACATACACATGCACGAGTACACACATGTGCACGTGTTACTGTCATTGAAGAGCAGTTTCCAAGAGCCCTCAACCAGCCTCTGAATGTGGTTACAATTTGGCACTTCACACACTAAAATTAACACTTTATACTGTTATACAGCCTGGCATTGTTTTGTTTCCTGAAAAGACCATAAATATTGAGGTTAAGAACTTTGTCTTGTATTTCTTTTGTATCCTCCACAGTGCTTGCCACAATGTTTATATTGAATTCAAAGAAATTAATTCATCTAATGTTCAAAATAAAAACAGTTCTACTAACCATCCAATCTTTAAAATAAATTGTTCCCATTCTCTAAGGTGTAAAACTGAATGTTACTATTATTTTGTGGTATATCTTGAACTTACAATAACCTGCCTTTATATGATACAGTTGCGAATATTATTGTGAAATATAATTGTGATGGGGTTTTTTCGTCCTTGCTTCCTGAATATTTTAAAGCCTCAGATATAATTTTATAAATGAAGTGAACAGGGGCAAGTAAGTAGTAGAAAGCAAGGAGTGCATCATCCCTGAATCTCCTGTAGATCAATTACAGGGTGTGAAGAAATCCCTTTGGAAGGAGAGTTGGAGTCATCATATAGTTAGTTATCGGGGACCTCAGGCACATTAACTCACACCAGGATACATAATTGTTACTAGAAAACTTCTTGTCTTACCCAACACCGAAATCAAGCTACTTTCATTAGAGATGGTTGTGCAATCGGTATTTATTAAGAATGCCTTTGTTGTGTTTTTTTCTGTTCTTTCCCAGTTCCAGATAGTTCCTGTCCCTGCATCTGGATTCTTACTTACAAGCTTATGATCTGCTCCATAACTATAATATCTTATTCTTGAAACTTGCATCTGCATTGTTAACGGTGTCACCTGATTCCAACGTTGACCCTAATTTCCTAAAACCAGAGCAGACTCCTATTGGCCTTGTTGAGGATTTATAGGTCAATCCGTTTCAAGTAGTGGTTCTTAATCCTTTGGAAGGGTTCCTTAAAAATGTATGAAAGTTATTAACTCATTCCCTCCAAAATTGTACATAGACACACAAACACAAAATATTGGCATACAATTTCAAGAAGCTAATGATCCTTAGAGACTCCTTTTGAGAGTCTTCTGCTAGTAGTAATGTAGAGTGTAATTTAAAAAACTACAAAAACAGTGCACATCTATAAGACTCTAAGATCAATTTTTTAAAATATATTTTTATTGAGTTCAAAGAGAAAGGGAGAGGGAGATAGAAACATCAATCCTGCACGCCCCATACTGAGGATCGAGCCCACAACCCAGGCATGTGACCTGACCGGAAATCGAACAGTGACTTCCTGGTTTATAGGTTGACATTCAACCACTGAACCACTCCAGCTGGGCTCCATGTTGCTTTTTAAAAAATCCATGTTACTTTGTGTGCTTCTAACTGGTTGCTTCCAATGTTGTCTAGACCTTAGCAGTGAGTACCTATCTCTCTGACCTCTGTAGAAAGGCCCCTTTCACTTCTGAATATAGAAGCAAAAATCCTCCTAAGCTACATCTGAAAAAGAAAAGTTAATGCAAGTTCTTTTTCTAATAAGTGGTGCTTTGAGTAATGTTTTATCGCTGGTACAAAAAAGATGTGGTTCTTGTAATATTTTAATGGGAATCTAAGCACTTGGGAACAGTTAATACTCTATTTGAATGTATTGCTTTTTCCTTCTATTTGTGAATCCTTCATTGAGGAAAGGGAACGCTAATTTAACTAACTAGGAAACAAAATCTATAGGAAATAACTAAACTTATTTTACTCATTGGATGATAAAAAATAAGAAATGTAATTATCATTTGCATAGGTTAAAAATACATCCACATAGTCCTGGCCAGTATTGCTCAGTGGTTAGAGGGCTGGCCTATGCAACAAAGGGTCGCAGGTTCCATTCCCTGTCAAGGGCACATACCGGCCGGATAGTGTGCATTTGGGAGACAGCCAGTGGATGTGTCTCTCTCGCCTTCTCTCCCTTCCACTCTCTCTGAAAAGCAACTGAAAAAATATTCTCAGGTAAGGATTAAAAAAACAAACATAAAACGATATATAGATTGCAATAATATATAAGAAAAAATATATACATTTACCCTAAGAAATATAATCAACTCAATCCTTAGGACCTGAAGTCCACAAACTAAAAACAAAACAAGAAGCAAAAATCAAGGAGATTTAAAAATTGTATAAAAACTAAGAGAGGAGAGAGAGAGAGACTGTATTTTGCATTTGCTCTAGAGGAATAATATATAATGTATCATACTATAGTTACTATGCTAGAAGAAATCAGCAACAATTATCTATGGACTGCCTCACAGCCTAAAACTCAGTGGGAACACAATAGTGTCACTGGACCACACAGCTCTCTACCCTCCCAGGGCTTGTAGTCGATAATGAAATTTTATTTCGCCAGGCAAGGGTGAAGCTGATAACCTAGTCAATCACCATTAAATTTTCACTTAGAAATGACTGTTACAAAATATAATAATATTGGTTAAACTTTTAGGAAGGGGTGTCTTCTAATTTGTCGTATTTTTTTACATTTTATAAAATACATTGTATAATTGCAAACTGCATTATTTATTATTCCAACCATTCTAGACTCTAATGCTTGTATCATGAGTGTGTACAACTTATATTCTAACAGTGAGGAGATTCATTTCCATGCCCCTATAAAATGTGGAACATTTCTCTCTTCCTTTTCCTCTTTTTTTCCTCTCCAATTCTCCTTATTGCTTACAACTTCAATAACAATCAACTTATAGCTATCTCGTTTCCTCCAAACTCCCACCCATCTTCACTGCTTCGACAATCCAGATTATTTTGAAGGAAATCTCAGATACCATATCACTTCAGCTCTTAGTATTTCAGTAGCTATCTCTAAGAGGTAAGGGCTCCCCTTTATTATAAACATTATCTCAGCCCCCAAAGGAAGTAACAATTGTTTAATATAAACATTCAGTCAGTGTTCACATTCCATAATTGTCTATAAATATCCTATTTGTTTGAATCTAGATCAAAACAAGGTCTACACATTGCAATTGATGAACGTGTCATATGGACATTCTTTTTTTCTTAGTCTTTAGTCTCAAACAAAAAAAAATGCAGAATTGTTATATAGCAAAAGCAGCGCTCTCTGATGAAGCGGGAGTGCCAAATGCTGTCTTGAAGAAGTGGGTGAAATGTCAAGTCATTGCCTTGACCAAAGAGATAACCACTTAGCACACACCTATCCCCGAATGATAAGGGAGGGAAGGAGGCACTGTGCTTCCTGGTAAACATTTTTATGAGCCCCAGAGAACTGCATACAGACATGATGCTTGTGACACAAAGTGCTCTGCAGTAAATAGGAATTGAGGAAATAGAAAATGAATTGTAAACCTGAAAATCACATAGTCATTTCAATGAAAGAAAAGTTTATAAATGACCAAATCAAACAGTCTACCTTTAAAGTTTTGCAAATGCTGGTTGGATTGATGCATTATGTGTAGGATTTTTAATCATAAGGCTTTAATGTAAGGCTTTTACATTTTTCAAAATTTTGCCTATTCCATTCTACTCTGTGCCTTTGGTAAAAGAGAAGAAAATCACTTTAGGTGACAGGAAATCAGACTCTCACCAGAAGGAACCTCTCTTAAGGATCACACCTTAAACAAAACATGTTTTTCACTTCAAAACTGAAAACCTAGTGTTAGAATACGACACAATGCAAACAATAATGCGTACACATACATATTAAATTGCCATGTGGCAGAGGAAGCAGGAGGAGCTCACAGTAACAGGGTAGGAGTTAAGAAAGTGGGTGACACCTGGCCAGTGTGGCTCAGTGGCTGCAAGTCGACCCATACACTCTGAGGTCACCAGTTGGATTCCCAGTCAGGGCACATGCCGGGGGTTTCAGGTTCGTCCCCGGGAGGGGAGAGGGGCTGTGAAGAAGGCAGCCCATCCTTTTGATGTTTCTCACTGATGTTTCTATCTCTCTCTCCCAGATACTCTGCTACATTGTTAAAAGGAACCTGGGAAAAGCAGCACCTTGCCTGGGCAATGTTAAAGTTTCCCTTGCTGAGGTTCCAAATATTTGAAAAAAGTACAAGAAGTGACTGTGTATATTAAGTTCTAGGTAAGACAATACTGTGGTAAATGAACTAAACGGAGATTAACCTGAAATTGGACTCTGATCCCCAAGGGAACCGACTGGTGTAACCCAGTCTTTACCAGCCCCGCAGGAAAAAACAAGCTTTCGTCTGTCTATCTCAACTATGATCTGGCTGGATATGATCTAAGCTTTGGACGGTGCCTAAGTGCATTTTTTTATGCATAATACGTGCTTGACAATACTAATCTGGGAACTTATGCAGGAAAATGAAGACCTAGCATTTATAATTCGGCCTTTCTCTATTTTCTCATTTTGGTCACACAAGTTTCCTTTTCTGGTGGGTCCCTCTCAAATAATAGCAAAAATCTAATAAGTTTATCAAGAAAAAAGTGGAAGGGGGGAGTGGTTATTCATAGTTTAAACCATTTGTTGCAGAATTCCTTTTAAATTAAAACCTCCTCCCTCACAGTGTGAAAATTCATGGCTCTCCCCAAGCACCTGGTCCTCTGCATTACACCTCTCTCTACTCCTTGAGGAAAGGAAGAGGGAGAGGTCTCCAGTGAAAATATTGTTAATTACATCTAATGTTGCCCGGCCAGCATGGCTCAGTGGTTGAGCGTCAACCTATGAACCAGGAGGTCAAGGTTCGATTCCCAGTCAGGGCATGTGTCCAGGTTGCTGGCTCCATCCCCAGTAGAGGGTGTGCAGGAGGCAGCCAATCAATGATCTCTCTCATCATTGATGTTTCTATCTCTCTCCTACCTTCCTCTCTGAAATCAATAAATATATATATAAAGTATTTTTTAAATCTTATGTTCCTTTAAATCTGGGGTGGGGAACCTTTTTCTGCCAAGGGCCATTTGGATATTTATAACACCATTCGCTTAATATAATTCACTTAATAAAAATTCATGTTGCTATGAAAAAAGCTCCTAGATTTATTGAATTTCAAGTCCCACCTGCAGTTGCTTTGGCAGGGCCAAATGATCTCTCTGGCCTTATATGGGGCCGGACGTTCCCCACCCTTGCTTTAAATGCTTGATCCTTTTAAAGCACTTTCAGGCACACTGTGTTCTTATACCAGATGGTATAAACCATACAGCTATTTGAAAGGTGGGGAAAGCTACATGTAGCAATCGATCCATGTCTTTTGAACTACATCCAATGGTCTGGAACCTGAAGCAAGAGGCCCCATGTGCATGCTCACTGGGGTGCTGCTGGTTCCCCCCTAATGGAGTTGGGTCCAGACATCTTCCTCTTTCCTCCTCAGTTAATTCTGATTCATGCCTCACCTCGTGTAATTACTAAATGGGAAAGACTTGATTGAGTGAACCAACATTTAATCAAGTAGTATTTATTAAATGTCCACTAGAAGCCAGACCCTTTGAAGAGGGTTTTTTTTGTTTTTATGTTTTTATTGATTTCAGAGAGGGAGAGGGAGAGAAACATCAATGACGAGAGAATCATTGATTGGCTGCCTCCTGCAAGCTCCTCACTGGGAATCCAGCCCACAACCCAGGCATATGCCCTGACCAGTTATCGAACCGTGACCTCCTGGTTCATTAGGTCGATGCTCAAACACTGAGCCATGTCGGCTGGGCTGAAGAGTTTTAAGGAGAAACTTAATCTTCTTTGTCACTTATGTCACTCTGTCACTATAGTGAAATTAATTACTTTATCAGTTGGGACCAATTATCTAAAAAGAATATTTGCATATTAGCCAAACTGGAATCCACCGCTAGACGTGTCCTGTTCCTGTTTGTAAATGTGGAAATAAACTTCAGTGGCTTCTATAAGAAAGCTAAGGCTTAGAAAACGCCTGCACAGAGTTGATAAGATTTCTAATTGTGTTGTGGTAAAACTTCATTTCTTAAATCACTTAATTCAACATTAACTCATTTTACAAAGTTGCATCTGCTAGGCTCTGGGGGTAGGAAATTGAGTTAGCGCAGAAAAGTCCTGATCTTAAAGCAGGCTGGAGTCTAGAACAGGAAGACAGACCAATGCACTGCTCCAAGCTCTCCAAGAGCCTCCAGGTTCTGAATGGCCAGGCCTCACACTCATCTGGGAAAGAGATGGACCCAGCTCCCCTTACCCTGTCTTCTGACTTTTCCTTTCATTTCTACAGGCTCCCTGCACGACCTCCTCTACTGGACATTGCATAAGTCCCGGTTCCCTCAGCCGTGATGAAACTTCACCAGGCTCTTCTTGGTCTACTTAGCTCCTCTTCCTCCTTCAGCACTTGGCCACCACCGGGCTGCCTCAGAAGCCTTTTCGGACTTGCAGATCTGGTCATATTTCCCTATGACACCCTCTCCCACCTTGACCCTTACGACACTTGTCGTTTTACAGGTGCTAGTATGATTGTTTTAATATCCGACTCTCTGCTCTCCGGTGCCTACGATCCTGGAAGGGCGGGGGCTGGTTTTAGCTGTCGGTGCTTGGCACACAGTAGGCCCACCAGGAGTGAAGAAGGAACATTCAGATGCGCCTGGATCTAAGCAGCCCGGGCCTCCGGGAAAGGGCAGGATGGAGTGGATTAGCTCCATTAGCCACAGGCTTTGCGGCGCCGGTCTCAGCCCCCGTGCGGCACTCTGCAATCTAAACGTTGTTTGTCCCCAGGCCCTGGGAGGCTGGACGCTCTCAAATAGCAGGCACCCCCCTATATTTAGTGTTGTGGCCCCAGGATCGAGCTTACCTGTTACTTAGCATAAGACACACAAGAAAACCACTTAGTAAATATTGGCCATTGCCAGCACGAAGCAATGCATGCTGGGGGTGGGGAGGGTACGGATTATTTGGAGAAATGTTTAAGCTTGAGCTGATTTTTCACAGAATACAAACGACTCCTCAGCCACCGGTTTCAAAAGGGGGATAAGGAGGGCTTTTCCTTCTCCCTTTCTTCTGGAAAACAAACAAAAACAGTAAGACCTCTGAGCCAACGCCTTCACCTCTGTGGGCCTTCATTCTCTTCTCTCCCCTCACTTCCCCGGCGAATTCTGGACGCGTCCACCCAGGCACTGCGGCCACGGCGGCGCCCCCGGCCGTGCTCC
>NW_006291426.1:1064748-1068285 GCF_000327345.1 Myotis davidii | reverse complement strand
CCGGCGGCAGAGCCGGCCCCCCGACCCTGGGGAGCCCCGCCGTCCGGTCGCGCCTAGCCAGACACCATCTTAACGTGCGAACCGAGCTGAAGCCCGATGAATCGCGAGTGCTCATGGAGGGAGTGGAAATGGCGTGAGTGCTGCCGCTCTCGCCTGCCTGCCCCTTCCATGTTCCTCTGTATTACAGCCGTTTGCGGTTTCGTACGAAATCTGGGCTGGGCTGTGGAATAGCCACGCAGACCCCGAGCTTTCAAATACAAGCCCATTCGGTCTAGTTCTGTTCGTCCCACTTTCAAGTGGCTCGTTGAACTCACATGCACTTGTCGTAATTATACTTGAATTTTTTTTAAAAAGCTTCCTTGTAAAGTTCTCTGGTTGCAGACAAATGGTCAGTGAAACATGTGGAATAACGCCAGAAGGGAGATGGTCTGGAGGTGGGCAAAGTTGCCATTTTCCAGACAGTCTCTGGCTCTCGGCATATTGATCAACGCTTTTTTGCTTTGCTGTGTTTGGTTTGACATCTGGAGAGGAGCTGTCTTTCTTTTTCTAAGAGTAAGCAGTCCATCTATAATTTGTCTTGGGTTGATAGTGAGGTCCTTGAGTTTTCCCTCTTGGGGCAGTTTTTACTTATTTCAGTTACATCTACTTAATTTAAAAACGGCTCACTGCTTTAAATTTGCTTAGGGCAACAATATTTTGCTTACGGCAAGAATTTTTTTAGCATTTCCATTCTAAAATGATTAGACAGGAGGGGACATAGCATTCTGAGTTCTGCACAATAAAATGCCAGGTGAAAGCTGGAGATGGGAATCTAATGGCTTCCTTATTGCTAGTCCCTGTAGTTAGGCTACTATGACATTGTGTACACACAGTTCTTAGCATGTTAACAAAAGTCTAAGTGCTTCACAGTGGTTCTCTTCCAGTTTTTGTTTTGTCTTTATTATTTATTTATTTATTTATTTATTTATTTAAAAGAAACCAAGCTTTTTAGTGATATCAGTGCTCAGTTGGGGGGTGGGGGGTCTTTAAGTGTTAAACCTGAATTTCAGAAGAAATTGGTCTGTGTCTCTGAGCTGGGCCTACTTAGGAGAGCTCAAAAGTAAAAGGGGAAACATTTACAAAGTAATAAATTCAACAAGCATGAAGTGTATTCTATTTAAAAAGATAAAAGATTAGAAGGTCCTTGAGGGAAGGAGCACATGAGGATAAAACATAATAGCCCCAAAGTGATCAAGATCGGTTAAGGATCTTGTCTGATATGCTCGCTATTGTGTAGTCACATTCTTAGTTTGATTATAATGTGGAGGCATTGCCTAAACACTTTTGACTTTGTTACATTTAACCCGCTTAATGTTGGTTTATAGGTGAGAAGACAGTTGCAGAGCATAAGTACTGACTAATTAAGAAGTGGTAGAGTCAGATCACTGGTCCCAGCTCATAGCAATTGGGTGCACACTATCTGCTGAATGAGTGAGATTTTGTGAGGCTGAGCTTGGAGGTTTTCCTGAAAGTAGTGACTTTGAAGTCTTGTCATAACCTGAACTTGGAATCCAGGTTTTGTGAAACACAAGCTCTCAGGGGAAAATATGGGAAATGGGAGGAAGTTGAAATGGTCTGTATTGTGTGAATGGTAAAGCAAAGTCTGAGAACTTCAGAAATTGCCTTAGCAAATAAGGTCTTTTTATGCTGGGGAATTATTTTTATTGTAATAAATGCAGTAATTTAGCATTTATTAGTTGAGTCAAGAGATTGGTGTCATTAGTTAAAATAAAGTAAGGAGCAAGATTTGGAGAATTTATTACATAAATCCATTACATAAAACTGTGTAAATATGATCATTTCTGAGTTGAGAAAGCAAGTGAATCGCTTTGTTAGAATATGCTCCGAGGGAAGGCTCTGAATTCTCTGAAATGCACAGCCACTTTTAATATTTGGTTTAGTACTTCAGGATCATCTTCATTTCTGTAGTTGTGTACAGTTGGGGGATCCTTCTATAATATGATAATTATAGAATGAACCCTATTAGTTAGCTTTCCTGGACATCTTGGTGCTTTGCTATGAATTTTTCCCATTCTGTTGAAATTACATTGCTAGCTTTTCAGGAGTAGAATACAAGCCAGCCTGAACTCCCCTCTCTTTAGCTAATAGATGAGATTCCGTTTTCCCCTACTGGGTTAAGAACACCTAGATCCTGGATGGGAGATTTAAATGTATGCTGTATTTTATGATGAGATGTTTACAGAATGTAAATTAAAATAGTAATTGCTGTTTGATCCCAAAAAGCTGTGCAATGCAATGATATGGTTGTCCCTATACTGAAGGAGTTCTCAAGTAGCCCTTACTTTTGAACAGGTTGTTCTAACAAGTCTATATTCTTTTGGGGCGGCTTTATGTATTTGTTCATTTTTATGTTTTTCTGCTCTGTGAACTAAGCAATAAACATTACATTTTTATAGGAAGAAATTGGGCAGCAGAAATAATTTATCAAGGTCACAGAAGCTGGCAGATCATTTTGACCCCAAGTTCTTCTAAATCTATATTCATTTAATCATCTTCTCTTCAGCTGGTTACTTCTGCGTGGAATCACCCTAAGTTTTAGCAGTTGGGGTTCTGGACAAGCCCACAAATACATGTCCCATAATGTAGTTGGGATACTGCTTTTGTGAATATTCACAAAATGTTAAGAAAAAAAAAAGGATTCCTTAGAACATACTGTATTTGCATGTTTGATAGTTTTAACAGGAATGCAGCGATCAAGTGTCCGCTCCTAAGGAACATAGTCTATAGCACAGTGGTTCTCAACCTGTGGGTCGCGACCCCTTTGGGGGTCGAACAACCCTTTCACAGGGGTCGCCTAAGACCATCAGAAAACACATACATAATTACATATTGTTTTTGTGATTAATCACTATGCTTTAATTATGTTCAGTTTGTAACAAAATACATCCTGCATACCAGATATTTACATTACAGTTATAAAGTAGCAACGAAAATAATTTATGGTTGGGGGTCATGACAACATGGGGAACTGTATTAAAGGGTCGCAGCATTAGGAAGGTTGAGAACCACTGCTATAGCAGGTTAGATAAATGACTGATAAAAAGGGAGGATGATTGATAGGGTGAAAGTGCCAGAAGCTACTCCAGGGTTAAGTGTGAGTCATTTGGAGTTGTATTGCAGTTAGTGTGTAAGGAAGAAGAACCAAGTACCTCAGAGCAAGACTTGGGTGTTGCTGTAGTCTGGTTGGACTACAGCTTAGGACAGCATAGGACAAATAGTTGAAAAACAGCACCTTAAATGTAAGTCTGAAGAATATCTAGGCAAGAAAAGAACTTTTAGTTTCAAACAAGTAACGTTGAGCTTTTAGATGTATTCAAGGTGAGAATGATCTGGCAGCAAAATAGGATAGAGTGCTAAAGGGAGAAATGACTTGATCCTGGGTGGGATCCAGGCAGAGTTGTGAGTGAAAAACATTGAGAAAACAGTCTTAAGAACTGACTTTTTTTAAAAAGAGAGGACAATTTATTGTTTGGGGGG
>NW_006291426.1:1038726-1064731 GCF_000327345.1 Myotis davidii | reverse complement strand
GGGGGCGGGCAGAGCTGAGGGAGGGGGAATGCACAGCTACTTCCCCCATGCCCGAGGGACACACACTTGTATACTCCCACAGAGCAGCCTGCCTCCTGGGCTGGCTTCCATTTTTATTTACTGCTCTCAATAGCTTTTAAGCTCCGTGAACCAGGGGCAATGTCTTCCAGAATCCTGAATGTATGTATCCCCAAAATGTCTGAGTTCTATGAAATCATACACTGAAACTAAGGCTTATGCGGAAAGTAGAGTCTCAAAACCTATACAACTCTAAAACCGGAGCTCTAATAAATAAAAACAATTATAGTAAGAAATATCAATGCAGTTAAGTCTCTACTAGCATTTATACGTATAGAATCATCAGGTGGTCCACCTTTTTCAGAGGTATATTCTGGGACTTTAACTTCCTCAGAGATTAAAGTCTTTGAAGATACTTGATTCAAGTGGAGACCACTTTATGAAATAAAGATCTAAATTAGCATTCTCTAAACACAGGGAAATGTCACTAACCTCTGCATCTGTACCTGCAGATAGCAGGTGAAACATAAAGGGCAATTTGGAGCCACTGGCTGGAGAGGACTAACTTATCCCATGTACCTCCAGCCTCTGGAGGCATAATTGAATTGCATAGAATTTGAACTACATTTTTAGTTTGTAAGCTCTTATTTTTAATCCAAACCCGAGGATATTTTTCACATTAATTTTTAGGGAGCGTGGGAGGGAGGCAGGAGCGGGGGAAAGAGAGAAGAAAAACATCGATGTGAGACACATCGATTGATTGCCTCTCGCACATGCTCTGATGGGGACTGGGGTTCTAATCTGTAACAGGCATGTGCCCTTGACCGGGAATCTGAACCCTTGACCCTTTGGTTCTCGGGCCAACCCTCCAATCATTGAGCCAAACCGGCCAGGGCAGTTTACATGCTCGTCTTACATCTCCCCAATGAGAAGGATTTGTTGGGCAGTGTAAAGCACGGAATCAATAATTCATAGACTCGGGGCTGTTTCCAAGTTGACCACTATTACTACTTAAAATGAGAAATACTTCTATTCCAAATGTTTAAAACATTAGTATCTAAGAAAATAAACAAATGTGAGAAATGACCTTTCAACAATGCCAGGTAAGTGGTGTTTTATTCCGATAATCATCATACATGCAAAGAGGGGTAAGGTCTGTTAGTGTGGTAGGAGGAATGCTTATATGGAGGTGGTTAGGTTGGATCGAAGGGGAAGAATGTCTTCACTTTTCACCACTCCACCAGCATTGGCTTTCAAGTGTGAGTGCAGTTCAAGTCTAATTCTGTAGTCTGGTGGGTTGACAAGCCTCTTTTTTATAAACTTTTCTCTGGTCTTGGCCCTGGCTCATCCAGGACATTGAATGCCTACTTTCATCTGTCGTCTTGTCACTAAAGTGACAAACTGTCATCATTTTGGCTATACAAAGTGTAACATACCCAGAAAGGTAGTTTAAAAGAAATTTAAAACCTGTAAATGACCACGTATGGTTCTGTTAGCTGTTGATGTAGCCTTACCAAATAAGCTTTTATAGCCTTTGTTTCTTCACTACTACCATTTCAGAGCATTAGTTAGCATGCTAATACTATATTATAGATCCTAGTAGATTGAGGATGTTCTAGAAAAGTTTAGATGGCTTTGGGGGAGAGACTATTGAATAATAATACTTTGGGATGCAGTTCTATAGGTTTAGGTTCTCCCAGTGTGTTGGAGGGTAGTTATTTTTCTCATTTAAATATATTTTTATTGATTTCAGAGAGGAAGGGAAAAGGAAGGAGGGTTAGAAACATCAGTGATGTGAGAGAATCATTGATCGGCTGCCTCCTGCACGCCCCACACTGGGAATCAAGCCCACAACCTGGGCATGTGCCCTGACCCGGGACATTCAATCACTGAGCCACACTAGCCAGGTGTGTTGGAGGGGTTTTAATTGTCCTTGACTTTGCTTATGGTGCTCGGATTGATTTCTTCTGCCCTGGCAAACCCATGCCATAGTTTTATCTACTCTTGTCTATGGAGTATATCCCTTAGTTCTTGCTCTTTCATTACCACCCTCCCTCCGCCCCCTCTGCTGTACAAAACATTTGTGGCTATGACCTCATTTGAACTCCCAGTACTGAAGATGTGTAGGCAAGTACTTAATGAAACATACTGGTTTTCCAATCTGTACCATCACCAAAGACTCTTTAGCAAATCCCTTAAGCTAGTAGTTCAGACATTGATCATTTCTGTACACGGGTATTAATTACTAATTTAAATTGATTGGTTTTTTTTGAAAAATGCATTTCAAGTTAATAGTTTGATCCAATTTAATCATTTTTGGAATGTCAGTGCACAATAATTACTTGGTTTCTGCTAAATCATTTGTCCAAAATGTATATGGGCCTGTTTTCTTGTGGCTTTCTAAACAGTAATTTATGAAGGGAGATGTTGAACCATACAGGGCTTCCATGCCACTGACTTTGGAAGAGAAGTTTAGTCATGTTAATGATGTCCTATAGATAAAGGTGTATTAAATTGGAAGCTTAAGTGTTAGTTTCAGAAAAGCAGATGCAGACTAATGGGGTTTTCCTACATTATTAATCTTAATGTAATTTAGCTTTTATCTTGGACAAATCCTATATAATAAAAGCCTAATGCGTTAAGTGTCCAACTGTTCATTCGATTTTTTGACCAGTCGCTCTGGAGGGCACTGACCACAAGGGGGTAGATGCTCCGATCCGAAGGTTAGCTTGCTGCTTGGGTCCGGCTGATAGGGACTGGGCAAGATGGGGCCGGACACGCCCTGGAATCCTCCCACAATCCCTCCCTGGCTGATCGTGCACTGGTGGGGTCCCTCGGCCTGGCCTGCGCCCTCTGGCAATCTGGGACCCCTCGGGGGATGTCTGCAGGCCAGGCCGAGGGACTCCACTGGCCTGCACTGGACCTCTAGTGGGACTATAACAGTCATTGACCTAGATACACGACACTGAATGTTATGTTTTTAGAACTCAAATATGAATATCTATGGTTTTGAAACCATCTATTTACTAAATGAAAATGTACTTTTCTGATGGCTAGCCACCTGTACAATTCTGTCCCATTATGAAGGTAATCAAGGAAGTTGCTTAGACAGCATAGAAGTGTGTAAGAATTTTCATCCAGGCAATAGAAACCAGATTATCCTTAACCCAGACGGGAAAAAGAGACCTCCAACTCTGCAGTCAGGACCAGTAGTTACCATTTACTTTTCCTTTGTTGCAAGACATAATGCTTGTGTGTACCTTAAACATTTTTGTTTTAACTTAAAAAAACGTAAATTCATTTGCCAGTCTTGATAACAGGGTGAAAGCCTTTTTTGTTGTTGTTGTTCATCCTCACCCAAGGATATTTTTCCATTGATTTTTAGAGAGAGTAGAACGGAGGGGGAGAGAAACATCGACTGGTTGCCTCTCATGCCCGTAGGATGGAGCCTGCAACCAAAGTATGTGCCCTTGACCGAAATTGAACCTGGGACCCTTCAGTCCACAGGCCGACGCTCCCTCCGCTGAACCAAACCAGCTAGAACCAGGGCCAAAGCCTTTGAATACCATAGGTTCTTGCTCGATTTGCTTATTCTGGCTCTTTAATTCCAATTTTGATATCTAAGCCCTATTTGCTAATACTTAAGAAAGCTTAGCCTGGCCGGTGTGTCTCAGTGGTTGAGCTTTGACTTACGAACCAGGAGGTCACAGTTTGATTCCTGGTCTGGGTACATGCCTGATTTCAGCTCGATCCCCAGTGGGAGAGTGTGCAGGAGGCAGCCAATCAATGATTTGCTCTCATCATTGATGTTTCTATCTCTCCCTTTCCCTTTCTCTATGAAATAATTTTTTTTTAAAGAAAGCTTACATTTAAGACATTTCATTTTATCTCACCCAGATTGCTGTATTTGGACGTGGTGGTACCCTCAATGTCAGCCATTAGTATTTTCTATTTTAGCTAAGGCTTTGTCAACCATTGTGTCAATTTACAGTGCTTTCTATGGATTTGCCACTGTTCTGTCGGTTATTTACTTGAAGGAATGATGCTGGGGGGAGCAATAGAGTCCTACCAGATCAAGAATGAGAGAAACAATGTTCAGACCCCCTCAGCATTAATTGATCACTGTTCTGCAGTGATGGTGTGTCCATAGGCAAAGGTGTCTGCTTTTTTCAAATTGAAGTTAATGTGCCTGTTAAGTATTACCATATCTTCTACTTAACATTTTAGAGGTTTTAGGGGGAAGCTGGGAGTTGCCAAACTAATGTCAGCCTGGAACTTTCCAGTTGGGGCAGATTGAGTTCCTGGCAACTTACTCAAGTAGGAGGTGAATATTGTGCTGTCTCTGAACTCTTCAGGCCATCAGTTCCTCTGGCAGGAGGGAGGGAGGGAGCTGGGCAGAGAAAACGACTAGCATGCATGTCAAAAAATCAGGACCCACACAGGGGATTAAACTTTGCTCTAAATTGATTTATCTGGTGAGCACTGTTTATATTTATTTGAAGGCAATATACTAAGGTAACATTTTCAGGTCAGTTAAGACATCTGTTACCTTAATAAACGTCATTTGGTTATTTATCATAGACTTCTTCTTTTTTTTTTTTTTTTTACTTGGGTGAATTTCAACCTAACCTAGCTCACGAATTTTTCATTTATAAGATGGATATGTAATACTTGTTTCAGGTACTACATACCTGAAAATTTAAAAAATAGTGAGCCTCTAGGATACTCTGTGATAATAGCTGTTGTGTATTTTTTAAGTGCTTGCACATTTCAAGCTTACTGATGTTCTTGATTGGGGTCTGCAGACTTTTCCTGTAAAGGGCCAGATAATATTTTCGGCTTTGTGGGCCATATAATCTCTGTCACTACTACTCAACTCAAGTTGTAGCACAAAAATATTCACAGACAATATGTAAAAAATGAATGGCTGGATTCTCATAAGATTTTATTAATGAACATTGAAATTTGAATTTCATATAATTTAAAAATATAAAAATCATTTGTAGTTCACAGACTGTACAAAAACAGGCAATAGGCCATACCTTGACAACTCTTTGCTAGATCATAAATTAAAGCTTCCTGTTATCAAATGGAGCAACTTTTGCTAATTTATATAGATTTAGAATATGAAGGGAGCCTCTTTCTGTCTAATCTTAAGCATAAAGATAATAAGAATTCTTTATGTACCCAGCGTTGGCTTTACATGAATTTCCCTATTCCTTTCTCACAGCATCTGTTATATTCTGAATATTCTTACATTTTGTAGATGAAAGAACAGGGTGACCTGCCTATGGTTACATATCCTTACATTTGGAAAAATAAGATAATGTAACTGAAGAATAATGGATCTGACCACAAACCTCAGGGTGTACAACTCTGGAGCTAAAAAACAAAGTCTCTTGCTTTTATCCTTTATTAATATCTAAAAATTGGAGAGTTTTACTAACTGAATCTGGCAGCTTACGTGATTTAATTAGGTAAGAATTATTTAGTGGTGAGATCATGTTATTGTTGAATTCTGAATTCACAGAGATGGTGTTTACAAAGGCTGTCAACTGCTTTTTTGTACTATTATGTGTTCTCCTAATAATTTCAATGAAATTTAAAAGGTTAGTCTAGAAGAGAAGTACAATCTTGTAAAAGATTTAGAATGTTGCTTATATATGGTTATGGTGGTTCTTTCAGGTGCTGTTGGTGAGCAGCAGTCGGTACCCAGACCAATGGATTGTCCCAGGAGGAGGAATGGAGCCCGAGGAGGAGCCTGGTGGTGCTGCCGTGAGGGAGGTTTATGAAGAGGTGAGGTGAACAGTAGTTTGCATTTTCTCTTTTCACACAGACTGTATTTTGGGGCTTTACAGACATCCTTCTGGTTCACAAACAAGGGACTTTGTTACATACACTGAGGAGTAGTCAAGAAGGCAGGTCACATAGGTGTGTTTTTTTTGTTGCCTAGTTTAACATTTTAAAGCATGTGACTATATCTAGCATTTTGCTAAGCAGATATTTTTTCTACCTGGTAAAATAGAGCTAACATCAATGTGGAACATGGAATTGCATAACAATAAGTCTGATCAGTGATCAATATATAACATGATGGTCTTGCCCAGAGCAAAGTTAGTATTACACTGAGCAAAAACATAGAGATGTTAATTATGTGCTATGATTATTTTTCAAGTAAATAAGAAACAAATTTGCTTTTATTTTGTTTTCTCTGAAAGTTCAATAAAATGGCACATGCACGCACAAAAGCGTACATGGCCTGCTTGTCTTCTTACACATGATGATATACACCTTGCTTTTACTCACAAGCAAAACAGCATAGTAAGTGCCACAAAAAGTTATTGAACAGCAGTTAAGAGTATAAATGGGAAAATAATGCTAAAGCTCTCATTGGGCCTTGGTGTGTAGTTGGAGGTTTCATAGAGATGGGTCTTGAAGGATGAGTGGCTTCTTAAGGGATGAACACATTTGAGATAGAGAAGACAAGCATGTACCAGTCTATTAGTTCACAGGATGGATTTGAATGGGGGGCACACTGACATTCCAATCACTCTTTACTTGGTAACTGTAAGGAGGACTCTGCCTATAGAAGGAATTATATCTCCTGAGGTGTGTGACTAAAGGAAGATTGGCCTAAATTTAAGTAAGAAGGGGGAGGAGTATTTATCAGTTCACAGAGAAAAGTCTGTTTTCATTCAGGAAATTTGTCCCAAATTTGTAGGGAGTTAATTTTTGGTCAGTTCTTGCCATTTCTTATTGAATAAATGGCAATAAGTCTCATCAACAGGAAGCTGCATGTAGAGCAAATAAAGTCAATGTGTTATAGCAAACCATGGGTCATGAATCTCAGCACATCAAAAAAATCACAGAAGCATGCTTAGTATGGAAGGGGCTAATGTGTTTAGATTTACAGGTTGAAATAGAAAGTAATTTTCATAATCAATTTTGTTATGAAAAGGTAAAATTTGTACATTTCATCTTTTTTCAATAGGCTGGAGTCAAAGGGAAATTGGGCAGGCTCCTGGGCATATTTGAGGTGAGTTACAAAAGTAATCCTTGGGCCGTGGCTGGTGTGGCTCAGTTGGTTGGAATATCCTCTCATGCACCAAAAGGTGGAGGGTTTGATTCCCAGTCAGGGGACATACCCAGATTGTGGATTTGATCCCTGTCTGGTTGGGGTACGTGTGGGAAGGAACCAATCAATGTTTCTCACTCACATAGCGCGCTCTCTCTCTCTCTCTCTCTCTCTCTCTCTCTCAAAAACAAACAAAATAATCCTTGGTTTGCTGATAAGAGAATCAATAATTTCTTCCTTTAAAACTATCAGAAGGGAAGTAAGTCATAAGAATTAGGAGGGAGGGAAGTAAAAACTACTTAACTTGCCTGTACCATTAGTTATATACTGCATATTATGACAATACAGTGAGTTGATGGAGAAACATTTATCACTTATGAAGAACTAGAGGTCCAGTGCATGAAAATTTATGCACTGGAGGGAGGTTCCCTCAGTCCGGGAGCCCTCAGGGGCAGGAGGCAACGCCCCCATCACACCTCTGCTGCTGGCAGCACAAGCCTCAGGCGGCCCTGGGCGGCTGGGCTGCCGCCATCCAAGGCTTGTCTGTGCCTGGGGCTGGCCCTGGGGGGCTGAGAGGACTGGGGGACTCTAGAGGCAGGTTTGTGGAGCAGCCGGGCCGCCTGCCGCCCCAGTGGGGCTGTGGGGAGATGAGGGCAGGGCAGTCAATTAGCATATTCTCTCCTTATTGGCTGTGGGCACCACCATCCTTGAGGGGAAGGCAGCAATTAGCATATTTCTTCCTCATTGGCTGTGGGCGCCACCATCTTTGAGGGTGGGGCAGTCAATTAGCATATTTCCTCTTTATTGGCTTTGGGTGTTGCCATCTTTTGCAATGGCATGAGGGTCAGTTAGCATATTCCCTCTTTATTAGATAGGATGTCTGGAAATGTACCCTTACCATCAGCATATAACATTAGATGACATACAGAATGACTATCCTTAAAGGGCTATGTGAAAATACAAAGCTCAGATACATAGAATAGTTGTGCTAAAAGCATAGAATTCTCATCTGTATAATCCTTTATTACTGAATGCAGAATGGAATTTATGGGGAGGGAATTTGGAAGTGGTAGATAGTCTGTGGAAAGTAGGGAAAAATGTGGTCAAGTCATGAGGCCTAAGCTATTCTCAAATAGATACTCACCCAAGATTCAAGCCTAGATACATGGTATACCAGATACAGTGTGACCTTTTCCCCCAAGATATTATTTAAGGGTAGCTTAGTCCTTCTGATAGAACCATAAAATTTTTATTTTTAAGCCTTTTTAAAGGAATTTAGAAAAAATTCTGATTGTACAGTACTTGGTAGAATTAATTCCCAGAATATAGTAATTGTTGAGTAAAGTTCCATCATGTTGACCAGTGTCACCCCAATCAATTTAATAACAGAAAAAGGAGTAAAGTTCTTAAGATAATGTTCAAACTTTCCCAGAATTCAGCACTTGCTTTGCCCAGTTAAATAGCGCCATCTTCTAAACTAAAAAACATACTGAGTTTTCTATAATTCTGAATAGCCATGATATAAAGAGCACATTTGTCAGTATGCTGACAAGATTTTTAAAGAAAACTCACATTATGTTTCATTTTATTTTTTTGTTAATCCTCAGTAGGATATTTTTCCATTGATTTTTAGAGAGAGTAGAGAGGAGAGGGAGAGACAGAGAGAAACATTGATGTGAGAGAGACACATGGATTTGGTTGCCTCCTGCACATACCCCAACCAAGGCCAGGAACCCTGCAACCAAGGTACATGTCCCTGACCCAAATTGACCCTTCAGCCTGCAGGCTGATATTTTATCCACTGAACCAAACTGGCTAGGGTGAAAACTTCTCACATTATAAATAAATGTTTATATACCATGGGAAGGTAATGGTATTAAATGCTTTTACTGTTTTTATAAAAGAGTACAATTTATATTCTATAGAATTTGAACAAAAAATGGTAATCAATACACTTTCCCCTTAGGAAATATAACATAAATAGAATGGCCCTACTCATTCATCCTGGTGATTTCAATGCATTTATGATCATAGCATAATAAAGATACTGATTTGCCAGGCACAGAGATAACGAGTTCTTCAAAATAAGGAACAGTAATGTTTGTGAGAGATGCCTCTACTTTATTGCTGTTCTTATTCCTTTCCAAAGACAAAATACATTGTTTGAGTGGATTACTCAGGTTATTTGTGGTAGAAAAAATTAGGACAATTATCTATAGTCCTAGACTATACCAAACAAGGCTAATTTTAGTTGAGATGAATGTGAGCCCCTTTGTCTTAAGGCCAACTTGTGTTTAATTTTGTCTAGAGACAAGACTAGGTGGCAGTTTTAATATGGGTAAAGTTGAGGTTGAATATAGGATTAAAAATAATGTTCCATGATTGGGTTGACCCAGATATTCTCAACCTTGGCTGTGCATAGTTCATCTGGAAGCTTTTAAGTATCAAAACCTAGGCCTTACCTCTAACTGAATTGGTGTCTCAAAAAACCATTTGCCCTGGGTGATGTAATGGGTGACCAAGATTGAGAAGTCCTAGTCTAGGTTAGTAGAGCTGTGCTCTTGTGTGTGTCTTGTAAACCTCTGAGGGAATGCTCTGAACTAACTGGGGATACTGCTCTACAAGTTGTGAGGGAAGCAGTTTTCCATAGTATGGAAAGGCTATCGGTATTAGCCCCACGGAATAGGACCTTAAAAAAGGATAGGAATGTAGTTCTTTTAATTACTTACCTGATGGACAGAAATCAGAAAGCTAAAAGTTTAGTACTGGGAGCTAATTTCATCACTTTAGTATTTTCTCTTACTTAAACTCACTTCTGTGCTGGATTATACAACTGAATATACTTGCCCATGTTGGTAAATAGGCTATGCTAATCAGCAGTGTGCCACAACTGATTTTTTTCCCTTAAAAACATGTACATGACTAGTTCCTATAGATTAAAATGCTTTTCTTTTTACATTCAAGCAGAACCAAGACCGAAAGCACAGAACATATGTCTATGTTCTTATTGTCACTGAAATATTAGAAGATTGGGAAGATTCTGTTAATATAGGTGAGTTTCCTTTTCCTTTTGCTATCAGAATTCTCTTAATTCAAATACTGTATGCATGACCTAGCTGGTTTGGCTCAGTGGATAGAGCGTGGGCCTGCGGACTAAAAGGTCCCAGGTTCGAGTCCAGTCAAGTGCATATGCCCGGGTTGCGGGCTCTATCCCCAGTAGGGGCATGCAGAAGGCAGCCAATCAATGATTCTGTCTCATCATTGATATCTATCTATCTATCCCCCCCCTCCGCCTCTCTCCCTCCCCTTTCCTCTCTGAAATCAACAAAAATACATTTTTTAAAAAATACTGCATACTTGTATCCAATTTTCATCTTAAATTATTTTTGGTAACCTTTCTTTTAGAGAAGGGAAGATGAATATACATCTCCATGTTTGAATTATTTGAAAATTCTTCAACATACTGTTGTCTAAGCCATTCCAAAAAAAACAGTCATTTGTGAAGAGTGAGGAATATTATTAACAGCGTATGGCTTACTTTTTAAAATTGACTTTATTGTATAGTAATCAATGTCATCACTGTTTTCTAGGAAGGAAGAGAGAGTGGTTCAAAGTAGAAGATGCCATCAAAGTTCTCCAATGTCACAAGCCTGTACATGCAGAGTATCTGGAAAAACTAAAGCTGGGTTGTTCTCCATCCAATGGAAATTCCACAGTCCCTTCTCTTCCAGATAATAACACCTTGTTTGTAACTGCTGCACAGACCTCTGGCTTGCCATCTACTATAAGATAGAATGGGGGGTCACTCCCACCATGTGCAATCTCATGGGGAGAGGCCTCTTTATTTTCCTTGGCAAACATCTGAATGACGCTTGCAAACTGTCTGAATTTGCCATACAAGGTTTTCTTCAAACAATTTGCATGTTTTTCAGATGCTTTTGAATCTTTTTTTTAATAGTGTAAAATATTTTAATAAGCCAAAGCCATGTGGAGTTTTTTTTAGATGCCTTAACTGTGCCCCTGACCCTCCCATCCTCCATGTTATTTTGGTTGTCTTTTTTTTTTTCCCTTCAGTTTTTCGTCCATTTGACGTCAGTCTGTGGTTTCTGTTAGATCAACTTACTCGTGGGTATGTTTTACCCCAGTTTGTTTTCTCATTCACAGCATTAATGTATTCAACAAATCCTTCTGTTGTGGGAATTTACAAAAATAATTCTTGATATTAACGGAAAACTTTTTCATAGTATCACAATTTTAATTCAAAAATTTCATATTTGGAATATTTCTGTATGGCCCAATATTTTGACAAAGGACCTAATTTGCTATTTTCAGGAATTTGCTAACTCATTTGTTTCAATTTTTACAACTGGTATTATGTCACTAACATAATTCCCCTATTGCTCAGTAGCCCTTTAACACAAAATTTTAACTCTATAGAGTTGGCCATTTTTAGTGAGCTATTTAATGTAAGCAAAACACATGTAGCAAATACATCATCTTATGAAATCTGGATTCATGGCATTTGAGTTAGCACACCCAGTTGCCAATTCCCTTTATCCATAATCTCTTTACACCAAGTATCTGAGAACCAAATTTCCCTCAATGTAAATTGCTTTTTAAAAATATATTTTCAGTTTTTCAATTTAGTGACACCTCTTCAAACTTGTTGGTCACTGATAACCAACCATACCTGGGTTTGGAATCAATAACCTCAAATGCCAGTCAGTGATGACGACTTCACAATTAAAATGGCCTTGCTGTTCAGCTGTTACAGACAATCTGTCTAATTTTTTATAGGTTGTCAGTAGGTACTATTTATCACATGACTGACTTACTTTTGGGGCACTGGAACATACCAGAACTAAGAATTATTTTGTCTTATATTTGTCTTTATATGTATTAAAATCAAGAATCCTAGCTAAAATATATAGGTACCTTTTCTGAAACTCCTGTATTTCCCCCAAACAGGCCAGGAATAAGGTGGGAGGGAAAACCTTTCAGTAAGATGTGGGGTGGGAGATGAAGGCAAGATCATTCTGTATGTAGACATTAGCCTTTTGTAAATATTGTAACTGATGAGCATAAAGTAGAAAATAAGTAGTTATACATTTGTCCTACAAATTATTAACCTTAAAAATGTAATTGCTGCTAAAAATAGAGTGCTGTTACACTTGAGGAAAATTGGTGCCACTTTATAAAATGAGATCTTGTGCCATAAATGCAGATGAACTAGATATAATATAAACATTAGTTCACAGATTAATGCTGTCAAAGGAATGAGTAATTAACCAATGACACTTCATTCTAAATTATGTGACGTGGTCAAACACGATCATCCAGAATTTTTGTTTTTCTTTGTACAGAGGTTATGTATTCTGGGTGTTTAAATTCCACAGATTGACGCTTTCTATCAATCTTCAATGGACTAAGATTTTTTGTTCTCAGTAATCTCTGAAGTTTCTTTAAATTACATACTTAACACAGCAGAGAAACTGGATTGTTTTTGTATATAGGACTGTGTCCACCTGAAATGCTATCACAGTGCTTGCGGGGAGGGGAGGTGGGTATCTTGTACATGACATTCTGAGAGTTAACAATGCATGAAATTATTTTATAAACTCTTAGACTATGTAATTGACCTGTAAAATATGTACAGTATTAATGTCAGCCATCTCTTAAAAGTGAGCCTATAAATATTGTTGTGTAATTTTCTTTGGTCAGAAACATTTGGACGAAGTAGTGCCACTCGAGTCAGGATTTCTTCAGTGCCATTTAGCAAACTAACTGTCTTTAGTCTATGCAACTAGCAGAAATTTGAATGATGCAACAGAAGATTTACAGTTGTCACACTTTAAATTTCATATGAGGGGTTCTTCACTATTCTTCTAGAACCCAGTCTAGCAAAATTAGAGAAGGGCCTTAAGGAGGCTCAACAGTTGAATCTACTATCTCAACCCTCTAAAGATTGTTAGTGTTGGGATTGTCATTTATGCTTTCTGTGGGGTAGTTGGATAAAATTGGACAGCTAAATTTTTCAGTACCATGTGCCTCCTAATTAAAACAACAAGTTTGTAAAGTGACTTGCAGACACAAAGTAGCAACTAGCCTGCATGTTGTTGGGTTTTTGGTTTTTATAGACAGATGAAATTTTCCAACCAGACACATGCCATTCAGTTTTCCGGTGTTGATCACACAGTTGTATAAAGAAGCAAAACTGAAGGGGGGTGATTGTTGTATACACTTGAATTGCTTTGCATGGTCTCATTGAGATAATTGGTGTAAGAATCTTGACTTTTTTTATATTTGGAAACATCAAATAAAAATGGAAATAAAGTAACTCTTTTTTTTTATATTAAGACCAAGAAAAAACTTGTCTTGCATTCCACAGTAACATTATTCTTCTCCCACTGATGGTCATATATGTTATCTCAGTAAAAGTACATTTATACACTTGCCTTTATGATTAACTGGGTTATAAAAGGAACTGGTCACCAATAAGATGTTGCCATTACTCTCCCAAGGATATTTCCCATCTTCTTAGACAGTAGCCTAATAGTGCATGGCGGCTATAGTTGTCTTATAGCACTCTTCCCCTGCCCTAATCGGGTTTTGCTATAATTATTTCAATGATTTTCAAGAGCTCTTGATGTATTCTGTATTTTGCTGTAGGGTGTTTCATTTTAATCATTTTACTGTTTAAATGGGTAGCTGGCTACAGGTACCCTGCCAGCCATAAGACCAACTTTAGAGTCCTTACATAAATGTTCTACACAAATCTTAAATTGTAGGAAAGAAGCCTGGCCTGTGTGCCTAAGTGGTTAAGCATCAACCCATGAGCCAGGTCAAGGTTACAGTTCGATTCCTGGTCAGGGCACATGCCCAGATTGTGGGCTTGATCCCCAGCTGATCAAGGATTCTCACCATTGATGTTTCTATGATTTTCTCCCTCTCCCTCTCAACATTTTTTAAAAAATAGTAGGCAAAGAGAAAGTTTGGCATTTTCCAGTATTATTTTCACACTGAAATACAAGAATTCTCTACAGGTCTCTAAGCAGAATTCTGTAGACAAAAGTGACAGGGCTAAACAGCTGATTTACTAAAGTATAATTTTTAATGAGTTGGTTATAGCAGGAATATTTCTGTAGTTGGTTTTGTTCTGTAGTTGGTTTCCAACCAACACTTTCATAAATTCTTAACCCATACAGTAATCAGGATCTGCTTTTAAAAGACATGCACCATCTTCAAAAGTAATATTTTATTTAAAAATGATTCCCCCCACCAAATACTTGGCTGTACAGTTCCATATAAAACGTTGCTATTTGGTGGAAAAGTGATTTTACCCTTGGTGCTGCTTTGCTTTCCTATTTTCAATACCTTCCTAGTGCCATTGGCTAAGTTATAGGAGTAAGAAGAGAAGGCCCTTTTGCCAGGAAACTAGTCTCAAATTCCTCTATTTGATGTAATTTCAATTAAATGTGACCCCAAAAATTACTCTTCCCAATATGTGGATCACTACCCTCTGGACATCACATTTCCTTGTTATTAAACGCCAGTGCCAGGCACATAAGTATTGTAAATCTTACTTTCTCAACTTTTACTCAAATTAGTGAAATAAAAATATTTGGCTCTCAATGTGTATCAAGAAACATAAACATACCTTTTGATAAATTAACTACATAAGATGGCCAAAAATATTAAAGATTTATGTACTAAGATAGGCAACTAAAATGGTAAGGTGTGAAAATAAAATGCCCAGGCCTGCCTAACGGGGTAATGGTTAGCTAGTAACATGTCTATATAATGGACTATTATAGACATAAAATGTAACCCTTTCACCCAACAATTCCATTTCTGGGAGATACTTCAAGTTGCACAATCAAAATGTACCAAAGATGTATATTGCAGGATTTATTAAATTCATCAATTTGAATTGCAAATGGGGGTGTTAAGTTATGGTCATCTAGTCAATAGATATCACTTGAATTACACTGCCATAGGTGGAAGTCCTTTTAGTAACTGATTTTAAAAAACACTACACAGCATTACCTGTTAAAGCTCACTTTTTAAAAAGGAGCTTTTACATATTTCAGATTTTATTTTTAAATGAACTATTGAAACTTTCTGTGACAATGTTCAATAACCTTACATGAAAAAGATGGGTTTAATGACCTGATCTATACATTTATCAAAAAATATAATCAAGGGGAAAGAAGAAACTTATACAAATGTTTCATCTAATTGTTATTGGAGTAACAGTAATGTATCACTTTTTAAAAGGGGAAGTATTGACACATTTGCTTCTAGCACAATAGCAATGACATCAATCACTGCCAAGGAGGAAGGAAGCTGAACCTATAGGCCAAACCTAGCCCCAACTTGTAACAGCCCAGAAACGTAGAATGTTAACATAAAGTGATTTAAAAGAATACTTTGTGACATGTAAAAATTAAAGTTTTATCAGAGTGCAGAAGCCTCTGTTTAAAATTGTCTACGGATATTTTCTCACTACAATAGCAGAGCTGAGTATGTTACTGTACCAGCAGTTCTCAGTGACCCCTTTGGCGGTTGAACGACCCTTTCACAGGGGTCGCCTAAGACCATCCTGCATATCAGATATTTACATTACGATTCATTAACAGTAACATTACAGTTATGAAGTAAGCAACGAAAATTATATGGTTGGGTCACAACATGAGGAACTGTATTTAAAGGGCCAGAAGGTTGAGAACCACTGCGTGTAGACAGATCCATGGCCTGCAAAGCCCAAAATACTTAGCTTTAGAAGGAAAAAGGAGGTTGTAAGAATGTGGCCCTTGATTACCCACCCAGTCATGTTTCCTGCCAAAACTGAAGGAAAACGGCACAAGTTCAAATTTAGTGCAACCAATCTAACATGCCTAAGCTGCTTTTGACTGGTCTAAGTCTTAAGTAGTCTACTTTGTAAACTTGCAAGGTTAGGTTATAATGAAATTTAAGTTATTGGGATTTACTAACCTAGATAATTGAACTATTTCAAAAAGAATCGTGGTGGGTGAAACTGGTTCAGGAATGTGTAAAAACTAAATCTTATTCTTGGTAAGAACATGAGGTTATCAAATCTTCTAATTTCTAAAACATGTTTTGACGCAATGATTAGAGGAGGTAAAATGTTAAAGCTCCTTAATGAGCACCATAAAATGTACTTTTACAGATAATAGAATTTCAGTCGCTCTGCCAACTGGAGACCATTAGCAAGGTCTAAATATTCAGGCAATTATTATATGCTTCGACAACCAGAAACTGAAAGAATTCTATCAAATCAGTAGAGACTCCGCTTGGTAGCAAGTCTACATTCACACACTTGAAGCATCTCAGGCCCATATGAAATGAAAGCAGCTGAAGGGTGACAAAGGTGAAATTGGGGGCGGGGGGGGGGGAACCACCCAAATTCTTCACGTTGAACTCTACACTTAACAGGAAAAACTTTAGTCCAACTCCTAGTTTTGCAGCCAATGGGAACTTGCCCAATTTGTAACAGCTGTAAGCAAAGCCAACTCTTGGAACCAATCCTCCCAAATTCCAACCTCAATGATAAAATGGAAATTAATGCAGAGGTATAATTAAGAAAACAAAGTATCACCAGTCTTTATATTCTTTCAAGTTATTACATTCAATATGTTTTGCTTTTGTGATCAAGTCTTTTAAAAAATAAACCCCTATTTAATTCCTTAAACTAAACAGCATGCCAAATAGCTAAATAAAATGCTGCCCCAGGCCCCAAAATACATTATTTCAATGAATTATTACATTTTCTTAGACTGATGAATTAGCTGTTCTATAAATCATGGTATTTGGGAGGAGGGGGTAGCTTTTCTAGAAAAGACTATTTAAGCTGTTTGCTACTGCAACAAAAATGGATGTGGCTAGAATAGCCAAAAGATTCCTGGGCTTTCAAATCCTATATAATGAAGAGCTAATATGCTAATTAGACTGAACAGCAGAACAACCATCCAAAGCTGGGGCAGCAAAGGCCGGAAGCTGCAGCGGCTGCGAGGGCCAAGCCCCTTGCACAAATTTCGTGCATCAGGCCTCTAGTAGAAATATAAAGCCAATCCCTATCATTCCCATGACATCATTTAGGTCAATTTAGCAAGAATTGTGTTCATAATGTCTTGTATAATACCAGATTTCCTTCCCCCTTCACTCTCCTTAAACAGTGCTAAACCATGGAACCACCTGTGCTTTTTGTATCTATTTGTATTTAATCTCGGTCTAGAGCAGGGTTTAAGTTCTGTATCAGACAAAGATCTTATTAGGCTGCCTCAGAGAACTATTGAAGCAAATCACAGCAAAGTAGACTACAACAAAATTTAAAAAGTAACACAAAGCTATACCAACACCTCAGTTTGGGCAGAGTTGACTCTCAAGAAGCCACTTATCAGTATACCAGAGGCCCGGCGCATGAAATTCGTGCATGGGGGAGGGGGGCCCCGCCCGGCCTGCACCCTCTCCAATCCAGCACCCCTCAGACCTAAACCAGCACTCCGACATCCCTCTCGCAATCTGGAACCACTGGCTCCTAACTGTTTACCTGCCTACCTACCTGCTCTGTCTGCCTACTTGATGCCCCTAACTTCCTCTGCCTGCCTGCCTGCTCACCCCTAACCACCCTCCCCTGCCGGCCTGATTGCCCCTAACCACCTCTGCCTCGGCCCCCGCCACCGTGGCTTTGTCTGGAAGGAGGACCAGAAGACCAGAAGATGTCTGGTCGACCTGGTCTAATTAGCATATTACCCTTTTATTAGTATAGATGCAGATTCTTCTCCATGCTCCCAGGACTTTGCACATGCTATTCCCCCTGCCTGGAGGTGTTCATGTGGCTGGACTCCAGAAGAACAGCCTTCCCAAGTACTATTTCCCCACTCCAAGACAATTACAACTATTTATCCATTGTCCTCCCTCATTAGATTAACACATTGTTTGCGGGTAGTTTTTATCACGCGCTAACAGGTGGCACGGGCCATTTTTGCTAATTTTTTGCGCAAATGGCAACGTTCAGTAAAATTACGATAACTTTAGTTTACATATTTATATGTTATCTGCATTCTACCGCTAGTCTATAAAAAACGTATTAATACGTGTCCTGCGCTCTACTAAACTGGTAGAACGTATAAATATGTAAAACGTGTAAACACGCTTCCCGCATACAATGTGTTAAAAAGGCAATGAGGGAAAGAAAGGCCCTAATCATTCCTAACAAGTAGTCTGGTCTTGAGCACACATTAAAGATTTTTATTTGTTAAGTGAATTCTTTCCTTAAGCTTAGGAGTTAACAAAGTCAAAGGCTCATAAGGGAACAGGACTGCATAAAGAAGCAGGTGTGCTGGGAGGCAGGTGAGACTTTAGCCAACTGCAGAGCCACTGGATAAGAGGACAAGGCTGCCACTCAGTTCCTCCCAGCCAATGACATGCAACGGTGGGTCATGTCCTCTGTTGCCAGATAGTAAGAACAAGTTACCAAAATTCTGTATTTTCATGAAAATCTCCCAATTTTTATAGATGTTGGCACTCAATTTAAAATGTTTAACCAACCACACTGTGGGGGCCAAGAAAAACAGGCCAAAATTCCAGATAGCTGCAAACCCTGCATTGGCCCCTCCCTGAAATCCTCTGAAAGTTCAGTGAACACACTGACTCTTATTTCAATCCAAAGGTTGAAAAAGCAGATTTTACCAAACAATCCAGACTCATCAAAATTACAAAGGAAAAAGACATGATGCCATGAAATTGGGAATGTATATATTTGAAATGAAAACTGAATTATTCCATTTCAGTACTTCTATTACAAACTTAGTAGACAACAGTTCTATTTTAGATTTTTATAGTACAATAGATTTAAATGTATAATTTTAGAATTATAAATCACTGTGAGACTAGCTATCATCATGAGCAGTGCCACCTTGAATGTTCATTCATTTTAGCCCCAGAATAAAATTATTTCCTTAGTTCTAAAACACTCTCTAAATAGCCTAAGAATAGTTTTTAAGTTTAAAATATTCAGGTTATCAACAATTTTTTTCTGAATTAAACTTAGATTTGTTTCCAAACAATGCATTTATTCAGTAGGATACCAGTTACCAGTCATAAAAAACTTTTGTATGTTGAAAATGTAATTTTAATAGATAATTCTTCATCTTACATAGGAGCACAATAAAATACACCACATTCTGAAGAAACTCCAAAAGTTACGAGATTAAAAGTGGGGGAAATTCAGATAGGCTACAATATCCATTACCTTGAAACTGCAAGAGATAAGGGTTCCAACCCATAGGTTAACATATACATACTTAGGACTGGCTACATTGATGACTTTAAAATAACAACAATCAGAATTAGATATGGAGAGGTGTGGGAAAGAACAGTTTTGTGGGGCAAAGGACTCTGTCAATGATGAAAAAATTACTGAATTATCAAATTAAAGAATAAAAGGAGCTCCCACAGCAAATACTAGAGGGATAAATATAATAATAAGTAACTGAGAATTTGACACTCAAATGAAGAAGTCTTTCTGATGACACTTCTGCAAACTCGTAGCTTAAGATTTGCTCACTGGATCTATAAGGAAGACTCAAAATTCTCAGCAAATCCCAAATGCTTATCAGATTGTGTTTCCTAATAACACCATCAGTGATTACATGAAGTTTTCAGACAAGAACTAAGGAAAGGGTCATAACCCAAATGCCTGTCACAAATGTGGCACAACATGGGAAAGTCCTACACAAAGTCAGTCAGACCGCTGCTTTGCTGGAACTCTCATATACAGTTAATTTTCAAACATTGTGGCAAGACACCAATGCTCATCTAGCTAATCAGACAACACAAATACATTTATTTCAAATTTCAAGGAGGTAAAAAAATGTTAAGATACGGATATTTTATGCATGCTCAGGGCCAACTTAAAAATACTCCATTCAGTGATATCATAACACAAATTTGCATCAGTGAAAAGAAACTGGCATAATCCACCTCTTATCATTCAACTTGTTGGATGGTGAAGACCAAAACAGAATATTTCACTAGTTTTAATTTTTAAATACGATTGTCACATTGGGAAAATGAAATAAACACAGTAAAATAAACTGTACAAAGGCAAAGTAGAATAACCAAAAATATTTTACTAAAACATAAGATTTACAGAAGTTTCCAGACAAGCCATACAAATGGTCACAAGCTTTTCTTGAAGGGGGAATTCTACATCTGACAGCAAAGTCACAATGTTATTTGTGAGGGCCATGGTGTTTGTTTAATGTTCCCATTTTGGTTCAAACAATCAAGCTTGTCCACCTACAGTGTCTAAATGAAGTTAGACTTGGCTAGAGTGCATATTCTAAAGAACTGGTTAGCTGCATTTAACCAATGCAATTAGATCATCATAAAAAGGGGGAAAGGAGCCCATAAAATTAAAATTAAACTACTTACCCCCTCAAAAAAAAGAAAACACCCAAACCCCAGCAGCTAACCCTGACAACTACCTTCATTCACAGTGCTTTATACTTAAACCATGATGGGGAGAAATGAATAAAAGCAGAGAGGGGTCACTGCTTTTAAACGTTTCACAACAGTCCAGATGGTACTTCTAGCCTCTGCTCATGCTTTATAACAGTGAATCAGGACAAGACATAGATTTGCTAATGTGCATTTAATCACCAAAGGACTGAAGATGTCTGGGCTTTTATTCTGTAATGTTTCTAAGACTGTGTCCATTAAATGCAAACAAAAAAGGAAGAAGTCTTGGCAGAACAGGAGAAGTGATGCACACCTGATGATGAGATCGATTTAAATATTATTCATGGCATATAGCCTAGTCCATGCTCTAGCTGTTTCTATGGCTTGGGCTTCGTTGGTCTTCCATTGCTCCGCTACATCATTTGCTAATGGGTCATCTGGATTAGGAGCACTTAACAAAGCCTGGATCGATAGCAGAACTGTGCGAATCTGCAGTGCTGGGGACCACTTATCTTTCAAAATATCTAAACATATTCTTCCCAACTTGTCTACATTAGGATGATAAATTTTGGTCATGAAACGTACTTTAGGTGCTGTCATTGGGTATGATGAAGAGTGAAGATATTTTGTTAAGAGGTATTTATTTACATATTATAAGCAGGATCTGATTTACTCCCTTTAATATATATTTCCTTTTTCTTGTTAAGACTCTAAAAGAAGTTTTTTTAAAGGTAGCACAAATATGTTTAAAAAGTGGAGATGGTGTAAAAGAGAATGAATATTAAATACCTGTTTCTATGGCTTGGGCTTCGTTGGTCTTCCATTGCTCCGCTACATCATTTGCTAATGGGTCATCTGGATTAGGAGCACTTAACAAAGCCTGGATCGATAGCAGAACTGTGCGAATCTGCAGTGCTGGGGACCACTTATCTATATGAAGGCAACAGGCCCAGAATGATCAAACAGGGAAAACCAGCCCCAGAACTGCTGCACTGCCCTCCCACAGACCGCTGTGGTCTTTGGATAAGGCAAGATTATAATGTACAGATTCTCAATATGGAATGCCTAAGACAAAATGAAGAAATCTTAATAGCGCATACTGATAAAGGTAACACTTACCTTTCAAAATATCTAAACATATTCTTCCCAACTTGTCTACATTAGGATGATAAATTTTGGTCATGAAACGTACTTTAGGTGCTGCCATTGGGTATTCTTCTGGAAGGAACAGTTCAAGTTTAAAAGTCCCTCCCTCAAAGGGGGAATCCTGAATGAGGAGAGGGGAGGGGAGGGGAGGGGAGGGGAGGGAGGGGAGAGGAGGGGAAGGGAAGGGAATAACACTAGGATTACCACATAGCTAAGGCAACTTGCCCTTTAAAACTCTACCAAGCCCTAGCTGGTTTGGCTCAGTGGATAGAGCATCGGCCTGCGAACTGAAGGGTCCGAGGTTCGATTCCAGTCAAGGGCATATGCCCGAGTTGTGGGCTCGATCCCCAGTGAGGGAGTTGCAGGAGGCAGCCGTTCAATGATTCTCTCTCATCATGGATGTTTCTATCTCTCTCTCCCTCTTCCTTCCTCTCAGAAATCAATAAAAATATATTTTTAAAAAGTTTAAATAAATAAATAATAAAATAAAACACTACCAAAACTAAGTTGTTTAAAAAGTAAAATTAGTTTTAAAGCCACTGAAAATCTCCCCTCCTAATCAGGTCTAGAGAAATATAACATACAACCATGCCAATTAAGTCTCTAAGATTGATGAAATTTAAAGGGACCCTTACTGGTCCCCATTTATCATATTAGTTTTCCTTTCCATCTTTCTCCCTCTGAAAAAAACTGTAACATTCTTCCTCCTCCTCCAAACCTCTGACATCTCCATCTTCATCCTCACATTTGGCTGATGACTCTGCTTTCAATATGTCATGAGAAATCCAAAACTTCCTGAAGTTTCCTCTGTAGCATTTGTACACTTCCCTAAATCTGTGCTCTGCCTTTTCTCCTGTCACTATGGATGAAATGGCTATCACTCTGGGCTAAGGCCAACCTTTCCTCTTAAGAACTAGATTTTAACTCCTCCTCACCTACTCAAAGACATTGCTCTAGCATTTCCTTCCTCTCCTAAATCATGTTTTTCCCCTTTTAGTGGTTCTTTCTCTAAACTGTACAAACTTGCTGTAATTTCTCCCAATAAGAGAAGAATCTGACTTTGACTCCCTACCAGCTACTGCCTCATAACTTTGCTCCTCTGTTAAGTTATCTATACCTGCTCGTTTCCAATCTCTTCCCTCCTATCTTGAACACAATTCTCTAATCAGGCTTAGCCACTAACCTGCTTATTAAAGTCACCAATGATTCCCCATGGTTAAATCAAATGACCAATGTTTTAATCTTTATTTTTCTTGACCTAAATATAACATCTTACCCAGCTGGCTAGGCCTCGTCACAAGGCTTTACCTAGCTTCCTGTAGCCACACTCTTTGGGCTCTCTTTGAAGATTGGTCTGGCAGCAACCTCCTAGCTGATTCCTCCCTAATCGCCCCAACACCCTAAAGCTGAAGTGTGCCAGGGCTCTATCCCAGGGCTTCTTCCCTGCCTATACATTTCCATAGTGATCTCATCTAGCACAATCAATTTATTCTAAAATAGAGGCCTGGTGCACAAAAATTTGTGCACTGGGGGTGGGGGTGGGGGAGTCCCTCAGCCCAGCCTGTGCCCTCTCGCAGTCTGGGACCCCTCAGGAGATAACGACCTGCTGGCTTAGGCCTGCTCCCGGGTGGCAGAGGGCAGGCCCAATCCCTAGGTGCAGCCCCTGGTCGGGCTCAGAGCAGGGTCGATTGGGGAGTTGGGGCGCCGCCCCATCATGCACAGAGCAGGGCCCATCAGGAGGTTGTGATACCACCCTCAGTCACGCTCAGGGTAAGGCCAATTGGGGGGTTGGGGCCCCGCCCCCTGTCACACTCAAGGCAGGGTCAATAGGGAGGTTGCAGCGCTACCCCCTGTCACGTATAGAGCAGGGCCGATCAGGGGGTTGGGGCGCCGCCCCCTGTCACGCACAGAGCAGGGCCCATCAGGGGACTGGGGAGCTCCCCCCTGTCACGCACAGAGTAGGGCCAATAGGGGAGTTGGGGCACCACCCCCTTGTCACACAGAGCAGGGCGGGTCAGGGGGTTGGGGCACCGCCCTCTATCACCCACAGAGCAGGGCCGATCAGGAGGTTGTGATACCACCCTCAGTCACGCTCAGGGTCAGGCCAATTGGGGGGTTGGGGCCCCGCCCCCTGTCACACACAGAGCCACAGGGCGATCAGGGGGTTTGGGCGCTGCCCCCTGTCATGCTGATCCCGGTGCCAGGAGGCCTCAATGCTCCGCTGATTCCGGTGCTGAGAGGCATATTACCCTTTTACTATATAGGATAGAGGCCTAGTACACGGGTGGGGCCGGCTGGGTTGCCCTGAAGGGGGGCCTGGATCAGGGGGGGGGTCCCCACTGGGGTGCCTGGCCCGCCTGGATGAGAGGATGATGGGTGTTTGCCGCTGGGCACACCCCCTTTAGAGCGGGGGTCCCCACTGGGGTGCTTGGCCAGTCTAGGTGAGGTGCTGAAGGCCGTTTTCAGGCTGGCGGGGGACTGAACCTCCCAACCTGTCCCTTTTTTCTTTTTTTTTTATTCTGGGCCAGCTTTAGCTCTCAGGCTTGGCTCCAGCTCTGAGGCCTCGGCTACTGAAAGCAGGTATCTGGTTTGTTTGGGTTCTATAATTGAAACAATGTTGCAGTCCCGCTGAAGGCAAGTTTCTGGGGTTTTGTTTAGCTTCTATATTTGTAACAATGTTTCTTAAACTGCAAGCTCAGAAGCCGGCAAGGCAGGTGGGGAACATTGGCTTCCTCCGTCACTGAAGGAAGCAAGCAAGCCTCCTGTTCGCTTCAAGCTGCCTGGCTGCCGGCCGCCATCTTGGTTGGCAGTTAATTTGCCTATCACCCTGATTAGCCAATGGGAAGGGTAGCGGAGGTACGGCTAATTACCATGTTTTTCTATTATTAGATAGGATTCACTCTGTATTTGAAGTTTCTCCAAAATCATATCCAGCACAGATCTCTCCCCTGATCTTGCCTCTTCTATCCATAACCGCCTGCTTGACAGCTCCTTTAGAATGTCTAATAAGCATCCCAAACTTAGCATGACTGTCACCTTCAACCTGTTCCTACTCGCAAAGCCTTCCTCATGTCAGTTAACCACAGACCCATCATTCCAACTGATCCACCTTTCCCTTCATACCCCACACATTTAACCTGATCAACAAATTTTGCTAGCTTGAACTTTGAAATCTACCCAAAGTCCTTATAATACACCCCCTCCCCCAAGAGGCTTTAAATGAACCTTTCACTCATCTTCAGCTATGCTTCCACACCTTACTCGCAACCTCACCTGCTCTGTTCCAGCGAGACTACCTTCTTTGTAGTTCTTCATCCTGCTAGGCACACTCCTCCCTCGGGGGTTTTGCATTTGCTCTTCTTTCCAAATTTCTACTAATATATGGCTTACTTCCTCAGCTCCTAAGGTCTTCATTCTAAAGTGTTTTCTCAGTAAAACCTCCATGATTGAAGCTACAAAAACCCCATATTACCCTATCCTAAATCCTCCCTATCCTTGCTCCCCTACTTTATCTCCTCAGCACTACTAACATTTTACATATATATCATTTAAATCAGAATGAAAGTGCCATAAAAGGAGAGGTTTGCATGGTTTATTTACTGCTTTATTCCTCAGCATTTGAAAGAGTGCCTATAACCATAGATGTACAATAAATACTTGAATTGTGGATCTATTTGATATTATTTAAAAAAAGGAATAAAATCAGAATTTCATCTTCTTTATAAAATATATTCTTATTTCCGAGAGGAAGGGAGAGGGAGAGATAGAAACAAGGTTACCTCCTGCATGCCTCCCACTGGGGAACAAGCCCGCAACCCAGGCATGTGCCCTGACCAGGTATCAAACCATGACCTGATTCACAGGTCAAACGCTGAGCCACGCCGGCCGGGCAAGAATTTCATCTTTAACATTAAAGCAGTGTTATTCACAGCAGGATGTACACTTCATAGGAAGAAAACAAAAGAACAACTTCAGGTGTGGGAAGAAATAATCCCACGTCTTTTTATAACTTATTTCTACCCAGAAAAGTGTTAATATTCAATATACAAATTGACAATAGTATGTGTATTATATATATACTAGGGGCCCGGTGCACGAAATTCATGCACTGGGTGGGGCGGGGGGGAGTGTCCCTCAGCCCAGCCTGCCCCTCTCACATACTGGGAGCCCTCAGGCGTTGACCCCCATCACCCTCCAATCACAGGATCGGCCCCCTGCCCAGGCCTGACGCCTCTGACAGGGGTGTCAGGCCTGGGCAGGGGGCCCTCATTTCCCCCCACC
>NW_006291426.1:1027241-1037961 GCF_000327345.1 Myotis davidii | reverse complement strand
GGCAGGGCAAAGGCGGCCCCAGGGCCGCTTGTGCCCTGCCCCCCAGTTCTTAGATCCCCCCTGGGTTTCTGATCACTGTCAATGGCAGGGGGCTTCTTCCTGCTTTCCCTTCGCCTCCCTGTATTGTGCCTACATATGCAAATTAACTGCCATCTTGTTGGCAGTTAACTGCCATCTGAGTTGGCAGTTAATTTGCATATAGCCCTGATTAGCCAATGAAAAGGGTAGCGTCGTATGCCAATTACCATTTTTCTCTTTTATTAGTGTAGATATATATATATATATATATACTAGTAATAGATTGTCAACATTTTGAACAGGCAAAGTGTAGTAATAAACATTTAGAACACTACTAAACCTATGCTTTTAGGTATAAAAAAATGAATGTTAACATTATATTTATACTGCTTTTGCTTTAAAAAAAATTATACACCTTATACCATTTCATTCTACAGCCTATAGTTCATATACTAAAAAAAAACACGTTGCCCTAACCAGTTTGGCTCAATGGATAGAGTATCGGCCTGCGGACTCAAGAGTCCCAGGTTCAATTCCGGTCAAGGGCATGTACCTTGGTTGGGGGCACATACCCAGTAGGGAGTGTGCAGGAGGCAGCTGATCGATGTTTCTCTCTCATCGATGTTTCTCTCTCTCTATCCCTTTCCCTTCCTCTCTGTAAAAAAACTAATAAAATATATATTTTTTTAAAAAAAATGTCAGCAGTTATATACTGAAAGTCACAAGATGCATATATAAAATCAACTCTGTGGACGAAAGGGGCCACATGCTGACCTGACAAGCTCCGGGGAGGCCTGCATGGCAGTCTTGCAAACTCAGAGACCTAAAATAACCACAAAGGATGGTCTGAAATTAAACTTTATCTAAAAGCAGTTATGGTAGGCAGTTATGTCCTAGGCCAATATCTTCACTGACAAGATCAACTTTGATCCTTACTGAGCCCATTTGCCTTTTTGCCTCTAAGATAACATACCCTTGGAATGTCTGGGTAACTTATAACTTCCCTTTTTCTGGAGCCCCTGGGGCACAACCAAATGTGCTGGGCGCCAGGACAGATACTACAAATTCCTTCATTATCATGTTAATTCATCCTGCACCCACCTAAGTATGTGTCCATCATTTTACTTTTTATCCAATCCCAGGGTTTTCCCTGCTTTGCTTTATCCCTCCTTCTTAATCTATCACCAATGAATTTCACGTAACCCACCTACGTCCCTCCTTTGATTGCAAATGTATAAATACAAATGTAACCCCACCATTCTTCGGAGCACTATCTCAATTCGTTGAGGTTCTGCTTCCCGGCATATGTTGACAGTTGGGCTCAAATAAACTCACAAAAAATTCTTTACAGGTTTCAATGGTTTTTTTTATGTTAACAACTCCTTCCTCGGAATGTGTTAAAGCCATAGCCATTTAAAGTAATACCTTTAGTACTTTAATTCAAGACTAGATTTTGTTTTAATTGTAGCAATGCAAGGGTAAGTGAAAGCTAAAATACTATAAACCACATTCAGGAAAATTTTCTTTAGGTTTACAGTAAAACATTTTTTAGAGCACTAAAAATCTCAAGAGGCAATAATGAAGCCTCTCCCATCTTGGGAAGTCCTCCAATATGTAGCTAGAACAAAAGAGGCCAGTCTTTTTAACTGGATGCTAAAATTCCTTTTATTTTGACCTCTCACTTCTATCCTTTTGTTTTGCCCCAGGTCTTCATATTTTTAGAACATCATAAAAGAGTAAAACTGGGAAAAAGATAAAGCTGAGTTCCAAGAGCCCCAAAACACCACTCCCTGATTACACAAAATAGTAGCAGCTCTGTTCAAAGCTATAAAAAGCTGCCAGAAGGGCCTCCAAGATCATACCCCAAAATAGCTTCAACATCACTCTTAGTACACTATCAGTGAGATAAATACAGCAATCACTTCATCTTCAGTTCACCCTCAAAATCAGATGGTCTTCCTAAAAAAATGTATATATTCAACATTTCACGTGGCCTGATGAAATGTTAAGATTTAACTGGAATGCATTTTAGAATAAGCTTTTAGGTATGGAAGACTTTTTGAAATAGTTTGATATGCTCTCAAGTTCTATTGGACTTTGATACAATAAAGAGGTGCATAATTACTTGACTAAATGGCATTGTAGTCAAATAACCCACAGCATAAATTATAGGAGGGAAAAAGAATAAAATCCAAACCAAATGGACAAGTCTCACCCACAGAAGTTGGTGCTGATTTCCCTCCCCTAAAAAGGCAAAAACTAGGTAGGAAATAAAACCTTCCTGGTACTATTCAACACAAGGTTAACTGTAGAACACCTTCTAGTTTTATACTTCTCTTTGGTAGAAAGACAGTGAAATACAGTATGATTTCTTCAAGTCTAGAAGTAACAAGTTCAAATTCCTAACTGGATTGTTTACTTAACTATATTCTTAAGCAAGTAATTTACATTTCTCAGAGTCTCAGCTTCATCTATACAGTTAACATTACTGCTCATGCAGAGTTGCTATTAAGATAAAATGAAGTAACACTGTAAATGGCTTGAAAAATGGATCATAAGACCATAATCTTATATAACCAACTGAAAAGGAATGTAGGTTAAGAACAAAACACAATTTAACAATTAATTCCAAAATTTATTAGGTAACGCATTTGTTTTAATGAAAACAGAATAACCCTTAGTTGCATTTTGTAATCCTACTTGTTTAAAAGCAATCCTAAAACTGAATCCCAGTATAACCGAGCATAAGTCATGCAGCAGAAAACACTGCTGGCTATGTTAAGGAAATTTATTACTGCCCTAACTGGTTTGGCTCAGTGGATAGACCATCAGTCAGCCTGCGGACTCAAGGGTCCCAGGTTCGATTCCAGTCAAAGGCATGTACCTTGGTTGTGGGCACATCCCCAGCAGGGGGTGTGCAGGAGGCAGCTGATCAATGTTTCTCTCTCATCGATGTTTCTAACTCTCTCTCTCTCTCCCTTCCTCTCTGTAAAAAATCAATAACATATATTTTTTTTAAAAAAAAAAAGGAAATTTATTACTAAAAAGTAGAAACGCTGCCCAGCCAGTGTGGTTTAGTGGTTGAATGTCAACCTATGAATCAGGAGGTCACAGTTCAATTCCTGGTCTGGACACATGACAGTCGTACTAGGGAGCTTGTAGGAGGCAGCTGATCAATGATTCTCTCTCATCATTGATGTTTCTCTTCCTCTCCCTTCCTCTCTGAAATCAAAAATATATTTTTTAAAAAGGAAGTAGAAAAGGAAGTACACAGAGTATGGATTTAAGTGGCAACAAGATTAAGTCTCTAGGAAACTGTCTCATCTCACAGAATGTATACAACAGTTCATGCTGCAAATACTTTAAAAAGAAATATCAAACTGATCTGATTATCAACAGATTTATTGTGACTGGAAAAGCAAGTCTCAGAATTATACTATAATACACTACAACACTTGTCAACTAAACCCTATTAACTAGTAACTTTTCCCATTTTAAAGTTCATTAACAATTGGTGGCCCTTGCTGCCACATGAGGATACAATGAAAAATCTGCGACCCAGAAGAGGGCCCTCCTCCAATCATGGCAGTACCATGATCTCAAGACTCCCAGCCTCCAGACCTATGAGAGATTTCTCATACATTTTGTAAGGTAATGATTGAATTAAGTACAGTGACATTTTAGGTAAACAATTACCAGTCTTAGAAATAATGGTAATTTTGTATAAGAAAAGCTGGTCCAGTTTATAACTATCTATATATACCCATCACATCATCTGTATAGCTTAATTAAGTTGTTCTCCATTTAAAATATTCTCTGAAAAAAGGGTGAAGAGATTAGCCAAAGAACATATATGCATAATCCATAGACATGGACAACAGTGTGTGGTGACGGCCAGAGGGAAAGGGGGGGCAGGAGCTGGGTGGAGGTGGACAAAGGGGTAGGGGTGAGGGGAGGGGGGAGAGATGGTGACATCTATAATACTGTCAACAAAAATAAAAGTAAAATAAAAAATATTCTCTGAAGCAAAATTGCAATATATGACTGATAATGCCAATTGTACATCTTTCTAGTTCATCTCACCCAAGAGCTGACTTGATAATGATTATCACAAAAATAAGTCAAAATTGAGAGATGCCTCAATGATACCTACTCTGTCTACTCCAACCTCTGTGACTTCATCTTTTAAGTGATTCTAAAATATTAACAGGGGCTCCTTTACAAATAAGGCAAAAGTCAAATTTTCATTATATACACAACTGTAAACTACTTGAAAGTATCTAGAAGTTCACCCTGTATATGTGAGTGGGCATTTTCTAAATGTTACCAACATTTTTGAGTACCCCTAACATTTTTTTATAACACAATTTTGCTTAAGACAATGAATTTTAGGAACACATATGTCTCATTATAGAACTGACTGTATGTATTCTGGTTGGGATTAGAAAGAGAACCAAAGTTGTCCTCGATTTCCTAACTATACTACTTACTTATCTATATCATAAAAGGCCTGTGGTCGTGACGCTGTAACGGTGTAATGACCGAACAACCAGTCACCAGGAGGTGCATGGAGCACCTCTCGCAGTCCGGGACTCAGGGCTTGCATGGGGCCGGTGGCGCTGCAGAGGCAGGGCCCGTGGCTCACACAGGGCGGGTCTGGGGTCCCAACAGCACAGCAGAACTGGGTATCGCACAATTTTGCGCGTTGGGCCTCTAGTAAGTCATAAGGCCAGCTCCAGGTACACCATGACAGAAATGGTTGATGAATACTTTCCTCTATAGCAGTGTTATCCAACAAAAATACAATGCAAGCCACATATTTTATATTTTCTAAGTCACATTAAAAAGTAAAAAGAAATAGGTAATTCAAAATAGTATCATTTCAACATGTAATCAATATAAGCATTCAAAACACAGTGTAATTCATACTTACAGCACTTCAATTCGAACTAGCCACATTTCAACTGCTCAATAGCTACATGGGGCTTACATGGTTATAGGACAGTTAAAGCACAAAACAATCCTGTTATAATGAAGTTACTTAGAGGTCATTAAGAAGAATTTAGCTTATTTAGTGAGAAAAATTTGTTAGAAAAACTTTAAATGATCACTATTTTCTCAAAAAAATTCTATACAAAAAGTAATGTCAGCACATCTGAATCACTATAACAGAGATTAGTATATTTGTTTTTGTTTGTTATAGTCACAAGACTGTATCTGAAAATACTTGTAGCAATTCAAAAAATGCTTGGACAAAAATTAACTAAAACAAGGCAACCTCATGATAAAATTAAAGTGTAAGAGTTCAGAAATAATTTAATTTTTATAGTCCACACTACCCCCTAGTGGACATAAGACAACATCTACTTATTTCAATCCCATTTCCTTTGCAAATGAAAAAACTGACACTCATACAAGTTATTTTACCCTAACTGACTAACTTGAATAGGAAAGTATCCTGTATTCCAAGAGACAGGATAGGACACCATGGGCTAGAAATCTCTATGTTCTAATTTACCCCCTCACCCCAAAACCAGATCAATGCTCCTGTGAAGTTCAGTGAAAAGAACGGAGACTTGGAAGTCAGAGAGGGACTCCAAAAGGCTAAGTATCTAACCAAATTGTTTCTCAGACCTGAACTGTCTACCCTGTACTTCCAGTTTACTGTGCATTACCACAACTCCTAAAACTATCACAATAATTGTTGGTTTATTTGTCAGACCCTAAACTATTTGAAGATGGCAACTCCAGCAGCATATGGTGGTGGTTATGTGCTATAAATGTTTGTTCAATGAGTAAATGCATGCATGCTTAGGTGCCACACAGAGCTGATGAGAAGGATTAGTATATATCTGCTGTGTTAGTTGGTTCACTTCCAACCCAGGAATGGCATTTAAGATTATTCCAATGACCCACAATGGACAAAAATCTGAAAATCCTACTAACAAACTGTGCCTTTAACAAGGAAACTGTTAGGCTGAATTCCTTGATTTCTTTGTCTCTCCCCCTTTCCCCTCCAACCCCCCAATTATTCTGCCCTACTGAACACATCAGGTTATATTGTACTGTTTCTTTTCCTTCCCTTACCGGCATTAGTCTGTAAATTCCTTTAAGTCAGGGATTCTATGCAATTATCAAGTACTATTCCCAGATATGCAAAAAAATAAATAGAAGTCCAAGTAACAATAAAAACTAACAGTGCCAAACACTGTCTTAAGTGCTCTACATGTATCATTAACTCTTTATTCCTCATATTCATTTTACAAATGAGGAAGAGAAGTAAGAGTGGCCACTTAAGAGTATAACCAAAGTTAGCAAATGGCAGAGCCAAGATTGAAATCTAGGCTATTGGGCTCTATTCAGTCTGGCTTAAGAGCTTGTTTTTCCTAATCTCAATGGGATATAGAAAGACAATTAACAAAAAGACAATAAATGTTAAATGTCTGGCAGGACAGTATCAGCATAGAAGTTAAGGAAGGGCTATTTTCAGTCCTTCAAAATCACAATTAAGTGCTTTATGAAAGAGGTCAATTAATTTAAGTCACAATATCATCCTTCCCCTTTTGAGACTGCAACTGAATAAGTATACAGTCTTATTAAGTGAAATAGAAAAAAATCTGCTCTTTAAAAAAAATGTTTTTATTGATTTCAGAGAGAGGAAGGGAGAGAAACATCAGATCAGTTGCCTCCTGCATGCCCTCTACTGGGAATTGAATCCACAACCCAGGCATGTGCCCTAACTGGGAATCAAACCCTGATCTCCTGGTTCATAGGTCAATGCTCAACCACTGAGCCACATGCCGAGCAAGAATGTGAGAATTTAAAGTACATTTTTCCATGTATGATGCCCCCCACTTTTCTAATCCAAAATTAAGAAATCAGTATTTTAAACATAAAACAGAACACATTTTTATTTAGTAATTACTGCAGATAATGTTTACATACCACTGCTCTCTTACTTATCATTATTAGTTCCAGATCTATCAAATTCTTCAACTTCTATTGTATCACTGCTGTCTTCCGAGTCACTGTCTATATATGTGAGATCACCCTCATAAACTGGTGGCATTTTCTGAGCTAACTCTGTCCACGTTCTCATGGCCAACCCTTCTCCCCTCAGGAAACTGAAGCGCCATTTGCCTTTCCTATAAGATCAACAGTGTTCATTTTGCTTGCAAACATTCTTGCTTGACATTGAATAAGCTTGGTTGACACACATAAGCCACTCTGGCGCTGCTCCATAATCCAAGTCTTAAGCCTCTGGTCCAAGTTTGCCCCTTTTGCTGGTTTTCCTCTTAAGGCCTTCTTCTTTTTTGGCATCTTAAGGAGTTGTTCTTCTTGTTTTCTCCACTGTCAGATCATACACTCAGTGGGAGGAGGTCCAAATTGTCTATCTGCAGCTCTACTTCCACGCTCTTTTGCATAGCTGATTACATTGTTTGAATTTTGCAGAATAAGATAATCGCTTACCGGTATTTATCTTTTTATTTTTTGACATCTTTATGGGCTCAGAACACTCCAGTCCCTGTTGCATCTGCGCACTCTCCACCTCCACCTCCAATTATGGCATCAGCTGACCTCAGTAACAATAAGGCCCATGATTGGAGGAAGCCTGTTTGACAAGGTGTGGGCAGCTTTGCATGGGTGCGGCTCCCTCCTTGGCTGACTTCCATGTATAAGACGCCCCTCGATTTTCAGTCTAACAATTTTAGAAAAAACAGCGTCTTATACACGGGAAAACACGGTAACTTTTTAAGAAACAGAAAACTTATCAGAAGACTGTCTGGCAGCATAAGGCAAAATGAGGTTCAAAGTGAACATTTGTCATTTCTTTTAGCCACCCTATAGCTAGAACACCCTCGTTTGAAAATAACATCCCTCCTTCCAATCTTCATGGATTCTCACCTCCTTCATTAGAAGCTTTAGTCTTATTTCCTAACTCTCTTGCAGCTAACCATGTGAGACCTAGGCTCACTCAAAACCTGTGCATCAAAAGCAAACTACAAAAGAAGGTTCCACTCTGCAGAGAACAGCAGTAGTTAGTTACCTTAGGCAGCAAGGTTCTAGTGGAGCATCCTCAACAATTCTTTCTAAAAATACAAAGTCTAAACTAGTTATGAAAATAAAAAAACAGTAAGAGATAAATTGAGAGAGAGAGAGAGAGGAGGTTAAGAAGCTAAAGCTAAATTATCTCTTTGGGATTAAATGGGGTCAGAGGAGGAGAGCACTAAAGCCAGCTGACCTCTTTATCAAAGAACTTCTACCTAGTTTAAGAGTCATTAAAGAGGGAGCTAATTTCAAATTAGAGGGCTAACTTACACTAGGCAGCCCAGTGTACTTACTAGGGGAAAAAGTCAGAGGTAAGACATCTGAATGTAATCCCAATTCTAATTGTGCCAATTTGTTACCCAACCACACAAATTCATTTACATCCCAAGCCTTCTAAAATTTAGTACCTTGAGCATTTCAAAAGTTCTGAAAAGTGACTGAACATTTTATTGCTGGAATGAGTTAAACCTTACTGCTATATGCTACTTTCTACTGGAAGGTGCCTCTTTTGTAAATACTTTTTGATCTTGTAATTAACTGTTGAATACTTCATCTTCCTTGTCAAGGGGGAAGAATATTATACCTATATCCCCAGCATATATGTTGATGTACAATTTTTTTCCTTTTGTGCAATATTTAAATAAAAAAGAAATTTTTGCTAATGGTTCCCACTTTCCCTCCAAGTTTTTCTTTTCACTTGCTGATTACAGAAAAATAGAAAATCAATTTAAGATTAGTCATACTCCTAGCAACCGAAATCTGGTTAACATTCTAGTATGTTTTTATTTTGTTCTGATAAAAACAAAAGTCCTTAAAAAGTTTAATATATTTACACTTGTTTGTCTTTTTTACTTTGTCATTGCACTCTGCTTTCCTGGTTGCTTTATAGGCAAATGAATCAATATGCTTTGCAAACCATACGGCAGGAACAGGCACCTCTCCTGGCCTACAAGCTAGTGGCTACGTTGCTACAGTTACCATGTGATCTTTGTCCCTTTCTTTGATCACTAGTTATTTCAGGTTCCCAAAGGGGTAATCACAACAAATTTAAGTGCTTAATGCCTGAGGACTCCATAGGAAAGGCCTATGCTTATATTAACAGGCAAGACAGATGGAAGCAGAGCAGTTGAAATTTTTGGAGAGGCAAATAAAAACAAGTTACAGTTGTTCCAGATTTGGAATCCAATTGTGCCAATAACATAATTTTGTCCAAAATCCAAGCCAGCAAGAAGGAAGAATAAGTTTTTGTCACACTCTGCATACTGAGATAAATTGGGAAGCAATCGGATATCAGGGTTTCTGTCTCCTCCAAGATAAGCTTCCTTGAACAAGTCTGCCAAACTGAACAGCGCCAAGAGAGTACCATTCACACCATAATCTGCATGAATCACACCCCCTAAAGTTATGCAGTGCAAGATCCTAAAGTAGTTGGGATTAAAGAATTAAATTTCAGTCTAGCAGCTATAAAAATCAGTTTTTTTTATTGTCTAACTCATGGAAAATTGATTACATATGGTAATTCTAATAAAATGGAAACATATTACCCCAAATATCCCACTTTCCAACCCACTGTTGATAAATGGGCATTCACTGTGCTTTAAAAATCTGTGCTTCATACCCTACCCAGTTTGGCTCAGTGGATAGAGCATCCGCCCACAGACTGAAGGGTCTGGGGTTCAATTCCAGTCAAGGGCATGTACCTCAGTTGCAAGCTTGATCCCTCACACATTAATGTTTCTCTCTCTCTGTCTTGCCCCCTCCTTCTACTCTCATTCTTAAAAATAAAAAAAAAATCAATGGAAAAATATCTTTAGGTAAAGATTAACAACAAAAATCTATGCTCCACTTCAGAGGGTTTTTTGTTTGCTTGTTTTATTAAATATATTTTTATTGATTTTAGAGACAGGAAGGGAGAGGAGAGAAACATCGACCAGCTGTAAGGGCATGTACCTCAGTTGCAAGCTTGATCCCTCACACATTAATGTTTCTCTCTCTCTGTTTTGCCCCCTCCTTCTACTCTCATTCTTAAAAATAAAAAAAAAATCAATGGAAAAATATCTTTAGGTAAAGATTAACAACAAAAATCTATGCTCCACTTCAGAGGGTTTTTTGTTTGCTTGTTTTATTAAATATATTTTTATTGATTTTAGAGACAGGAAGGGAGAGGAGAGAAACATCGACCAGCTGTCTCCTGAACGTCCCCTACTGGGGATTGAGCCCACAATCTGGGGATGTGCCCTGAGATTTGCACTGGTTCATGGGTCGACGCTCAACCACTGAGCAACACCAGCTGGGCCAGAGGGTTATGTTTAATGTTATCTATTTTGTGGGAATAATACATAAATACAGTTTTCCCATACTGAAAGACATTAATCCTTTTTATATTTATAGTGAAGCAGCATCTTTGCAAAAACAGATATCAAATATGGTTCAGAGTTATGTTAGAACCTATTTATTCTCTACACCAGGGGTGGGCAAACTTTTTGACTCGAGGGCCACAATGGGTTCTTAAACTGGACCGGAGGGCCGGATCAAAAGCATGGATGGAGTGTTTGTGTGAACTAATATAAATTCAAAGTAAACATCATTACATAAAAGGGTACGGTCTTTTTTTTTTTTTTAGTTTTATTCATTTCAAACGGGCCGTGACGGC
>NW_006291426.1:1015447-1027014 GCF_000327345.1 Myotis davidii | reverse complement strand
TGTTTATTCATGTCACTATTGAAATAAACCTACGTTTCTATGAAAATTGAAGCTTTTGTTTTTTATGCGACCCACATAAAATTAAACCTTGTATATTTGACCAATGTTAGCCTTTGAGTTTGACATGCTTGCTCTACACTCTAAACCTCCCAACCACTGTAGCTGTAGATTAGTATATTAAGCAGATAAAGCAGCAGGGAGGTCAAGTGATGATGTCCAAGCCAGTGTTTGGCTAGAAGTCAAGCCCAGAGATCCTGGCCCCAGATTCTGTGTTCCTACCACATAAAACCACGCATACCCCAAATTCTTTTGCTCTTGAGAATTAGGAGACCTAAGCCGTTTAAGCCATAAAACATTATTTTGCCCACAAAGCAGCATTTCTACCATTTTGAAAGCCAACTGTTAGTTAAAAAGTAAGCAACTGACTAAATGCTACTGAACACTAATGAAAAGTAGGGGTGCACTTTCTATAGAAAGACATCCCTTACATACTGTGCTACCCCACTATCTGTCTCCCCAACAATACTAATTCCTATAGGCCAGTGATGGCGAACCTTTTGAGCTCGGTGTGTCAGCATTTTGAAAAACCCTAACTTAACTCTGGTGCTGTGTCACATATAGAAATTTTTTGATATTTGCAACCGTAGTAAAACAAAGATTTATATTTCTGATATTTATTTTATATATTTAAATGCCATTTAACAAAGAAAAGTCAACCAAAAAAATGAGTTTGCGTGTCACCTCTGACACGCGTGTGATAGGTTCACCATCAATGCTACAGGCCAAGGCCCAGGTCTAATGTTTCCAGCTCCAATGCTGAGCTCTACAGAGTGTCATACATTCCATATCAGTTGAAAGAATAGAAATAACTTCAAGAACTTCCAAAAACACTAGGCCCAAGGCTTTACGGAGCCAGACGGTGGCTGTAACTGGCAGGAGTATGTAGGAAAAAGGGACTTTTAAAAATTCCAAACCCAACCTTCACAAACTATTCCATACTTTTGCTCAAAAGCCTTGGCTTTGATATCTTTTCTAAAGGTAGTACACTTAAAGGACCAAAAACTAGGCAGTAGAGATACCAGACTTAAGATTCTTTTGTCCACTAGCAGCTTTGATGATCTATAGCCATTTCCTTCTATTTTAGTAATGATCATTTGCTCAATACTGACTGGTTAGCATATTAAAAATTCAGTCCTTTACTAAACTCAAGGTTTTTAGAAGAATTTGAAATGAAACTGCTCAAGAAACCAAATTAACACGAGTTAAAAATTTATTATTTCACAGACTACCAATGTGGCTTGAAAGTTAAATAATCTTAAGAGATCCAGCTGGGGTATATAACTCAGTAGATTTTTTATTCTTCTGTAACTTCAGAGGATTATTTTGTCCTGTGCTACTGATTCAGAGGAGGAAATGACCCAGACAACTCAGACTTTTAATACAGTATACCTTGGAGATATTGTGAGTTCAGTTTCAGACTGCAGCAATAAAGTGAGTCTCTTAATAAAGCAAGTTGTAATCTTTTTGCTGGGAGGGTCTTGCCTTCAATTTATAAAAAACAACGCAAGTGTTTTATAAGTGCAATAAAACATGGTATGCCTGTATAACTGAAATAAACACAAATATACATACTGAGGCAGACATATTATGTGATAGAACCCTGTGTACAGTAATACTGGGTCAAATTCATCCACTTCATGTAATGGCCGGAGTTCTGAAACAATACATTTAAATAATATGAATGCTAGACTTTGGGCTTACTATTAATGTGAACTGGTAAGATATGATGTAAAACTGCACCTAAATAAAAATAAGAGGTTACAAAATCATAAAATAACTGATTTAAATGATCCAAGTAAAAAGAGGTTTTCTTGAGGAAAAGAATTAGGTAACTGGGACACAGTTGTGGAAGACATTTGTTTTTTGTTTTGTTTTTAAGAGAGACAGAGAGGAAGGGAGAGGGACAGAGAGAAAGAGAAACCTCAATTGGCCGCCTCCCATATGCACCCAGACGAGGGATTAAACATGCAAAGCTGGGTACATGCCCAAACTGGGATTAGAATCAGCAACCTTTCAGTGTTCAGGACGACGCTCCAACTGAGCCACACAGGCCAGGGCGGAAGACATTTTTTAATGAGTACTCTTTTGTTGAATTCTGGAACATGTGCAAGTACCACTTACCCAAAAAATTAACAAGAAGTGTTTTTAAATAAAATCATCTAAGGAAGCCCTAGATCAGTTTGGCTCAGTGGATAGAGCCATCAGCCTGTGGACGGAAGGGTACCGGGTTGCAGGCTCGATCCCCAGTAGGGGGCATGCAGGAGGCAGCCAATCAGTGATTCTCATCATTGATGTGTCTATCTCTCTATCCCTCTCCCAAATCAATAAAAATATAAAGATTTTTTAAATCACCTAAGGAAATTGAATAAGCATTTTGAGTATCCTATTTTGAAAGTGACAATGTCTCATTGTCATCAAGACAATCCTTAAAACTCAGAAGATAAAAAGAAAAAAACAATGCTATTTAATGTTGTGGAGAAAACTGACTATATATGCACTGACTATATATATCAAGAGCCGATAAGGTGGCTAATGGCCATTTATTGCTAAACTCCTAACTTTTAATAAAAATCACTAAACTTGTAAATGCTGGCAATTGGTGGACTTTTTAACACTTTTATTAGTATTACTTTTATGTTGAATTTACTCCCAGGACACATAAGGGCTCAATCCCAGTTGGGGTGTGTGTAGGAGGCAGCCGAACGATATTTCTCTTTTTCTCTCTCTCTAAAATCAATGAAACAAGTAAAAAAGAACTCCAAGGACTGGCACATGGATTAATCCTTAAAACTGAGTTGAATGTTCACATACATGTTTCATTTAATCCTCAGAACCACTTCTGAAAACACTATCTGGAAATGTGCACCAAATTTTAACAAGTGGCAGAACACAGAATAGAAGCCCACTCTAGAATCAAGGGCTCTTTTCACATATCACAGCTAGAACTTGGAATCTTCAGCATCCAGCAGTGTTTATACCTATGTATTCATGTTAGGTCAATGACCAAGGATTATCACTAAAAAAGGCGGATGAGAGCTAAAAACAGAAAAGGTTTCTTAATTTGTTTTAACAGTATAAGTGTCCTTGGAGCTGATGCAGAGGGAGTCACCAAGGACAGGGGAAAGGTAAACTCTTGGGGCACCATTTGCCTAAATCCCTTGGCATTTTCTCTCTCTAATCCTACTTTCTTCTCTAACATCCTAGCTTGAAGGCTCATAGTTCTGTCTTGAAATTTGAGAGCTGGCCCAATCAAGTAGGGGAAAGATTCAACTGATTTAGAACAAAGACATTTATTTATAATATACACTAAAATTCACTTTTAAAAAAACCCAACAGCTGAGAGTCAAGCAAGGGAGTGGGGAAAGGGTCCTTCCCCTAAGCTTTATCAAAACAAAAACAAACATTTTTAAAAACCTTAAAAATTTCTAATTCTGCAGGACTGAAGGCAAGTCAAGTACTGCCACATCTCAAAGGTGGGGTCAGGTGATCAGACAGCTTTCTATCTTTAAAACTTCCACACTGGGCCCAGCCGGTGTGGTTCAGTGGTTGAGAGTCAACCTATGAACCAGGAGGTCACGGTTGGAATCCTAATCAGGGCACATGCAAAGAGTTGTGGGTTCGACTCCCTATTGGGGGTGTGCAGGAGGAGGCAGCCAATAAATGATTCTCATTAATGTTTCTTTCTCTCTCTCTCCCCCAACCCTTTCCTTTCTCTCTGAAATCAATAAAAATATATATATATTTTTTAAAACCCTCCACACTGGGAAATTTATATCTGTGCCAGATGTAAAGTAATGTAATTTTTTTCTCACGATTTCTGGGGGTGGTACTCTGCAAACCACATTTCTGCTTTGCCATGGACTTCCCGTTAAACTCTGCAGATGTGTGTTGGGGGGGGGGGAGCGCGTTGCTAAAGGGAAGCTGCAAGAGGGGACTTGCATCTTCAGGGCTTCTTGGGCCCATGAGATGCCTGTGTGCATCACCCAACGTCCCTGTAGCACATTCATCCAAAGTAGGGTTTATCGCACACTGAGAGACACAGCTTAAATTAATCATCACTGCACTCCCTAGAACAGCGGTTCTCAACCTGTGGGTCGCGACCCCTTTGGCAGTTGAACAAGCTTTCACAGGGGTCGCCTAAGTCCATCCTGCATATCAGATATTTACATTATGATCCATAACAGTAGCAACATTACAGTTATGAAGTAGCAACGAAAATAACTTTATGGTTGGGTCACAACATGAGGAACTGTATTAAAGGGCCAGAAGGTTGAGAACCACTGCCCTAGAAGACCAGACTCTCTTCAGAGATCTGGATCCCACTGGGGATACTTCTCCCAGGTTTCTATATTTTAATAATTTCAACCTTTGTTTTGTCTTAGGAGTGATAGCTGCTTTCTATAGTTACTAACTCCAAAACACCATAAAGTTCTCTTTTCTCCCATTCTGTCACCTACGTAACAACTTTATATATGTGACAGTTCCCACATGTTTGCAGAATTGCCAGAGCAAGAATTAGCCCAGTGGGCTGCACACCACCTAGGACTACTCCTCCTCTTGACCTCCACTCATAAAAGGATACAAGGACAGCTAGGAAGTAGAAGGGCAGTTATTCCATTAAAAGAAATGCCAACCCTAGATGGTGCCCATGCAAACATCTCAGGTCCCCAGATGTCTGGGAGCCCTTCCAGTTGACAGGGGCAGAAGCCACAATGCCCAGATGCAATAACTTGAAAATAATCAAATTCAGGATTCAAAAGGTTGTTTATTGGTATGAATATGTGAGTTTCAAAGAAGACCAACCCTATACTAAGATCCATCCTTTCTCATCTTTCAAAGCAGCATACCTCCCTAGATGCTCTTCAGAGAATCTGATAATATGGTCAAAGTAAGCCACACCCAAGGTGTGAATGGCCCAAACAGAATTTCATAATCTAGGAAGATTTTTGAGACTTCCAACCACCACACAACCAACTTTTCCACAACCACACTTCTGCCGTACCCAGGGTAAAAGATTGAGGGCCCAGCAATTGTACACACAGCTTAGCTAATCCTTTGAGGTAACACCTTCAAATATTTGAGTCATATGAAACTAAAGAAAAAGGTAAGCTGCAAAAATCAGGATTAAAAGGGAATAAACTCTAGGATCTTCCTGTCAGAGGATATAAATATTCTTTCTTTATCTTTCTCACTTATAAAGCATTTTCAATTGAGATATGATAACTGTATAATTTTCTTTTTTAAAAATATTTTTATTGATTTCAGAGAGGAAGGGAGAGAGAGAGAGAGAGAAGCATCAGTGATGAGAAATAATTTATCGGCTGCCTCCTGACACCCCACTCTGGGGACTGAGCCTGCAACCCTGAGCATACGCCCTGAACTGGGAATCAAACCACAACCACCTGGTTCACAGGTCAACGCTCAACAAATGAGCCACGCCAACCAAGCAGTATGACTTTTTTTTTAATCCTTACCTGATATGTTTCCATTAATCTGAGAGAGAGAGAAACATCAACGTGAGAGAGAAACATCAACGTGAGAGAGAAACATCAATCAATTGCGTCCCGAGGATGGAACCCACAACCTAGGTATGTACCCTGACCCGAAATCAAACCTGCAACCTTTTGGTGTATGGGATGACGCTCCAACCAAACCACCTGGCCAGGGTGGTAAGACTCTTATCTGAGCAAAATGAGCAACATTTCTGTTGTTCACAATTAATAACATTTTTTCAAGACACTTCCATTTTTCACAATCACATTTTTTCAAGGCACTTCTTTTACTTTCCAACAGAAGTATGACTAACTCTATGATATAATAAGAGATTAAGCAGCATGATAATGTAAAACAGCTACAAGTTTACAATTATAAAGTGAATCTCTGGACTTAGAATGCAACATTTGTTTGGGGCTTTTAAAAAATATACAATCTTGGACCTGGTTGGTATGGCTCAGTTGGTTGGACATCATCCCATGCACCAGGAGGGTGTCAATTCAATTCCCAGTCAAGGATACATGCCTGGGTTTTGGGCTTGCAGGAGGCAATCCATGCATGTTTCCCTCTCCATCTCTTTCTCCCTTCTTCTCTCTCTCTCTCTCTTAAAAAAAAAATCAATAAACTATTCTTTAAAAAAAAACAATAAAATCTTATTTTTTCTTAAATGAGTATTGGTGTGTTTCCACATTATCCCTCCCTCCTTGCTCCAACCATCTACATTTGCTTTCATCTACTAAAATCAAATACCTGAACTAAATCATTCTTTGACTACATATGTCAACCAGAAATAACTTCAGTATTTTTTCCAATCTGCCATAAACAATGGGGGGAACTGTGTACAATCAGTATAAGGAACACAGTAAATACTCAACATCCTTACTAATACTTGTAATGTTTAAAAGATTAACATACACGGGTCATAATTTATACACATAAATATATAACCATAATTGGCTTGATGATCCAACTCAAGAAATATAGTATTATAAAGTAAAGAAGTGTGAGTGGGCACTCTCAGAATATTAAAATTGTTGTAACAAATAACTCATAAGAGGAAACATACGCTAGTTTTACTTTTTCATTGATAGTAAGCCTAAATATTTACATTTTTTAAGCACACACCTGTGGGTCATAGGAAGCTAGAGCCTGCTCATAGGCTAGGACTGTGTTCTTTGCTGGTAGGGGACTGTTACATCCTAAATATAAGAAAACCGGCTAGGGCAATCCTTAAAATGAAGGGGGATGACACCGGAGTTCTCCAATGACCCCCTGCTTTATGACCCTCTTATGATTAATTCACAGTTATCAATTAACAGTTGAAAACAAAGTGATAGTATGTATGTGTGTGAACCATGAAAGCAAAAGTCTATAGGCTTTTTTAATTTTATTTTTATTGTTGAGGGTGTTACAGATGTCCCCTATTTTTCTCCCCTCACCCAGCCCCCACCCCACCCCAGGCCTTCACCACAATATTGTCTGTGTCCATAGGCTATGCACATATTTATATAAGTTCTTTGGTTAATCTCTTCCTGATCATGCCCCTCCCTCTGAGATCTGTCAGTCTGTTGCAAGCTTCCATGTCTCTGAACTTATTTGCTTGTCAGTTCATTTTGTTCATTAAATTCCACATATAAGTAAGATCATGTGATATTTTTCTCTCTCTGACTGGCTTATTTCACTTAGCATAATACTCTCCAGGTCCCTCCATGTTATCTCAAGGGTAAGAGAGCCTTCTTTTTTATAGCTGTACTAGAGGCCTGGTGCACAAAATTCATGCACTCAGCTCAAACTGCACCCTCTCCAATCTGGGACCCCTTGGGGGATGTCCGACTACGGTCAGACATCCCTCTCACAATCTGGGACTGCGCTCCCAACCGCTCAACTGCCTACCAGCCTGATCACCCCCAACCACTCCCCTACCAGCCTAAATGACACCTAACTGCTCCCCTGCTGGCCGGATTGCCCCCAACTGCCTTCCCCTGCCGGCCCTATCACCCCCAACTGCCCTCCCCTGCAAGCCTGGTTGGCCCCACTGCCCTCCCCTGCAGGCCTGGTCACCCCTAACTGCCCTCCCGTCAGCCATATTGTGGCCACATGGGGGCGGCCATCTTGTGCAAGGGTGTGATGGTCAATTTGCATATTACCTCTTTAGTATATAAGATTATATAGGACTAGAGGCACGATGCATGGAATTAGTGCATGGGGAGGGGGGTTGAAGGGGTCCCCTCAGCCCAGCCTGCCCCCTCTCGCAATCTGGGACGCCTCACTCCTAACCACCCGCCTGCTCACTCCTTACCACTTGGCTTGCCACTCCTTACCACCCACCTGCTCGCTCCTTAGCGCTGCTGCAGAGGCGGGAGAGGCTACCGCCACCACCACTGCACTTGCCAGCCATGAGCCCAGCTTCTGGCTGAGCAGAGCTGCCACTGTGGGAGCACACTGACCACCCAGGAGGGCAACTCCTGTGTTGAGCATCTGCCCCCTGGTGGTCAGTGCTCATCATAGCGACCAGTCATTCTGCCGTAAGGGTCACTGGGCTTTTATAGATATAGATAGTATTCCATTGTGTCAATGTACCACAGTATTTGTATCCACTTATCTACTAACGGGCACTTAGGCTGCTTCCATATCTTAGCTATTGTAACACTGCTATTAACATAAGGTTGCATAAATTCTTTCTGACTGGAGTTTCGGGATCTTAGGATATATTCCCAGAAGTGGGGTCACTGAGTCAAAAGGAAGTTTCAGCCTGACCAATGTGGCTCAGTGGTTCATCATTGATCCATAAACCAGGTGGCATTCAATTCCCAGTCAGGACACACGCCCAGTTGCAACTCCATCCCCAATAGGAGGCACGCAGGAGGTAGCCAACTGATGATTCTCTCTCATCACTGATGTTTCTCTCTCTCTCTCTCTCTCTCTCTCTTTCCCCTTCCATTCCTCTCTCTGAAATCAACATATTAAAACAAAAAAAAGGAAAGTACGACTTTCAATTTTTTGAGAAATCTCCATACTGTTTTCCATAGAGGCTACACCAGTCTGCATTCCCAATAGCACTTGTTGTTGATTTACTGATGGTAACTATTATGGCAAATGGGATGTGATACCTCGTTGTAGTTTTAATTTGCATTTCTGATGATTAGTGACATTGAGCATTTTTTCATGTCTCTTTTTCATCCCATGTCCTCTTTGGAGAAGTGTCTATTCAGGTCTTTTTCCCATTTTTTAATTGGGTTCTTTGTCTTCCTTCTGTTGAGTTGTATGAGTTCTTTATATATATTGGAAATTAACCCCTTAACAGATGTATGATTGGCAAATATATTCTCCCACATAGTGGGTTCCCTTTTCATGTTGAGGACGGTTTCTTTTGCTGTGCAGAAGCTTTTTAAGTTTGATGTAGTCCAATTTGTTTATTTTTTTTCCTTTGTTTCTCATGCCTTAGACGTATTGGCAAAAATTCTGCTATGTGAGATGTCTGAAATTTTACTGTCTATGTTTTCTTCTAGGATTTATTGTTAATCCTTACCCAAGGATATTTTTTCCCCATTGATTTTCAGAGTGGAAGGGAGGGGGAAAGACAGAGAGAAAGAATATTGATGTGAGCAAGACACATTGATGGTTGCCGTCCACACGCACCCCAACGGGGACCAGGGATGGAGCCTGCAACCAAGGTACATGCCCTTGACTGGAATCGAACCTTGAGACCCTTCAGTCTGCAGGCCAACGCTTTATCCATTGAGTCAAACCAGCTACAGCTCTTCTAAGATTTCTATGATGCTCAAAACCTTGACCCAGGAAGTAACAAATATTTTATTTTTCTGATGGTCAAAAAGAGCGAATTATTTTTCAAATCAACTCTTAAGAAAGGAAATCCTGACATTTGCATAACCTGAGTGAACCTGGAGAAAATTATGGTAAGCAAAATAAACCAAACACTGCCCTGATCGGTTTGGCTCAGTGGAGAGAGTGCTGGCCTGGGGACTGAAGGGTCCCCAGTTCGATTCCAGTCAAGGGCATGTACCTTGGTTGCGGGCACATCCCCTTGTGCAGAAGGCAACTAATCAATATTCTTCTCTCATCGATGTTTCTAACTCTCTATCCCTCTCCCTTCCTCTGTAAAAAATCAATAAAATAGATTTTAAATAAATACATAAACAAACCAGACACAGAAAGACAAATATGCATAATCTCACTTATATGTGGAATCTTCAAAACAAAACTAAGTCAAACTCTTAGTAACAGAGAGAATGGTGGTTACCAGAGCTGGGAGGTGGTAGAAAAGAGATTGATCAAAGGGTACAAACTTTCAGTTATAAGATGAGTAAGTTCTGGAGACCTAATGTACAGCATGATGACTGCAGTTAACAAATAATTATGTATTGGCCCTACCTGCTTTGGCTCAGTGGATAGAGCGTTGGCCTGCAGACTGAAGGGTCCCAGGTTTGATTCTGGTCAAGGGCACATGCCTGGGTTGTGGGCTCAATCCCCAGTGGAGGGCATACAGGAGGCAGCCAATCAATGATTCTCTCTCATCATTGATGTTTCTATCTCTCTCTCCCTCTCCCTTCCTCTCTGAAATCAATAAAAATATATTTTTTAAAAATACCTACCTGGTCTTGTTCAGTGGATAGAGCATCAGCCTGTGGACTGAGGGGTTCCAGGTTCGATTCCAGTCAAGGGCTCATGCCTGGGTTATGGGCTTGATCCCCACTGGGGGAGGTGAAGGAGGAAGCCAATCAATGATTCTCTCTCATCATTGATATTTCTATCTCTCTTTCCCACTCCCTTCCTCTTTGAAATCAATAAAGATATTAAAAAATAATAATTATTATGTATTACATGCTTGAAATTTGCTACAAGAAATCTCAAGTGTTCTAATAACAACAAAAAGGTAATAAATAGATATGTTAGTTTGTGGTAATTAGTTCATAATGTACACACTTATCAAAACATCACCTTGTACACCTTAAATATGTACAGTTTTTATTTATCATAAGTAAAAAAAACTTAAATATTTTTTCACTATAATAACAGGCAGGACCAACACTTGTTTCCCAGAGTGCCTTAACGGGATCCTAGAAAATAAAGCAAGTGACTTAAATTTTATCCCTGATTTTCTTTTCATGGCACCTGTAGAAATAATAAAATATAGTACTTCTAGATCTTAAACTATAATTTACTTAGTATTAGGAATACAAACAAGATGACTACAATCAAGGTTCCCCCAGAAGAGCAGAGGAAATAAACCCAATCAACATAGAGTACCTGGGCAGTCACATTTCATATGACAGGTGTTCCTCTGCCATCACAGCATAATTTAGGAGTTAGAAAACACATCATTTTGACTGGTAAACAATATCAATATCAAAGGTTGTATGAAAGGGGAGACAAAGAAGGAGCTGTCAATGAAATAAATAAGGTGAAAAGACCAGACTGTGAAAAGCCTTATATACCAAGTTAATGAATTTGAACAACTTATACACAGTGGAGAGCAACATGATGACATCTGTATTTTCAGTAGAATGTGGCAGTGTCAAAATTTTGGGAGGAGGGCATGGGAAAGGGAAGAAGGGAGGGAAGGGAGTGGGAAAGGAAAGAAGGTAAGAGAAGGAGGGTTCCTAAATTACCGTATTTGCCGGCGTATAAGACGACTGGGCGTATAAGACGACCCCCTAACATTTCCACTCAAAATACAGCGGTTGTTATATACTTGCCGTATAAGACTACCCCCTCTTCCGCACACCTTCCACACACCAAATAAAAGGTAAAACAATATCAGATTTGATTTTAACATTTTAATTTATATTCAAATGCTTATGACATGCAGGAAAACTGTCACAAGGCTGTATGTAATCAAACATATACATAAAACAGTGCAAGTTTATTACCGGTAAACATACCGGTAATTCACTAAAGAAAACACACTCTATAGACTGGTACCGTAGATGCTTCTCAGGAACACAGGCAAGCAGCCCACAACCTAGAGGGACTGTCAATGATAGAAGAAAGAT
>NW_006291426.1:1014471-1015199 GCF_000327345.1 Myotis davidii | reverse complement strand
CAGCAGCGCTGCTGATGCCTGAACGGTATGTGGAATGAAGTGGGCGGGCATCGGGAGGCCACTATGGCACGGGGCAAGCACTATGGGCAGTCTATCTGAAGTGTACCTAGCGTATAAGACGACCCCCCACTTGGAGGCATATTTTTCAGGGCCAAAAAATCGTCTTATACGCCGGCAAATACGGTATTGCAAAAAAATCCTGAGCCCACATACAAAGATAACTGGGAGAAGGAAAGACAGGAATGGGTTAGGAGAAGCAGAGGCATTTTCTGAGGTTGGAATCAACTGGACTTAATAACAAACTGCATGTGGAAGAGAGGAGAGAATAGTGAAGAGGAGTAAATCTTGGGCAAGTAGATTAATGTTGATAGAATAATAAACACTACAAGTGCTGAGATGCAAAATGAATACCGTATTTGCCGGCGTATAAGATGATTTTTTGGCCCTGAAAAATATGCCTCCAAGTGGGGGGTCGTCTTATACGCTAGGTACACTTCAGATAGACTGCCCATAGTGCTTGCCCCGTGCCATAGTGGCCTCCCGATGCCCGCCCACTTCATTCCACATACCGTTCAGGCATCAGCAGCGCTGCTGGGTGTATGCTCGGCTGTTATGCGATTTTGCTGTTATGCGATTTTACCACACTCGCAAAATCGCACACAGCCGACCATACACCCAGTATGATAGCGCAAAATCGCGAATCGCGATACCATACTGGGTGTATGGTT
>NW_006291426.1:1011839-1013818 GCF_000327345.1 Myotis davidii | reverse complement strand
TTGCTAGGGACTTGCCCGGCACTTGCTCTCTACCTCTATTTGTTATCTTACTTCTATCATTGACAGTCCCTCTAGGTTGTGGGCTGCTTGCCTGTGTTCCTGAGAAGCATCTACGGTACCAGTCTATAGAGTGTGTTTTCTTTAGTGAATTACCGGTATGTTTACCGGTAATAAACTTGCACTGTTTTATGTATATGTTTGATTACATACAGCCTTGTGACAGTTTTCCTGCATGTCATAAGCATTTGAATATAAATTAAAATGTTAAAATCAAATCTGATATTGTTTTACCTTTTATTTGGTGTGTGGAAGGTGTGCGGAAGAGGGGGTAGTCTTATACGGCGAGTATATAACAAACGCTGTATTTTGAGTGGAAATGTTAGGGGGTCGTCTTATACGCCCAGTCGTCTTATACGCCGGCAAATACGGTACATTCCTTGAAAGTAAAAGTTGATTTTAAAATGTCTGCAAGATGTTTAAAATGTCTGCAAGTGGTGATAGAAGTAGGCAATTGGAGAAACCTGAAACAGTGCTGGATTTTGGAATCAATATGGACTGAAGCGAAGTAACTAAATGTGATCAGGAGAACACATAACGAGTTCCAAGGTCTGAACCCCAAAAGAACATGAACATTTAAAGGCTTTAAAACTATTGCAGCAGATATGACACAGACCTTCTACTAGAAAGCTATACTGCTACTGCTCAGCATCTGTGTAAATATTTTTTCTCTGAAATGCCTAACAGCCAGTTTAACCCCTTCCCCGGCAGAAACGTGTATACACGTTTTCACAAAATGTTCTTTTTTCAGTCGTCGACGAGTATACTCGTCTAAAAACTTTACCTTCAAAAACCAGCTACATACGTACCATTCTAAATAATTTCATCTAGAAACTTTCTGAGGAAATACTATTCTTAACCACAAAAATGGGAAGAAAAAATAATTACAAACTGTTTTCATAACCAGCATCAAAAATACTATATAGAACCAAAATAAAAAAATTAGTCTGAAAAAGAAACGTTTTTAACAAAAAAATTATTGGGGAAGGGGTTAAAAGCCAAAAGGGAAAATCGGTTCCAGGATTGTATAATAGCTTCTAATTATTTTAAATTATGGCCAAAGGGATCATATAATCATCAAGTTAAAATAGCAATTAGAAATAATTGAGGCCAGGAAAAATGACTTAGCCAAGGTAGCAAAGTTTCTTGATCCTAGAGGTAAAAGTGATTTTATTCACCAGAAGTGGCTTGAATTTCTCAGTGCCAGCAATTAAATGTAATCTTTAAAGATAAAGATTTACTACTACTGACAAATCTTTTAAAGGTGTGTGTGTGGTGTGTGTGGGGGGGGGTAGACAAATGCAGCATATGAAATGGAACACCTTTCTTATATAAGACTAGAGGCCTGGTGCATGAAATTCGTGCGGGTTTTTAAGTAGAATTTTTAAATATTTATTTTATTTTTGTATTGATTGATTTCAGAGAGGAAGAGAGAGAAAAAGAGAGACAAACATCAATGATGAGAGAGAATCATTGGCACCTGCCTCCTGCATGCCCCTCACTTGGAATCAAGCCCAGAACCTGGGCATGTGCCCTGACCAGGAATCAAACTGTGACCTCCTGGTTCAGAGGTTGGTGCTCAACCACTGAGCCACACTGGTGGTGCAAAAATATGTTTTTATTAATTTTAGATTGTGGAGGTGAGAGGGAGAGATAGAAACATTGATTAGCCGCCTTCTGCATGCCCTGTACTAGGGTTAATAAGTCTACAGTCTGGCCATGTTCCCTCTTGGGGAATTGAACCACCAATCCCGGTGCATGGGTCCATGCTGAACCAGTGAGCCACATGGGCCCAGTCCACAAAACAATCTTAAAAACAGGTAACCCAATTGTATCAGCCCCATTTTAAATGTATTGATTCTTCTAATAATCTCTAAATGTTTTTTTTCTGAAATATGACCTAATGTTTAGTGTATAAAAAA
>NW_006291426.1:1011146-1011630 GCF_000327345.1 Myotis davidii | reverse complement strand
CAGCCCGGTCACCCTCAACTGCCCTCCCCTGCTGGCCCAGTCGCCCACAACTGCCCTCCCCTGCTGGCCTGGTCACCCCCAACTGTCCTCCCCTGCCCGTCCGGTCAGCCCCAACTGCCTTCCCCTGCAGGCCCAGTCGCCCTCAACTGCCCTCCCCTGCCGGCCATCTTGTGCCTGTGGGCGCTGCCATCTTTGAGGGCATCGCAGTCAATTAGCATATTCCCTCCTTATTGGCTGTGGGTGTCACCATCTTTGCAGCCTGCTGTTCAGTCATTTAGTTGTCCCTCATTAACCCTTCTGTCAGCCTGGTCGCCCCATGCAGCCAGCTGCTCAGTCGTTTGGTCATCCCTCACTAACCCCACTGCCGGTCTGGTCACCCCACGCAGCCTGTTCAGCCGTCCATTCGGTTGAGATGGCCACTTAGGCTTTTATACATATAGACTAGAGGCTCGGTGCACAAAAATTTGTGCACTCGGGGGGAAGG
>NW_006291426.1:1007693-1010375 GCF_000327345.1 Myotis davidii | reverse complement strand
CTGACTCCAGCTCTGAGATCCAGGCTTGCTGAAAGCAGGTTTCTGGAGTTTTTTTTTAGCTTCTATATGTTACTATGTTTCAAACTGCCTGCTCAGAGGCCTGCAAGGCAGGTGGGGAACGTTGCAGTCCTCCATCACTGAAGCAAGCAAGCCTCATGTTCAGTTTAAGCTGCCTGGCTGCCGGTCGCCATCTTGGCTGTCAGTTAATTTGCATATCTTGCTGATTAGCCAATGGGAAGGGTAGCAGTCGTACGCCAATTACCATGTTTCTCTTTTATTAGTGTAGATGCTTTCTTAGCCTTGGCCAATATGGCTCAGTTGAATGAGTGTCATCTCATGCAACAAAAAGTCACTGGTTCAATTCCAGGTCAAGGCACACACCCGGTTGCTGTCTTGATCCCCAGTAGGGGACATGTAGGAGGCAGCTGATTGATGTTTCTCTCATTGATGCTCATTGATGATGTTTCACTCTCACCCTCTCTTTTCCTCTTTCAAATCAATAATTAAAAAAACAATCTGCTTTTTTAGAACAAAGTTCTAGTAAACCAGTCTTTAAAATCCCCACTTCCACATAATAAATGCAGTCTTTTCCTGGGGGCGGGGGGGTCACCAGGGGGGAAAGGGAGGGGGATCACAAGACTGAAGGACATTTTCTAAGCAATACAGAATACAGGTTTCAAATGTAACTAGTTTATGGGAGCCAATATGGATTATCTACCTGCTGAAACTTCTGGGGGGGCAGACGCTTGACACAGGAGCTGCAGTGACTTGGCAGCTGGGGTTCTCAGGTGACGCACCTGGAACCAGAGAGGAGGGAGCCCGATTCCAGGGTGCATCACCTGAGAACAACCCTCTTGCAATCTGGGACCCCTTGGGGGATGTTGGAGGGCCGGTTTTGGCCCTATCCCCGCAGACCAGGCCGAAGGATGCCACTGGTGCGTGAATCCATGCACTGGGCCTTTAGTATAGAGATAAAACTGTACCCACATCATAGGATTGCTGTTAAAATAAATTAAAGCATGTAATATGCTTAGAACAATTCATCATATACAGTTAAGTGCTCCATAAAATATTTCTATTGTTTACATAATAAAAACTGTAAAACCAGTCCCACTTAGAGAATAGTTAACACACTCTGATAAGTATAATTCAAAGACTAAGTATTAATTTAACAATTCAAAACCCAACAAAGCTTTGTTTGCCCAAGAATGTTTAATGCGAACTCTCTGAAGTTAGTAATTAAACAGTAAGCACCACACACACTGGATTTCTGGAATATGCTATGCATTTATATATATTCTCATTCATATTCATTCATTCATTCATTCATTCTCTCTCTCATGTTGCTCTCCATCATCATCATGGTAAGTTGTTCACGGCTTTCTTTAAATGGTGGAGAAAGAGGGGCCAACGGATGACGATACATTATCCACCAACAATTTACAAGACTTTAAAAAAAGGCTCAGTGTGTCCTTGCCAGCATGGCTCAGTTGGTTAGAGCATTGTCCAATATACAGAGAAAGGTCAAGCGTTCAATTCCTGGTCAGTGTACATACCTAGGTTTTGGGTTCAATCCTGATCAGGGTGCTAAGGGGAAGCAACCAATCGATATTTCTCTTACATCAATGTTTCTCTCTCTTTAAAATCAATAAAAACATATCCTCAGTGAAGATTTTTTTTAAGCCGCAGTTTTCTGAATCACTTTTCTTACTAAAAACTACTGTATATATTTTAAATGAGTGGCTTTTAAATAGTGACTGGAAAAAGTGCTGTGTTTTTAAAATCGAAATTATTGAAGTAAAAAATAAGCAGAACTCAAGTCTCAATGCAAAGTCAGATCATATCAAGTTTTCTTTTTGAGTACTGGTCATCTGCAGCCTCAGACCCTGGTCAGGGCAGTGCTGAGTTTCAGCTACCTGGAATGTGAGGGAGGAGGGGATTTGGGTGTGGGGAAAAATCACAGCAGAAATAAAACAGTCCAAAAGCCCAGAAGCAAGGTGAGAGCGGACAGGCCCCTCAGGCCCTCTCAAGATGAGGGCGTGGAAGATGGCACCAGGCCTGAGACTCCCATATCAGGTTTTTAATAATTTGAAACTAAACCTCACCAAACAGAAAAGTAAATTTTAGAAAAGACTGATGAAATTCTAATCTCAGATTAGTTTGCTAGGTTTTAACCAAGTAAGTCAACTCCTTAAGTTTATTTTTATCTTTAATTAATTATGGCATTACATGTGTCCTCATCCCCTCATTAACCCCCCGTCTCCCTCCACACACTCATGCCCTCATCCCCCTGTTGTCTGTGTCCATTGGTTAGGCTTATATGCATGCATTCAAGTCCTTTGGTTGATCTCTACCCTTACCCCCACCCTCCCCTACCTTCCCTCTGAGGTTTGACAGTCTGATCAATGCTTCTGTCTCTAGATCTGTTTTTGTTCATCAGTTTATGTTGTTCATTATATTCCATAAATGAGTAAGATCATGTGATATTTATCTTTCTCTGACTGGCTTATTTCGTTTAGCATAATGGTCTCCCATTCTATCCACGCTGTTGCAAATGGTAAGAATTCCTTCTTTTTTACGACAGTGTAGTATTTCATTGTGTAGATGTACCACAGGTTTTTAATCCACTCATCTACTGATGGGCACTTAGCTGTTTCCAAATCTTAGCTATGGTGAATTCTG
>NW_006291426.1:1003211-1007190 GCF_000327345.1 Myotis davidii | reverse complement strand
GACCCAACCATAAAATTATTTTCGTTGCTACTTCATAACTGTAATGTTGCTACTGTTATGAATTATAATGTAAATATCTGATATGCAGGATGGTCTTAGGCAACCCCTGTGAAAGGGTCGTTAGACCGCCAAAGGGGTCGTGACCCACAAGTTGAGAACTGCTGCATCTAGCTGAACACAGAACTGCTAAGATTCAGTATTAACTCAAACACATGCAAAATACCACTATATGTAAGACTTTTCATTACAGCATTACTCACTTCTATATAATGGGAGAGAGCAGAGAATCAAGGTATTTGCATGAGAAAGGGAATGGGATTAACATATATGCATGCACTAAGTCTCTGTTCTTTAGAAGGATATATTAGTACAATAAAAATAGTGGTTGTCTGGGGAGGATAAAACTGGAATGCTGAAGGACAGATGAGAGTCTTAAATCTTCCTCTATGTACCTTTTAGAACCTTAAATCTTCCTCTTATGTACCTTTCAGAACCTTTCAATTCAAATATTTCACAAAATAAAAGATTGGCTTTTGTTTTTTAATGATTATGGGTGGAAAAAGAGACTGTTTAGCACAGTGATTGGTTCAGATAGAAGCTACTAAGTAGTAACACTGTCACATTATGATATAGAATAACTTTCCTAAAACTTTCTTCCAAAGAGACTGAAGCACATCCATTCACCCAATCAATATATCAGTGCTGCCTGGCTGGTGTGGCGCGGTGGTTGAGTGTCAACCCAAGAACCAAGAAGTTACCAGTTCGATTCCTGTTCACGGCACATGCCCGGGTTGCAGGCTCGATCCCCAGTGGGGGGCATGTAGGAGGCAGCAGGTATTTGATGTTTCTCTCTCATCAATGTTTCTATCTATCCTTTCCCTTCCTCTCTCTAAAAGAAATCAATAAAATATATTAGTGCCTACTACATGTTCTACACATTAGAGTAATGCCCAAATCATTCAAGAGTCCTTGCCTTCATAGAGTTTAGTAGGAGTAGAGATAAAAAGTAAGTAATATAACTTGGGGTAGTGGTAAATGCTAGACAGAAGAGAGGCAAATATGAGAATGAAGAGAAACTAGGAGGAGGGGGAGAGGAAAACTGTGTTTTAGGAATCCTAAGGCAAACCTTTCAGAAGATATGTCATGTAAGCCAAGAACTGAACAATAAGCAATGCAATAAACAGGAGGAAAGCCCTGTGACTGGAATAAACAAGGTTCCAGTGTATAGGAAACAGCAAAGCAACAGTGTGGTTGAAGTGGAGCAACAAAAGGAGTGAAATGCAGGAGATAATCTCAGAGGTAGGCAGATCCCAGTGACATGGAGGACCTTATAGGTATTGGAGGTGGGGGGTGGGAGGGGGTAGTCAAGATTTTATTCTAAGTGTGATGGATGCAGAACCTTTGAAAAATTCTGGGCAGGGTAGTGACATGATCTATATTTTTTTTAAAATCTCCTTTTGCCCTGACCGGTTTGGCTCAGTGGATAGAGTGTTGGCCTGCGGACTGAAGGGTCCCAGGTTCGATTGTGGGCAAGGGCTTGTACCTTGGTTGCAGGCACATCCCCAGTAGAGGGTATGCAGGGAGCGGCTGATCGATGTTTCTCTCTCATGGATGTTTCTAACTCTCTATCCCTCTCCCTTCCTCTCTGTAAAAAATCAATAGAATATGTTTTTTTTTAAATTCCTTTTAAGCCGAAAGGAAACTGATATAGTAGGCCAGGCAACAAATGATGGAATTGAACAGTGGTTTCAGAAAGATGATGAAATGAGTCTGATTCAGGATATATTTTGAAAGTGGAGCCTACAGGATTTGCTACTGGATTGAAAACGGAAATCCAACTGGATGAATAGTAATTCTTATATTTGTATAGTTACTTACAGATCTCAAGGTACTCTTACATACATTATTTCATTTCATAATAACAAGAGACTGAGGAAGGTCATACTGAATCAATATCCAAATTCTTCCTCTTGCCAAAAGTGATTTCAATGGGGTTTTAGACTATCAACTGTATTGTCTACATCACAAGATTCCTGCAGGTATCAAATGGTTAAAGAATTTTGCAAAGGTAAATATGACCATTTTGAGATAGCATCATATTACAGTTGTCCAATGAAGGATAATATGTTCCTATCATTCAGGACAGTAGAGTTACCCTACCACCACCACCATTAAATTCCACAAAGAAATTTGTGTTGTGGTTGTGAGAGAAGAAGCAAACTTTTTTAAAATTCTGATATTTAAAAATAGACATTTTCGCCGAAACCAGTTTGGCTCAGTGGATAGAGCATCCGCCTGCAGAATGAAAGGTCCCAGGTTCGTTTCCGGTCAAGGGCAATGTACCTGGGTTGCGGGCACATCCCCAGTAGGAGATGTGCAGGAGGCAGCTGATAGATGTTCCTCTCTCATCGATGTTTCTAACTCTCTATCTCTCTCCCTTCCTCTCTGTAAAAAATCAATAAAATATATTTTTAAAAAATAGACATTTTCATTGATTATGGAAAAACCTACATCATATAAGCATGGGCACTAAAAAACACACACAGCATAATCTTTTAATCCTTCCTACGGACTGGAGAAAGCAGTTCTTTTATGCTACAAATGGCATAAAGAACCACCTGAGTTTTATAAGATAAAACCCAAATCACAGCATCTTTCATTAAAGAGATGATACCAACAAAATACTGTAAAATTTAAATTATGAGTTATCGCTGTCTTGGTTTAAATAGTGTAAACAACATTATTGTGTGCCAAATGAATTGAATTATGAAAACTTGAACTTATTACCTTAAGTCATTATCACTTTAAACAAGGTTAGACAGAATTTATTTTTCCATCAAGGCTTTCATGTTACTGCACAGTATCTTAAGAATCAAGCAAAAGTGGAAAAATATGTTAAGCCTTTAATTCGTTATGTATTTTGGAGAATTATCTTGAATGTCAAATTATATTATGTACTTAATCAATAACCTGAGTAGTAAATAATAATTTGAGAATATTTGATGTACAGCTCTATCCTCCCTCCACCCCTCATTTTCAACTAAGCCCTCAATAAACATGACCATTGCAGCCGTGACTGCATTATAACTAAAACCACACTGTAAGGCCCTCGGAATGCATACAGCAATAAACTTCCTTGGACAAAGTCCAAGACAAATCTGTAATACAGTACAACGAATTTCTCACTATAAAGGTCCACATTATATAATTTCTATCTCATAAAATGTCCTGTTTCTCTAAATCAAGCACCTTTTAGATCAGAGACACCCATACATATTTAACTGAAACTGCATGAAGCACTACCCAACCCATCATCCCTCAACAGGTCTTTCTTTCACATAGTAGTTTTCTCCCCCAAATTTTGAAACACACACATTCACCTGGTTTTATCAAGCAAAGTGATGCTGCAATTTAATCCCTTTAACTTACATACAGGGTGGGGCAGAAGTAGGTATTCCTATGGAAAACACAGCGGTTAATAAAAATCATACAAGAATAAAGTGGTTCACGTACTCACAATGGTAAACCTACGTTTGCCCCACCTAATATTAAAAAAGACAGAGAGTCAACTTATTTCCTTTATTAAAACGCACCAAAAAATGCAAGGTTTTCAGTGAGTTCAAGTAATATTTCACCTTTGAGGACCTATGTAAAGAATTTACAAAACCATGATTCCGAATTTTCTCAGGGTTCAATATGTGCTTGTCCAAGTATAGTATTAACAAAGAGCAGAAGAACGATCTAATAATTAAAAACCGTACAAAATCGAGAGGCAAAAGATTTCAAAAGGTCCCCAGACGTGAGCCCCCTCCCTCCCCCCCCAGTTCCCTATTGAACTATTTCCTCTGAACAAAAACAGGTCTGAGTTTGCAAACCAGAGTAAATCACTTCGCGGAGACAAGGAGCGGAAGCGGATTTAAGGAAGAGATCGCGGAAGCTAGGGCAGCCGGGCGCGGAGCCCCCAAGTCCCCGGACCCAG
>NW_006291426.1:1002593-1002888 GCF_000327345.1 Myotis davidii | reverse complement strand
AGGCCGGTCTGGGCGGTTACCTTGATGATCCTGCGGGGCAGCCCGGCCATCTTGTCAGATCCCAAGTTCGGCCTCCGGTCTAGTCTCCGGCTCCGCTCGCCTCACGCACGAGTGGAAGTCCCAGGCTCCACTTCCGGGGGGACGTTGCCGCGCCCGCCGCCGCCGCCGCCGAGGCCCCTCGGGAAATGTAGTCCCTGCTCGAACGCGGATGCGGGTGGGGTTCCCTCAGACCTGGGCCCTCCCCCGCGCTCCCCGCCCCAGCCCCGGCCCTGAGGTAGCGGAAGTCAACGCGACG
>NW_006291426.1:996277-1002547 GCF_000327345.1 Myotis davidii | reverse complement strand
TCCCTGCTCCAGACTGAGCCTTCCGTGCGATGGTGGGAGCGGGCGGCGCGCTCCGCAGGCTCCTATCCGCGGCCACGCCACGCCCGTGGCGACGTAACAGAGGCCCGGCCGCCTGCCGCCGACGCAGCCCATTCATTCGTTCGTTCGTTTGTCCATTCAGTGTTCCTGCTCTGAGCGCGGCCGGGGCTGGCGCTGCAGGGAACGACCTCGGTCTACTAGTTGAAACGCAGGTTTCTTTCTCATAGAGGGGGAGGACCAAAATGTGGTCGCAAATCTTCTAACGGCTCGCAAGTTACCCAGGAAAACCCTAGCCAGAGAGTTTTGATCTCTAAAGTTCGCAAAAATCAGGCTTCTTAGACACACCCGTTGGCCTGGGGAAGGCTAAAACAGAAGGGTTTGGAGCGAGGAGGAAGAATGGCTTCTGAACCTCTGGACCTAGTAGTTGAGACACAGAGTTACTAGCTGGAGGAAAGACCAAGGAGAGGACTAGAGAGCCCAGAGTAATCGCTTAGCCTTGGGGATTACCCATACTGTGCAGGGGCCCCAAAGGAGGACTAGCGTGACGGTGCCCAAAAATTGGGGTGGTTGGGTAAGCATTTCGTGACATCCTGATGTTTGAATGCTATGTAATGGGCTTTTTGCAGATATTATTTTACTTCATCTTCACAGCAGTCTTAAGAAGGTCTGTAGTCTCCACAGAAATTAGGCCGAGATGTTAACTAACGTTTTCCAAAATTTTGCAGGAGAAAGTGGAGCTGTTTTGTCCCCTGGGGAAGCCTGCCAAAACTTGGACCCCTTAACTGCTTACCAACAGTGTTTCCTAGCATAGTCGCACAGATATAGATAATGAATGAAGGTGTGCCAGGTACTAGGTTAGAAGATAAGAATACAAAGACTCTGACCCTGCCTTCCAGGAACTTAAAGTCCAGTGGAGGAGAAACACCAGTGAAAAATTAATCACAACCCAATGTGTTAAGGGCTATAATAGAGGTGCTTCCAAGGTGCTTTTTGAGCTCAGAGAGGTATTAATTACTTAGCGAAGTCAGAGAAGGCTTCCCAAAGGAGAAGTGGTAGTCCCAAAGGATGAGGTAAGATTGTAACTGATCTGGTAGGGAAGAGCAAGCCAGTCATAGAAAATAGCCTGTGACGTGGCATCTATAACAATAAAAGCATACTATGCTAATTAAACTGGACATCCTTCCGGATGACCTTCTGGAAGAGGCTGTGGCAGCAGGGGCTGAGGCAGAGGCAGCCGTTGAGGCAAGTCCCTTGCACGAATTTTGTGCATCGGACCTCTAGTTAAGCTATAAGAAAAAAAAAGTGCAGTAAAGAAATGAGGGGTATAAATGCAAGAAATCTATAAGAATAATAAAAGAAAACATTTTGTGCTGGGCACAATGCTAAATGATTACATGAATTATCTCAATTATATAGTCTATAAGATAGGCTTTCTTATTACCAGTGCTTTTTAGATGAGAAACCAAACCTCAGAGGTAATAATGAGCACTTCAAATAACCAGAAGTCTAAACTGTGTGATTCTGTGATTAGAGGAATCTGGGAAAGTGAAGTAAATTGGACAAGGATACTTTTGAAACCAGATAACAATTGGGTACGGGCTGCCTGTCACTACTTGAGCCAATTAAGCAGATGGGTGAATCATGTATGAGTATTTATTCCAATAATGCTGACATTGTGGGAAAATCTGCTCTGCACGCCCACCCACCCCCTCCCCCGCCCCAAGCCAGCTGCTTATATTGGGTAGAAAGACAAAGATTTGTTAATGTAAGAAACATTCAAACCTGTGAAGAATTTTTGTGAGTTTGAGCCAAACTGTCGATAATTGCCAGGAAGCAGAATCTCAACGGATTGAGATAATGCTCCGGAGAATGGCAGTTTTGTACTTTGTTTTATACATTACAATCCCAAGAGGAGACATAAATGGGTTATATGATATCCATTGGTGATAGACTAGGGAGGTGGGAGAAAGCAAAGCAGGAAAACCTCTGGGATTAGATAAAAAGTAAAATGATAGACATATTTCTTTTACTTAAGTGGTGTAGAAAGTAGGCCTCTGTGATCCATCTTCAGCACAGTCAACTTTTAATGGAAACGGTTACTGAATTTCCCCAAGGCAAACAGACCATAGGGAGGAGGGAAGAGGATATAAGAACAGAGGCTATAAAAACAAAGAACTGTGTAAGTGAGCCTGCAGCATGGTGGGAAACCCCCCCTCCCCCCCCGCCCGGCCCCAAGGCACCTGCCTCAACTAGACAGGGGGAGGTGGAAACTAGAAAAGGCCTCAGCCCATTTTTTTTTTTAAAATAACCCAATAAGAGACAAAAACTTATGAGGAAACTGTTGAGACAATTTATGAGGAAACTGTTAACCCCCTAGTACTCAGCCAATGAGGAAACAGAGGAGGGACTCTCGCACCTTAGGGATTAAATTGCCTATGATCCGCTACTCCATGTGTGCCTGTACAACCTGACAAACACCACCTCTTGAGGACGTATTAAAGGTCTCGTTTTCCCCATACTTCTGTCCCGAGTCCATTATTTTAATTCAGACAGCTGACCATTTCTCACAAGTGGTGTAGGATAGTTAACAGCCAACAATTAATAACTATGAGGGGATTTGTGGTCTCTGGTACCTGTGTTTTGAGGGGTCTGAAAAAAGGGAAAGTACTTTGACATTCCAATGATGTTATTATAGATGCAAAAATACAATAGACAGGCTCAGTTAAGAAGATAAAGATTGAACTTTGTCAGGGAATATACCAGCCATATGCTGCTTTTTAGTTTAAAAAGTTTTAATTTCAGACCATCCTTTGTGGTTACTTTAAGTCTCTGAGTTTGCAAGCTGCCACACAGGCCTTCCCTGAGCTAGTCAGGTTAGCATGTGGCCCCTTTTCATCTACAGATGACATGGGCAAGTAGGCAAAAGGAATAAGAATGGGTATAATGGTTACAGGTTACAGGCAATGTGGGCATCTCCATGACTCCATTGTTTAGATGATAAGGTGGTTAATCTTTCCATGATAATAGGCAGTTCTCAAGGAGAATGGACTGGATTCCTAACTCCCTTGTCCAGGGGCATACAACTCAACCAGGTTAGTATGTGCTTTCTCTAATTAGAATAGAACAATCATGGTTAACAGAGCATGATTAATATTTCTTATAATGATTGCTAGTCCCCACTATTCTAAATTTGCCCCTAACACTATCAGAATATTTAGAGAGAGCCCAGAATTCATCCATATAGGAAGAAAGACAGAGTGACTATTAGGTTAGAAGTATATTATTGCCTAACAAACCAGCTCACTTGGTGCTTAAAATAACAGCAAGCATTTATTTAGCTCTTGAATCTTCACATTTGGGCAGGACTTGGCAGGAAGGCACATCTCTACTCGATGCTACATTAGTCTTGGCAGCATAACTGGGGATAGATCCATTTCCACTACGGTTCACATAGCTGGCAAGTTGGTTCTGGCTGTTAATTCCTCTCCAAGCAGGTCTCTCCCTGAGGCAGCTTGGGCTTCCTCACTGCATGGTGGCTAGATTCCAAGAGTGATTGTTCTAGCTAGCAAAACTAGAATCAGAAGCTGAATCATCTTTTTGGCTTAGCCTTGGAAGTCACATAGCATCATTCCTACCACAATCTATGGTTAACTAAGTTACAAAAGGCCACTCAATTCAAGGGTAGGGGGCATAGCTCTAGCCGACTTGGCTCAGTGAATAGAGCCTCGGGCCGAGGACTGAAGGGTTTCAGGTTCAATTCCGGTCAAGGGCACATATCTCAGGGTACGTATAGGAGGCATTCAATGTCTCCTGGAGAACCTAGTGAGGGAACATGGCTACAGAACCTGGCTGGAGAACCTGGAGAACCTGGCTGGAGAACCTAGCAAGAGAACATGGACACAGAACCTGGCTGGAGATCCTAACCAGAACTTCGCTGGAGATGCTAAACAGAACTTGGCTGGAGATTGTGGCTAGAGATCCTGGCAAGGCTGCTGATGAACTGAAAAAAAAAATCATTCAATGTCTCTCTCTCTCCCTCTCCCTCTCTCTCTCTCTCTCTCTCTCTCTCTCTGTATGTGTGTGTCTGTCCCTCCTTTCCACTCTCTCTTAAAAAATCAATGGAAAAATATCCTCAGGAAAGGATTAACAAAAAAATCAATGAAAAACTTAAAAAAAAAAAAAAACAATAGGGGGCATAGACTCCACCTCTTGAAAGTAAAGTGGCAAGACCACATGTATACCGCACAGACACACACACGTACCCATGGTTAAATACATGTACCAAGGGACTCATCTACACTAATAAAAGAGAAACATGGTAATTGGCGTACGACCGCTACCCTTTTCATTGGCTAATCAGGGCAATATGCAAATTAACTGCCAACTAAGATGGCAGTTAACTGCCAACAAAGATAGCAGTTAATTTGCATATGTAGGCACAATGCAGGGAGGCGACACTCTAACCAACTGAGCTACCCAGCCAGGGTTCATTTAAGTTTTGTCCTGTCTTCTGTTAGATATTGAATTAGCTCTTATTTTCAAATGTACTAAGAACTTTACATCTGCTTTATATACTAGTGAGTCCTTTAGTGAGCACAAGACAAGTTAGATTAGGTTAAAAGGATGCTATATCCTATATAATAAAAGGCTAACATGCAAATTGTCCCCTTGGGAGTTCAATGGAACAGTTCAACCACTCGCTATAACGTGTACTGACCACCAGGGGGCAGCGCGGAATGAAGGAAGGCTCAGGCTAGCAGCTGGGGGTAAGGAAGGCCTTGATCAAGAACTACTGGATATACAAATAAAGAAATGTTAAAATACAAAAAGGAAAAACAGCGAGGTAAGCTTTTTTATTTCTTATTCCCCACCCCCCATTGATATTTAGAGAGTGTAAGGGAGGGGGGGAGAGAGAGAGAGAGAGAGAGAGAGAAAGAGAAACATAATCCCAGCCAGTGTCCGGTCTCCCAGGCTCTCAGTAAGCTTGGCCTAGTTCTCTGTGCTGTGCCTGGCACCCATGCCCCTGCCAGAAAAGCAGCTGCCATTCTCTGACCACCCCTAGTTTTCTAATGAAAGCTTTAAAAATTAATGGACACTTACTTTAATAGATTTTAACCATGTACAATGTAATGATTTTAATCTTTAGTTTTAATTTTCTACTGAAAGCTTTAATAAATTAATAGACACTAACTTTAATAGATATTAACAAAGTACAACCTAATGGTCTGTTCTAAAGAAGGAATTCGAAGGAAACTAGTTATTTCACATTTTTAAAGAAAATGTAAATGTTGAAGATGGAAAAAAAAATACATATCTTTTTAAAGCGCTTAAAACCCTTGCCAACAGCTCAAGGAATTTGCATTCCAACTTTATTTATTTAATATTTTATTGATATTTTTACAGAGAGGAAGAGGGAGGGATAGTCAGAAACATCAATCAGCTGCCTCCTGCACACCCCCCACTGGGGATGTGCCTGCAACCAAGGTACATGCCCTTGACCGGAATCAAACCTGGGACCCTTTGGTCTGCAGGCCGGCGCTCTATCTACTGAGCCAAACCCATTAGGACCATCATGGGTAATTTTAATGGATCCTAATATTTTAGTGAAAATTTTTGAATAAACAAGAACAAACTATATAAGCAAAAAATAGTCACCCGCCTTCTTTTGGCTATTCTCTATTAGAATGGTAAGTACATGCAGATTAAGAATGAGGGATTTGCTGCCCCAGCTAGTTTGGCTCAGTGGATAGAACATTGATCTACCTGGCACCCATGCCCCTGCCAGAAAAGCAGCTGCCATTCTCCCTGACCACCACTCCCTCTGTTTCCCTTTGAGCCTCAGTCTCCCAGATGCTGACTTTCCCCTCTCTCTATCTCCCCACTCACCCCACCAGAGATTCTAATTCTTTAGGTCAGTGCTGAGACCTGGGTATGTGTATTTAAACATCATGGGTAATTTTTTTCAATTGAATTTATTGAAGTGACACTGTATAGCCAAATTATACAGGTTTCATGTGCATAATTCTACAGCACACCATCTGTGCACTGTATTGTGTTTTCACCCCACCACATCCCTCACAATCACCACACTATTGTTCGTGTGCATAAACATAATGGGTAATTTTATTTATTTATTTATTTAATATTTTATTGATATTTTTACAGAGAGGAAGGGAGAGGGATAGAGAGTCAAAAACATTGATGAGAGAGAAACATTGATCAGCTGCCTCCTGCACACTCCCCACTGGGGAT
>NW_006291426.1:992585-995377 GCF_000327345.1 Myotis davidii | reverse complement strand
CCCGGGTGCGATCCCAGTCAAGGGCACATACCTCTGTTGCAAGTTTAATCCCCGGCCCGGCCCAGGGCTCGTGCAGGAGGCAACCAATCGATCTGTGTCTCTCACATCAATGTTTCTCTCTGTCTCTCCCCCTCCCTCCCACCTTCTCCATAAAAATCAATGGAAAAATATCCTCGGGTAAGGATTAAAAACAAATACAAAACAAACAAAAGAATGAGGGGTTTGCGTGGCCAGTGTGTCTCAGTGATTGAGCAATGAACCTGTCACAGTTCAATTCCCAGTCAGGGCACATGCCCGGGTTTCGGGCTCTATCCCCAGTTTGGAGTGTGCAACAAGCAGCCCATGGATGATTCTCACTCATCATTAATATTTCTATTTCTCTCTCTCCCTTCGTCTCTCTGAATTAATCAATTTTAAAAAAAGTGATGGGTTTGGAGCCCCTGCCCAGATTTCGAATTTTGCCTGTCCTTGGTTTTCTTTATCTATAAAATGTACTTTATTGTGTTTTTTTGAAGTTTCAATTATATGTGTATACAAGATGACATAGCACTTAGCATGGCTATGGTCACATTGGAAAGCTGCTTTAGAGTTCTACTTACGATATCCATAAAATATGGTTTATAATAAGGATATCCACAAAACTAATTGAATGGATTTTTTCAAGGATGGCAGTCAGACATCCTTCTCACAATCCGGGACTGCTGGCTCCTAACTGCTCACCTGCCTGCCTGCCTGATCGAACCTAACTGCCCCACTCCCACCCCCACTGGCCTGGTCGCCGCCAACTGCCTCCCCTGCCAGCCTGGTTGCCCCACACAACCTGCTGTTCAGTCGTTACTGTTACTGTGACGGCATCCCAGACAATTTCCATATTCCTCTATTATTAGTATAGATATTGATAGAACTAGGTATAATTTCCTTAAAAAAAACAGATTTTTAAAACTTGACAGTATAACCTAGTTTGGCAGAGATTGTTTGATGGCAGAGATTGTTAGGGTATAAACACTGTATATGTTCATGTCTCTTCTAGGTGTTTTTCCCACTCTTCCTCCTTGAGAACAGCTCATATTATACTCATCAGTAAAATAAACTTCTGATTCATTAAAGTTTTGTAAAACAGGATACATTCCACGACAGGTTGCCACAGGGCCAAGATGAGGTTAATTCTCACATTGGAAAGCTGCTTTAGAGTTCTACTTACGATATCCATAAAATATGGTTTATAATAAGGATATCCACAAAACTAATTGAATGGATTTTTTCAGAGGAGAGGACAGCTGGAGACCAGCGGTAAAAGGAAGAATTTTCACTCTTTACTTCTGTACCCTTTTTAGTTTGGGCCATGTGGATACCTATTCAAACCATTAAAATAAGAATCCAATTCACTAATTTCAACAGTCTAAGAGGTATTCAAAGCTCTTTCAACACTGATCAAAAAGTATTATACCCTTAAAACTTATAAAAACGATGCTAGCCCATGGCATTTGAGTAAATTATAGTGATCGGAGAGCTTCAATGAGCTGAACAGTGCTAAGCAGAACTCTTAGCTAATAAATCATCTTCAACTCTTTGTCAGGCCTCACTCTCGTCCATGGTTTTTTTCCACGTTCCTTCCCAGACTCAAATTACAGGTGCCTTTTAATTATAATACAGGAAAAGAGAAAGCAAGAATACTGTGTTGGAGCCCTGGCCGGTGTGGCTCAGCTGCTTGAGCATTGTCCCATGTACCTAGAAGTCGCCAGTTCCATTCCATCAGGGCACATGCCTGGGTTTCGGGCTCTGTCCCCAGAAGGGGCATGTAGGAGGCAACCAATAGATGTGTCTACCTCACATCCATGTTCTCTCTCTCCCTCCCTGCTTCCTTCCCTCTAACTCTCAATTCAAATCAATGATTAACAAAAATAAAAACATATTATAAGAAAAATGCAGTGTTGGAGGAATTAGAGCAAATCTTTTACTTCCCAGAACATTATTTTACTGCCTCCTGCTACTTCCCCACCCTCTACCCTCTAATATTCCAGGTTCCTTACTTTGGTCCTAAAACAGTGAATGCATTACCCTTCAGGTAATATACTTGAGCTTCTCAGAGTCATGGATTTCTTCCATTATGGTCACCACTATACCCCCGGGGCCTCAGTACAGGGCCTGCGACATGAGAGCTCCAAAAAAATACATTTGTCAAGGGAATGAATCAATAACTGCAGGCTGAAAATAAATACCTGTTTGAGAATGTTGATGTAGATTCATGATCCATAAGTACATGCTTACAGAAAGCATAGGATGTTTGTGTTCATCCCTAAACTTTTCAACTTGACTTCCTGTACAGCAACAGAAGTTTTTTCACAAACTGCCTAATGCTTTTCAGAGACAACATGGAGTAAATCAGTTTGGAAATCAGTCCTTTTAAGAGAGGCCCTGTTTCCATTCATGAGCAATAGCCATCTGGCAGATGGCTATTTGTTTGCAACTACCCTTATCATTTCCTGCAACATAGGAAAACGATGAGTGATCAAGACAGAAGTATCTGAGAAGAGGGTTCATGAACACTGACTCAGGGAGGAAGTGGGTGGGGGAGGAAGAAAAGATTGCACACTGCCCCACCCAAGATCATCTGAGTGGTAGTCATAGGCCCCATGCATCTGTTTTTAACAGCTCCCAAGGTACCACTGAAGTGCCTGAAGCTTGAGAGTCACTCTCTTAATTACATTGTCTGATCTGCTCAAGGAAACAAAATGTTGCAACATCAACCTTGATTTATATTTTCTTGTTCTTGTTTATTTTATTTTAATTGA
>NW_006291426.1:989628-992547 GCF_000327345.1 Myotis davidii | reverse complement strand
GAGGATAGAGAGGGGAAGAGGATAGAGAGGAAGGGAGGGAAGGAGAGAAGGAGGGAGAAACATCTATCGGGTTGCCTCTCAAACACATCCTGACAGGATTGAATCCAAAACCTGGTATGTGCCCTGACCTGGAATTTAATCCACCACCTTTTGGTGTGTAGGACAACACTTCAAGCAACTGAGCAACACCAGCCAGGGTTCTTTTTCCTGTTTTTTGTTTGTTTGTTTCTTTCTTTGTTTTATCTTTTTGATCCCTATTTCCTCCTGCCTATTCTAATTCTCTTGCTCCAAGTATTAGATATTTCAGATTGTTGGCACTTAAGTTGGCCCAAGTGTTCAGTATTTCAGATTATTCAGTATTCCAGGTTTTGAGAAGGCCAATGTCAAATGAACTCAAAAGAATTTGGAGGTTTTGCATAGAAATAAATAATAAAGATTTTTTTAGACTCTTCCGCCCACAGGCCAATGCTCTATCCACTGAGCCAAACCTGCAAGGGCATGATAAAGATTTTTAATGGGGTTTTAGAGGTTCCAAAAAGAACCCCAAGAAGTATACCAAAGAAGAAGGAAAAGTTAACAGTTCTTATAGTAAAAAGTGCATCCTTGACAACTATCAGTTTGGATTCTACTTTGTGTGCATAAGATGTTTTTATTATGTAATAATTTCATACATATACATGTACATGTGTAAGCTGTAAGTTGTGACGCATAATAATACGTTGACACCTGTGAACGCAGTCCTGCATTCTTAGCCCTAGGATTGGTTTAGGACAGTTACCCGTCAGATGTCAGGCAGTCTGGATGATGGGTGCCAGGAGGTCCAGAGGCTTTGTGCCAGGAGTTCTGGTCATATCCTGTGGTCTGAATAATGGATGTCAAGTGATCTAGATACGTGAATCCTTAAGGAGAGTATTCAGAGGGTTATCTGGAGGTCTGGTGCATGTCCATATGTATAACCAGGTGTTGACACAGGACTGGACAGTTCGAAAAGTTTAAGTCCCCAGGCTAGTTAGAACAAAAACAGAATCATATCCTCATGCCTCAACTTTCATAATGTGGATAATTTTAGCAGCTTGGGTAAAGTGACCCCATTTCATATATTCCCTATTTTCACTTTCTCCTCACCACTCAATAGCCCCAGTTTCGGCTCCTCAAATTATAACCAATTGAAAGAGCTGGAGACAAAAATATTGCCTTCATTACCAATAAAGTTGATTGGAGAACACAACTTTAAGTCAGCAATAACTTGGGCATACTAATATTCCCCCATCAGCTCCCCAATTTTAGGCATAGTCACTTAGAAGAAAAGGAACAGAGAAAATGAGAGGAAGGAAAGAGACAAGGCCGAGCAGACCCAGCAACCAAGCTCATTATTTTAAACTAGAGGCCCGGTGCATGATTCATGCACTTTGAAACTAGAGGCCCGGTGCATGAGATTCATGCACTTGGCGGGGGGAGGAGAGGGATCAGGGGGGTCACTCAGCCTGGCCTGTGCCCTCTTGCAATCCGAGAGCCCTCAGGGGATGTCCAACTAACAGCAGGGAGTGGGCCTAAGCCATCAGTTGTACATCCTTAGTACTGCTGTGGAGGCAAGAGGGGCTCCCACCACCACAGCTGTGCTTGCCAGCTGTGAGCCCGACTTCTGGCTGAGTGGCGCTCCCTCTGTGGGAGTGCACTAACCACCAGGGGGCAGCTCCTGCGTTGAGCATCTGCCCCCTGGTGATCAGTGCATATCATAGCAACCGGTCGTTCCACTGTTTGGTTGATTTGCATATTAGCCTTTTATTATGTAGGATTCATCAGACAGAAAACTTACTCCTCTTCCCTTCTAATCATAAAAGCACTTGATATTTTCTTTATTTAAAAAAATATATATTTTATTGATTTTTTACAGAGAAGAAGGGAGAGGGATAGAGAGTTAGAAACATCAATGAGAGAGGAAGACCGATCAGCTGCCTCCTGCACGCTCCCTACTGGGGATGTGCCCACAACCAAGGTACATGCCCTTGACCGGAATCGAACCCAGGACCCTTCAGTCAGCAGGGCAATGCTCAATCCACTGAGCCAAACCAGTTAGGGCTTGATATTTTCTTAGCCTACTGCTTACTTTCCGCCTCAGACCACAGTCTGGACAATCTTGTTGCTTTGGATATCCTGTGATCAACCATACCTACACTCTAACACCATAATTTTCTCATCTTGTCTTTTCACACAAATCATTTTGCCTTTTCAACTTCAATTCCCACTCCATCTGCCTGCTGTTCTCTCACCCCGCTCTGAGAAATCTTTATCCTCTATAAAACATCTTGCACATTATGCTCTCAAAAATGTTATCTGTAGTAATCTGTTTACCTACTTCCCTCACCACACAGCACACCTTTCTAAGGCAGGGACCATCATATTCTTTGTGCTGTGAGTCCAGCAGTAACATAATGCCTGGCACATATTTTGTCTTTCCTGCCTCCTTTATTCTCTACCTAGCATGTACTGGATCCTCCCTAAGAACTGGGTTTTAAAAATAAACAAGGTGAGGGGTGAGGGTAGGCTAGAAGGGGTCAATGGGGGGAAATGGGGGATATATGTAATACTTTTAACAATCCTATCTAATAATAGACAAACATGGTAATTGACTGTACCTTTGCTACGCCTCCCATTGGCTAATCAGCGTGATATGCAAATTAACCACAAACAAAGATGGTGGCTAATATGCATACTGCAGGCAGGGCGGGACAGTGCCATCCCACCGGCCCCAATGCCATCTGGGCCTGCTATCTGCGATCTGGGCAGCGGATGTCAAGTGTGCGACCCAACACAGGGCAGCGGGGCGGGACAGCGTGGCTCCTCTGTCACCCCAGCTTCCTCATCACAGCTCCCTTGGGGTTCTAAGCCTTTAGATGGACATCCCCCGAGGGTTCCCTG
>NW_006291426.1:983920-988361 GCF_000327345.1 Myotis davidii | reverse complement strand
CGCTTCCTGAGGCTACCCAGCAGGAGCTACAAAGAGTTCTACAGATTCCCTTTCCTTGTTTGGGGTTTGGAGGTGCCCAAATGAGGTCCAGCTGTGAAGTAATGCAAGCTGCTGTGGGACCTTGGGTCTTCTCTTGGAAGTTCTGGGTCTGTCTGGCCCAGCTATAGTTTGTTAGGTGATTTTCAGATTGCAAAGGACCAGGGCATTCATATGCAAAAGCTTCTGTTGCAGTTTGGGTGCGGTGAGGTTTCAGGGGATCAACCGGGCAGAGCAAGCAGCTATGGCTGATCCTCAGCCCTGCCCTAAGGGGCCCCAAGTCTCAGTGTCCCCGTAATTGCTGCAAGCACCACCGAGAGAACGCGGCCCTCGAGTTCTGAGTTCTTCCCAATGCCAGACAGTCCAGTCTCTCCCGCTTGAGTCCGGGTCTCCAGAGACTTCCCGGAACCAGTGTTCAGAGCAGTTGGGGGCTTGTGACTCCCTCCTGATTGAAAAAGACAGCTGCGTCCTCAGTTGCCAGTCCTTGCCACGTGTGCCTCCGTACCTCTGCACTTTACTTCCGCAGCTCCTTTGAGTCTCAGTGTGCTTTTCTCTTTCCTTCTAGTTGTAGAATTTCCATTCAGCCAGCCTTCCTGTAGTTCTGGATGATGTCCGTTTTGTCTTTTAGTTGTATTTTTGAATTTGTTGTGTGAGGCATCAATTTCCGTGGTTACCTATGCCGCCATCTTGGTTTTTTTGGGCCTAAGCCTTTAGTCAGACATCCCCCGAGGGCTCCCTGGCTGCCAGAAGGATGTCTGACTGCAAGCTTAGGCCTGATCACCTGGGGAATGGGCCTAAGTCAACAGGTGGACATTCCCCAAGAGGTCCTGGTCTGCAAATGGCCACAGGCCAGGCTGAGGGACCACCCCCCACCCAGTGCACTAATTTTTGTGCACCGGGCCTCTAGTAAAGATATAATTTAAATAAACAAGCAAATAAATAAAAAAATAAAAATAAGGTAAGAGCTCTGATCTTGAACTTATTTTCTAATAGGGAAAGCAAGGTGGGCTCATGGGTACGAGAGTCTGAGGTCTAATTGTACCTTACACTGAATTTTAAGCATTCCGTAAATTTCAGCTCCCCGCCCCCAAACCACCCCCCCCTCCACTCCCTCTTCTTTTAATACTTGGTGCCACTTTGGTGGAATCTGTAGGCTTAACTTTCCTGTGTCCTGCTAAGTCAGGGACCATACCTACATCTGCTGGCTACCATCCTGTTCTCATTGTTCAGGTGTGATTTTTGAGAGAAGAGGGCAAGAACATCTTTATGCTGATATGAGTATTTTGGTGTCTTTGAGGCAGCTTTCCTGCACAAGGAGATTATTCACAGATTAGTGTGGTTTTTTTTTTAAGTATATTTTTATTGATTTCAGAGAGGAAGAAAGAGGGAGAGAGATAGAGACATCAATGATGAGAGAGAATCATTGATTGGCTGCCTTCTGCATGCTCCCCACTGGGGATCAAGCCTGCAACCCGGGCATGTGTCCTTGACTGGAATCAAATTTGGAACTCCTTAGTCCACAGGCCGACGCTCTATCCACTAAGCCAAACCAGCGAGGGCCACAAATTAGTTTTTAATTAACATTCAAATTTTTTAAATAACAGTAAAGTTTAGATTTTCCTTATGCTTTCAAGCTCCATTTACAATTATTTTTCTATTTATAAGACTAGCAACTAAAATAAAACCATCAAGGAAACTTTCATGAAAGTAAATTAAATACATTTAAGCATTTTATTTATTTTTTATTTTTTAAAAAGTGTATTTTTATTGATTTGAGAGAGGAAGAGATAGAAACATCAATGATCGAGCCCACAACCCAAGCATGAGCCTTGACCAGGAATTGAACCATGACCTCCTGGTTCATAGTTCAACGCTCAACCTCTGAGCCACACGGCCAAGCAGTAGCAAACACTTCTTACGGAGAATACTCAATGCTTATTAGAAAAACTGGGTCTTAATTTTTGGGTTAAGTTTCAAACAGAAATGTTCCAGAAAGCTTTCTTTTTTTTTTAATTGAGGTAAAACTGATATATAATATTATAGTATAAGTTTTAGATGTACAACATTATAATTCAACATCTGTAGATACTATAAAGTGATCTTCACCAAAAGTCAAGTTAACATCCATTACCATATAATTGATCCCCAACCCATTTTGCCCACCTCCCAGCCCTTTCTCCTCGGTAATCACCACACAAATCTGTTCTCTGTATGTTTGTTTTTGTTTTGTTTGTTTGTTTTTTAAATTCCACATATAAGTGAAATTATACAAATTTGTCTTTCTCCATCTGACTTTTTTTCACTTAGCTTAATACCCTCAAGGTCCATCCATGTTGTCACAAATGGCAGGATTTTGTTCCTTTTTATGGTTGAATAGTATTTCATTGTGTGCATGCATTTTTGTGTCTATCTCATCTATCTATCTATCATGTATCTATCTATCTATCTATCTATCTATCTATCTATCTATCTATCTATCTACTAGAGGCCTGGTGCATGAAATTTGTGCATGAGTAGGGTTCCTAGGCCTGACTTGCGATCAGGACTGATCTGTGGGCAACCGGTGGGGCAATCTCGGGGCCCCCACTGGCACCCACCTTGGCTGGCCTGGTACTGTCCACTGGCTGGCCCCACCCCCTGCTGCTGCCCTCTCACCGGCTAGCCCCCCCCCAGCTGGCACCAGTCACCTCCCTCTGCAGGGTGACCAGTGGGGCTATCGTGGGGCCCCTGCTGGCACCTGCCTTGACTGGCCTGGGGCCTGCGGGTCTATATATATATATATATATACACACACATACACTCACCAGAGGGCTGGTGTACAAATTTGTGCATGGGGGGGTCCAGATGGCCCACGCCAATTGGGGCCGATTGGGCCAGGCCAGCCGGGGGGAGAGGTCGGAGGTGGTTGGCCAGCTGGCCCCGCTCCTGGTCAAACTCCTGATTGAACTCCCAGTCTAAGGGACAATTTGCATATTAGCCTTTTATTATATAGTATATGTATGTATATGTATGTACTAGAGGCCCAGTGCACAAAATCTGTGCACTCGGGGGTGTGGGGGTCCCTCAGCCTGGCCTGCACCCTCTTGTAGTCTGAGAGCCCTCAGGAGATGACTCACCGGGAGTGGGCCTAAGCTGTCAGTCAGACATCCTTAGCGCTGCCATGGAAGCAGGAGAGGCTCCCAGCTGAGCGGCACGCATCCTGTAGGAGCACACTGACCACCAGGGGGCAGCTCCTGTGTTGAGCATCTGCCCCCTGGTGGTCAGTGTGTGTCATTGTGACTGGATGTTCCACTGTTTGGTCTATTTGCATATTAGCTTTTTATCATATAGGATATGTATGTATATAATCTTTTTTATCCATTTACCCATTGGTGGACATTTAGGTTCCCCCCCGTATCTTAGCTACTATAAATAATGCTGCAATGAACTTAGCAGTACATGTATCTCTTTGAATTAGTGTTTTTATATTTCTTGGATAAATACCCAGCAGTGGAATAGCTGGGTCATATGGTAGCTCTAGTCTTACTTTTTTGAGGAATATCCATACTGTTTCTCATAGTGGCTGTACTATAGGAAATGGGCCTCTGTGATCCACTTCTACCATGGTTGGCCTTTGATGGAAATGGTTGCTGAATTTCCCCAGGGTGAACAGAATGTAGGGAGGGAGGGAGGAGGACTTAAAAGCAAGGAACTGTGGACATGGGTCAACATCATGGTAGAAATCCCCAGGTGCCTGCCTCAGCTAGACAGGGGTAGGTGGAGGCAACTAGAAAAGGTCTCAGCCCAACTCTTTAAAGAAGCCCAATGGGAGACAGCAAGACCGAGATGACCTATGAGGAAACAGGTGACCTCATAGTACTCAGCCAATGAGCAACTAGAGGAGGGACTGAATAAATTGGCTGTATTCACTGCCCCACGTGTTCTTGTACAACTGGGTGGACACCCACTCTCGAGAATGTAGTAAAAGTCTCATTTTCAGCATACTTCTGTTTCTGAGTCCATTATTTGAATTCAGATAGGTGAGCATTTCTCACATGTACCAAAGTACATTCCCACCAACAGTGAGCAAGGGTCCACTTTTCTCCACATCTTTTCCAACACCTGTTATTTCTTGTCTTTTTTATACTAGCCATTTTATATCTCATTGTATTTGGATTTTTCTAATAATAAAGTGATATTGAACATTTTTCATGTGCCTGTTGGTCATCTGTATGTCTCAACAACCAAAAACCAAATAATCTGATTAAAGAATGGCAAAGGATACGAATAGACATTTTTTCAAAAAAGATACACAGAAAATCCTTTTTCAGTGTCACCTGTCATGTGTGAAATATTTTTTAGAAACATTCAATAGATCTGCCTTCATCACCAAACCCATTGGTTTTTTTTTTTGTTTTTTTTTGCT
>NW_006291426.1:967571-974981 GCF_000327345.1 Myotis davidii | reverse complement strand
CCAGCTGAGCGGCACGCATCCTGTAGGAGCACACTGACCACCAGGGGGCAGCTCCTGTGTTGAGCATCTGCCCCCTGGTGGTCAGTGTGTGTCATTGTGACTGGATGTTCCACTGTTTGGTCTATTTGCATATTAGCTTTTTATCATATAGGATATGTATGTATATAATCTTTTTTATCCATTTACCCATTGGTGGACATTTAGGTTCCCCCCCGTATCTTAGCTACTATAAATAATGCTGCAATGAACTTAGCAGTACATGTATCTCTTTGAATTAGTGTTTTTATATTTCTTGGATAAATACCCAGCAGTGGAATAGCTGGGTCATATGGTAGCTCTAGTCTTACTTTTTTGAGGAATATCCATACTGTTTCTCATAGTGGCTGTACTATAGGAAATGGGCCTCTGTGATCCACTTCTACCATGGTTGGCCTTTGATGGAAATGGTTGCTGAATTTCCCCAGGGTGAACAGAATGTAGGGAGGGAGGGAGGAGGACTTAAAAGCAAGGAACTGTGGACATGGGTCAACATCATGGTAGAAATCCCCAGGTGCCTGCCTCAGCTAGACAGGGGTAGGTGGAGGCAACTAGAAAAGGTCTCAGCCCAACTCTTTAAAGAAGCCCAATGGGAGACAGCAAGACCGAGATGACCTATGAGGAAACAGGTGACCTCATAGTACTCAGCCAATGAGCAACTAGAGGAGGGACTGAATAAATTGGCTGTATTCACTGCCCCACGTGTTCTTGTACAACTGGGTGGACACCCACTCTCGAGAATGTAGTAAAAGTCTCATTTTCAGCATACTTCTGTTTCTGAGTCCATTATTTGAATTCAGATAGGTGAGCATTTCTCACATGTACCAAAGTACATTCCCACCAACAGTGAGCAAGGGTCCACTTTTCTCCACATCTTTTCCAACACCTGTTATTTCTTGTCTTTTTTATACTAGCCATTTTATATCTCATTGTATTTGGATTTTTCTAATAATAAAGTGATATTGAACATTTTTCATGTGCCTGTTGGTCATCTGTATGTCTCAACAACCAAAAACCAAATAATCTGATTAAAGAATGGCAAAGGATACGAATAGACATTTTTTCAAAAAAGATACACAGAAAATCCTTTTTCAGTGTCACCTGTCATGTGTGAAATATTTTTTAGAAACATTCAATAGATCTGCCTTCATCACCAAACCCATTGGTTTTTTTTTGCTAGCCCTCTGTATTCTAGTTACACTGACCTTATTATTTTTCAAAGTATTTTTATTGATTTTTAGGGAGAGAAGAAAGGAGAGGGAGAGAGAAAGAGAGAGAGAGAGAGAGAACTGGTTGCCTCCTGTATTCCTGTATGCACCCTACTGGGGATGAAGCCCACAACCCAGGCATATGCCTTGACTAGGGATGGAACTGGTGACTTTTTGGGGCCAGAAATGACACCCAACCAACCGAGCCACAGCACATTGACCTTATTTTTGACTCTTGAAGGAATCATTCTACTTCTTATCTTAGGGCCCTCACATAGACTGTTCCCTCTTGCCCTCTTCCTCTTCCTAACTTCTACCCTTCCTTCAGATTTCTGCTTAAGTTCATGTGCTCAGAGGAACCTATTCTAACCCCAATAGATTAGTCAGATGCCTGTGGACTAGTTATATGCTCCATGGCATTATTTTCCTCTGAGACACTTAGTGCAATGATAATAAGATAATTAATTATATAATTATATACTTAACTAGGGGCCCGGTGCACGAAATTCGTGCACTGGGTGGTCAGGGGGCTCTGGGCCCGCAAGGCCCTCCCGGGGCCCCTGGCATCCGAGGCTTCCAGGTGGGTGAGGTTTGGGGCCAGGGTTTGTGCCCGAGCCCAGGTAGGTGTCAGGCTTGGACAAGGGACCCCCATCTCCCCCTGATCACTGGCTCTGACCCCTGCTCAGACCTGAGGCCTCTGGCCCAGGGATCATGCCTGGGCAGGGGACCCCCTTCTCCCTCTGATCGCTTGCTCCACCCCCCTCCCAAGCCTGATGCCTCTGACCCAGGCTTCAGGCCTGGGTGAGGGGACCATCATATCCCCCCAATCCCTGGCTCCGCCCCCCACCCAGGCCTGATGCCTCTGCCCCAGGCATTAGGCCTGGGCAGGGGACCCCCAGCCCCCCGCCCAGGCCTGATGCCTCAGCCAGAGGAGTTGACCCTCATCACCCTCCGATCGCCAATCACCAGATCAGCCCCTTGACCATGCCTGAGGCCTCCGGCATAGGTCTCAGGCCTGGGCAGGGGACCACCAGCTATCCGCGGTTGCAGGCTCTTCCCCTGCCCAGGCCTAACGCCTCTGGCCGAGGCATTAGGCCTGGGCAGGGGACCCCCAGCTCCCCGCGGTTGCAGGCTCCGCCCTTGCCCAGGCCTAACGCCTCTGGATGAGGAGTCCGCCGGCCCGGGTGGCGAGGACCCGCAGTGGCAGTGGGGGGGCGCCGTGATTGTGCGGGCTCTGCCCCTGCCCCTGCAGGACACCTCTGGCTGAGGCATCCAGCCCGGGCAGCGGGGACCCACAGCGGCAGCGGCCCCACGATCGTGGGCTCTGCTTTAGGCCCAGGCAAGGGACCCCTAGCTCCGGGACTGCCAGCTTCGACTGTGCCCAGCTCCCATCACTGGCTCCACCCCTACTTCCTGCTATTATTGGCCAGGGCGGCAAAGGCGCCTGATTCTCCGATCATGGCTGGGGGGCAGGGCAAAGGCGGCTCTTAGCTCCCCCCTGGGTTTCAGATCACTGTCAGTGGCAGGGGGCTTCTTCCTGCTTTCCCTTTCGCTCTCTGCATTGTGCCTACATATGCAAATTAACCGCCATCTTTGTTGTCAGTTAACTGCCATCTGAGTTGGCAGTTAATTTGCATATTGCCCTGATTAGCCAATGAAAAGGGTAGCGTCGTACGCCAATTACCATTTTTCTCTTTTATTAGTGTAGATATCTGTCATCTCCACTTGAGGTACAATCTAAGAAGAGAGAAACTGTGCTGGTGTCTTGTACATATAATATGTGCTTAGTAAATGTTTGTTAAATGAATGAATATAGAATAAATTCAAATTTTAAGAGTTGCAGTAAAGCACCTAAAAATGAAATAACTTTAAAATGAAAATTATGGGGGGGTGGAGAAAACTATATTGTAAGTATCTTTAATTATCTAAAGAAGTCCTGTCCTAGTCAGTTTGGCTAAGCAAATAGAGCATTGGCCCTTGCACTGAAGAGTCCCAGGTTCGATTCCAGTCAAGGGCATGTGGCTCCGTTGCAGGCTCAATCTCCAGTCCTGGTTGAGGTACATGCAGGAGGCAACCAATTGATGTGTCTCTCTCACATCAAAGCTTCCCTCCCTCCCTTCCACTCTCTCTAAAAGTCAATGAAAAAATATCCTTGGGTGAGGATTAACAAAAATAATAATAAAGAAGCCCTGATGATGTGTAAGAGACTGATGGTTTGAAACTGATAATATTTAGGCTATTCATAGGAAAAATGTTCATGATACAGTAAGTGGGGGGAAAAGATATATACATACATATATATTTCTATAAAAAAGTCTATATGTATATGTGTATTTATTTATATACATATATTAATAGAAATAAAGATAATGTGTTTGCATAAAAAAGCAGGAGATTGAAGGAGAACCAGGCTGTCTGGTTCATATCTCACCTCTGCCAGTTACTGACCATAGAATTTTAAAATAGTATACATACTGTGTCCAATAAATGTTAATTAGAATCATAATCTACATATATAAAAACTTGAGCAACTCTCTGACTGTCCAACCGGTAGCTATGATGCGCACTGACCACCAGGGGGCAGACGCTCAGCACAGGAGCTACCAAGCTGCAGTGACTTGGCAGCTGGGGTTCTTGGGTGACACACCTGGAACCAGAGAGAAGGGAGCCTGATTCCGGGGTGCGTCACCTGAGAACCGCCCTCTTGCAATCCAGGACCCCTTGGGGGATGTTGGAGACTCGGTTCTGGCCTGATCCCCGCAGGCCAGGCCAAGGGACACCACCAGTGCATGAATTGTGCACCCAGCCTCTAGTCTTATATAATAAAAGGGTAATATGCAAATTGTCCCCTCTACCAGAGTTCAACCAGGGGGTGAAGCCAGCCAGCCAACCTCCAGTGCCCCCGACCCCCCTCTGGCTGGCTGGGCCCCATCCATGCATGAATTCGTGCACTAGGCCTCTAGTATAGATATAAGAAGTGATAAAAATGAAAAGTTACACACCAAAATGTTAGTAGATATTATCTCTGGGGTTTTGTTTTTAAAATCTGTATTAATTTGGATTTTTTTTTAACTTGGATTTTTTTAAATCTACATTTTCTATTTGGAAATGAGCATGGCACAGTCTAACACAGCAGTTAAGCTCATGGGTGCTGGTATCAGAAGTTTCTGGATTCAAATAATATTTCTACCAATTGTACTTGACATGGCTTTGAACAATTCCCCTTCTGTTATTTCATTTATTTAATGACAGTCACAGTAATTATACCCATCTCCTAGGGCCAACAGTAGGAATAGAAAAAAACAATACATGTAAAGTGTTTAAAAGTCTGGCACATAGTAAATGCTCAAAATTATAGCCAATTTTATGTAATAAAAAAAACGTTTTTAGAAAGATTATCCCTAATGGTTTGGCAGTTAGATTGCTCTGAAGTCTTTGATCTCTGATTTATATAAAGAGTGACTTTATTCTGTGAAGTTAGAAAAGAAAAAAAGCTGACCCCCTTTCAACTGAAGCCATTTGAAACCAACTCCAAACCTCTAAGATTTTATCTGCTTTGTCATTTCATTAACATGAATTGCAACAGCTTTTATGTAGGCTAATGTAAGTTATTTATTGGTATTTCAAGTTTGTATTTTTGGAAATAATAGTTTTTAAGTTGTTGGCACTGGATGCTAAAGTTAAGAAATACTTCATGACATGACATGCCTTTCTTAACTACTCTCACACCTTTTTCTTTCGTTCTACACTCTTTACCTCCATGCACTCAACATTCCCAATGGCTTTAAATCTATATCTAGCCTAATCTCTAATTCTCTAGACACATTTTTTCCCCATCAGCTACCTCACTTTATATCTTTAATCCCTACTTGGATATTTCAGAGGTATCTCAAACTCAACAACTTCCAAGTGGAGACATTAATTTCTATCTTCATCAGACCCCCAAATCTGCTCCCCTTTCACTCTTCCCTATCTCATGAACAATACCACCTTCAAGCTAGTCATCAAAGCATCACCTGAAGTGCCTTTCCTCTCTCTCAGCTTCCACATCCAATCAATCCACCAGCAAGTTTGGTTATCATTTCCATTTTCAAAATATATCTGGACTCTCTTCCTTTCTCTTCATCTCCACTGTTGCTACCCTACATCATGTTATCACCTTCATCTCTTAACTTGACTGCAGTATAGCAATAGTCTCATTAGACTTGCTTGCAGTATTGCCACTCCTTACAATGCAGCCAGAGTAATCTTTTCAAAACATAAATCATATGTCCCTTCTTTTGTGTTAAACCCATCCAGTGACTCCCTACTACATTTAGAATAATCTACACATATGGCCTATGTCCCAATTCCATGATGTCACCACCAAGGCCTACAAAGCCCAACATGACACGGTTCTTACTTCATCTCCTGCCACTCTCCTCCACACTGTCTTCCAGGAGATGGTAAGTTATTTTCACCCCCTTAAGACTTTTAAGTTGTTCCCTCAGCCTAAAGCTAGTTCTACTCTCTTTTCCATGCACGTGATTAGTTTCTTTTCTGGTCTCAGTTTCGTAAACCTTTCTGATGAGTCTCCCTGTTGGTCAGTGGTCCCTATTCTGTCACAGCCATCAAGACATGTCCTCTGAAGTCATCTTTAATGTATCTCCCTTCCACTTTGCACAATGAATGTTTGACAAATCCAGTTGGTTGTTCATTCAACTCTGTTTTTCCTCTCTATCTCTTCCTACAGCATAGTCCAGAAAGGCATTATGGAGTGATTTTGAAGGATGGACAGGATTAAAAAGACAGAAATGAGTCCTCATTGGGCTTCCACAGAAGCAATGATTAGCAGCAGAAGGAGCCTGTATTCTGTGGCAAATGAGAGAAACCACAGCAGCCCACATTTATTTTTTTTATTGTGAATTTACATCCACTTATTTTTAATATTAATCACTCAGGACAATGGTTGTTAATGTTTTGAGGGGTTTATTGACCCCCTTGAATACATCATAAAAGCTATGAATCCTTTTCAGAAAAATGTACATAAATACAAAATTTGCAAATCATGAGGGAAAGGAATGTCCAGGTTACACTGCTGCTGTAGCAGTCAATCATCTGCTATTTTCGATGCCTGCTGTGTTATTTGTTTCATTCACTCAACAAATACTGGAGGCCTTCAGTGAGACCAAGCACAGTTCTAGTTGTTGGGTTTGCATACAATATAGAACAAGATAGATACCTGACCCTACCTTTGTGGAGCTTTCATTCCAGCATGAAACAGACATTAAATGAGGAGACAAATAATATGATGTTATATAATGGTAAATGTTATGAAGAAAACTAAAGGAAGATAATAGTATATGGGTGAGTGAGGCTATTTTAATGGTGTGGTCTTCTCTGAGATGATATTTGAGCAATATGGATAAAGTAAGGCAGTGGTCATAAGAACTGAAAGAAGAGCACTGATGGCAATGAGAACAGAAAGTGTAAGACAAATGGCAAAATCCAGGATTCTGCACATTTTCTTCCTCCCATAATGAATAGCTAGCACAATTCTCAGAACACAGTGCTGGGTTCTCCGATTGGAGGCCCTCCTCACTTCCCTATTTTAAACCCTGAGAGGTGGGGTTGGGTGTGAAGTTAAAAGGGGGAAGTGAGAATCACCCATCAGCTCCCTCCTGCATTCTCCACACTGGGGATCAAGCCAGCAACCCCCCCAAACCTCACCCCGCCCCCTCTCCTCCGCAATGTGCCCTGACTGGGAATCGAACCATGACTCCTGATTCATAGGTCGATGCTCAACCTCTGAACACACCGGCGGGACTCTAATTATTATTATTATTATTTTAATTTCTTTATTGGTTAAGGTATTACAAATGTGTCCTCATCCCCCCATTAGGGACTCTAATTATTAATATAAACTTAAATAGAATACCGCTTGCTACTTTCTAAGGATGTGTGCGTGGGGCAGCGATCTTGTGTTTTTTGTTTGGTTTTTTGAGTGATGTGAGTCAAGTTGCTAGCAGCTGCCCCCGCCCCGCAGGGAGCTCTTTCCCGCGAGACTACATTTCCCAGAATGCCCGGCAGCCAGGAACGCACGTGGAGTGGTTGTCCTAGGACCCGGCTGGAGGAAGATGGCGGGCTCGCGGTGAGCAGACGTCAAGGTAACCGGTGCCTTTTCCTC
>NW_006291426.1:966497-967408 GCF_000327345.1 Myotis davidii | reverse complement strand
CGGGCGTCCTGCCGAGGGGCCGGCGCGTGTCTTCTGGGTACCAGCGGCGAGCCTGCGCCCGGGAACTCCTCCGGGCCCACGTCTTTGGGATCTGCCCCTGGATGTTGGACCCCGCGCTCCTGGTAGCCTGTCCCTCCAACTCAGGGCCCTCCGAGGCTCTCTGCAGTTTTTGCTTCGGGGCTGAATCCCGGGCCAAGGGATTGACCCTCCCAATTACTCTCCGCGGGGTGACTAATCTGACCCCACTATGGGTGAACTGCCTCGGGGCTCTCGGGCAGAGGAGACCTCCTCCCCAACCCACCCCAAATGTCTTGTTCTGGATTTGTGCTCAGAAAGCGGGTGTGCGTACCACTCTGGCCACCGACAAAGCACAGATATGGTGGGCAGCATCGTTTGACCGCTCTGAACCTCTGAGTGTGTGGCATGAAGATGCCCACCTCACCGGCCGGTGGAAGGGCGCATAAAGGGTAGGAAACTGGGTGGTAAGCTGGGAAAAGCACACTGTGAACTCAGGAGAGCGGTGCTCATGCACCAACAGGGGGAGGAATCGACCTGCGAGGTCAGGCGAGCAGATGGAACCGCGTGCGAATCCCGTGTTGCCCGTGTGGGGGAGGGGAGGAGACAGCTGCTGGGGCCAAGTAAGAACAAGGGCTGTAGCAGTGCTTGTTCATCTCTCACTCAGGGATGAAAATAGGTATGCCTAGAAGCAAATTTTAAAAGCATTTTCTCTTCAGATCTTTTTCCATACCACCTGATAAAGCATCTTGATTCACCATGGCCGTATCAGCAGTGAAATGGGCGATATCAAACAGAACTTTTTTGAAACATTTCTTTCCAATCCAAAGTAAGTGAGTATTTAATGTTTAAAAAGAGTTTTAAAGTTTTTCAAATAGAGAAATATGTATTCATAA
>NW_006291426.1:960970-965775 GCF_000327345.1 Myotis davidii | reverse complement strand
GGGATCTGCCCCTGGATGTTGGACCCCGCGCTCCTGGTAGCCTGTCCCTCCAACTCAGGGCCCTCCGAGGCTCTCTGCAGTTTTTGCTTCGGGGCTGAATCCCGGGCCAAGGGATTGACCCTCCCAATTACTCTCCGCGGGGTGACTAATCTGACCCCACTATGGGTGAACTGCCTCGGGGCTCTCGGGCAGAGGAGACCTCCTCCCCAACCCACCCCAAATGTCTTGTTCTGGATTTGTGCTCAGAAAGCGGGTGTGCGTACCACTCTGGCCACCGACAAAGCACAGATATGGTGGGCAGCATCGTTTGACCGCTCTGAACCTCTGAGTGTGTGGCATGAAGATGCCCACCTCACCGGCCGGTGGAAGGGCGCATAAAGGGTAGGAAACTGGGTGGTAAGCTGGGAAAAGCACACTGTGAACTCAGGAGAGCGGTGCTCATGCACCAACAGGGGGAGGAATCGACCTGCGAGGTCAGGCGAGCAGATGGAACCGCGTGCGAATCCCGTGTTGCCCGTGTGGGGGAGGGGAGGAGACAGCTGCTGGGGCCAAGTAAGAACAAGGGCTGTAGCAGTGCTTGTTCATCTCTCACTCAGGGATGAAAATAGGTATGCCTAGAAGCAAATTTTAAAAGCATTTTCTCTTCAGATCTTTTTCCATACCACCTGATAAAGCATCTTGATTCACCATGGCCGTATCAGCAGTGAAATGGGCGATATCAAACAGAACTTTTTTGAAACATTTCTTTCCAATCCAAAGTAAGTGAGTATTTAATGTTTAAAAAGAGTTTTAAAGTTTTTCAAATAGAGAAATATGTATTCATTATAGAAAGTTTAAAGCATTTACTTATTGTATGTCTTAGCAGGAGGACTAAGTGGACTCTGTCCCCGGTAGGGGGTCTGCAGGAGGCAGCTGCTGGCACTCGATGTTTCTCTCTCACATTGATGTTTCTTTCTCCCTCTCTCTTAAAATCAATAAAAATATATTTTTTAAAGTATGTCATAGAATAGTATCTATTGTATGATCCCATTTGTACATATAAAAGGTAATCTACCAATATATGTGTGTGTATATATGTACAAATGCAGAATAGAAAGTATGGACCAAATGGGTTATCTGTGTAGACCACAAGTGGGGTTTTAGCTGAGGGCAAGTGAAAGATTGATAAAGAGAAACAAACTTTCTCTGATTTGAGTCATATTTACTATATTTTCACATTATTATTATTTTTTTACATATTTTTGTAGTAATAGTAAACAGTAAATAAAGAGCAAAATTACAATCCCATCTTACAAAGGATAATCAGTGTTAATGTTTTGGTGTATTCTCTTTGTGTTTTTATATATTTAGCCATTTAAAAAATGTAAATTTTACCTACCATTTCTAAAGAAATGCAATGTAATGTGTTTTTTTTCCAAAATCTATTAATACATGTTTGAAAGCCAAAATATCAACCCAAATAAATAAGAAGATTATTAAAATCTTATTCCCCAGCCAACCTTACTTTCACCCTTTTTCCTCACTATCTGAACACTATTCTCCCATTTCTAAAGTAGACATAGTGAGAGAGTTCCTTATGGTTTGCTTTTGCATGTTTAGCTACATCAGCCAAATTTTTTATTTTATTTTATTGATTTTAAAGGGAAAGCCAGGAGGCAGAGAGAAACATCAATTGGTTGCCTCCCATACATACCCTGACCCGGGTAACCCACAACCTGGGTATGTGCCCTGACCCAGGAATCGAACTGGCAACCATTCCAAGTTTGGGCAGATGCTCAGCCACGTGAGCCACACTGGCCTGAGCAGCCTATCTTTTATGCATTTCTGCCTCATTTGAATCTCTTTGTTTATGTTTCCTGTTTACTCTCATTTGCAATAGAATTGAGTTTGAAGAGTAGGATTAAAAGTATAAGTAAAAATATAATGATCTAAGTGAACGGAGGAGGAGATTGCTAAGAGACTTTTCATGTAAAAATCAGTCAAAACAAAACAATAGTCAGCCCTTGATTGCCTGGGAACATTTTTGTGGAGAATTGTGAGTGAGACCCCTGCTGCTTAGCCTCCCCTTTGCCCTGAAAGAAACCCAGCCCCAAGACTGATGGAAAATCAGACCTAATCAGTTTTTACCTAATCCATGTCCTGAAACAGCAGTAAGTCCTCACTTGGGTTAATCTGTCCTAGGATAAGTGACATTTGTCTGTGTACTTTACCCACTAGATTGTAAATTTGTGCACTAATTTATTTTGGTTTCCTCAGTGCCTCTCATTCATGGTAGGTGATAAATAAGTGTTGAACTGATCTGAATGGATTGGAGTTGTCAAAATTTAACCAAAAATTAATGTAAGTTACCCCGGAAAATTGTTCCATTCTCACTTAGTTATCCTGGTACTCAGTGACTACTTGACTTCTTGCATCCTAAGCCCCTATACTGCATAATTCCTATTATTATTATTGGAGTATAGAATTAATATTATTGCTATTTTATACCAAAAGGAAGAATATTAATATTAGAGGCAAAGCAAAACCATGATTAAGAACGAAAATTAATGAGCAAAAATAAAAAGGCCTCCCTATATTTCAGAAGGAACTTCTTAAACCTTCCAAAATATACAGTCAGCATGAGAATGTGGAACATTTTACACTTTTTTAGCATATTAAGTTGTTTGATCTTTACAACTTTGAAGGTGAAGGAACTTGAGTTCTCTGGCCTTCAGAAATACCCAGGGTTGTATAAGTGGTAAATGAGAATTGTAATCAAAACCGAGGTCTCCCCATCTTACTTTGTCCAATACACTTCCTGCTGTACCGCCTTACCTATAGTAACTTAAAATATTGAACATTTGTAGATTAAGTGGTGTTATCATCTTTTATAGAGAGCGAAACATCGATCAGTTGCCTCCATGTACGCACCCTGACTGGGGGACCAAACCCACAATTTGGGCATGTGCCCTGACCAAGAATCAAACCAGTAAACTTTTGATGCCCAGGATGACGCTCATCCAACTGAACCACACCAGCCAGGCTCAGCTTTTATATATCTTCTTAAAATGCAGTTAAGCATATTTATGTAACAGTAGCCCATAAGTTACAGAGAACTGACTCTTCATTGGAATTCTTTTCGGCACATTTAGTTGTTTTTGGGTTGATCGATGTTAACTTGTCCTAATGATATATTTAGAACCTCTGGTACTTACCGTAACTAGAATTTTCCTCTTGATAAAATGTCATATGAGTTTTTCAAGTATTAATTATGCAGAAATTAACATTTTAGAGGCAGTTTGGCAGCCACTATTTTTTAGTAGCCACTACAGTATGAGGGACACATTAATGTACATGGTGTGGTTATTGGCCTTAAGGAACTTACTTAGATTTGTAGGTGAAACAGACATCTATAGAAGCTAGAAATATCTGGAGAATGAGGTAGAATGTGATGTATGTCATGAGGGTACAAATGTCTGTGTAAGTGCAGAATAAGAATTGTACAGAGTTTCTTGTTGAACTAAAGCACTGTTGTCTTGTGTTTTCCCTCCTGCCTAGTTAAGAACACTTAATAATGTGTGGCCTGCCTCTGCCACCCAACCCGGTTTCTTTCAGTGAGCATGTACCTCACCTAGCTGGTTTATATTCAAAGACTAAAACTTCTTTTAACATTAATCTAGGCATAATTAGGAGGATCCTCCATAGTGCAAAACAAGAAAATAGAAATCGTGTGAATGTTTTTTTTACTTTATCCTCTGATTTCTCTTATTGACTGCTTCTTTATTTTAGCACAGTTAATTGAAAATTAATGAATCTTTTGAGAAATGAGGTTAGATTTCTAATTCTTTGTATTTTGTTATATCAATGAATTTTGTGGTTGACATTTTGATGAACATTCTTGTAGGATAATAGTGAATTTTGTTACGGTACTTTTTTTTCTTTGGGGTTAGAATTTATATTTAGACCTCTAAATATAATGTAATCCTTGGAGAAAGGATAGGTATACAAAAAGGAAGAGACACATCTTTTTTACATATCTTAATACACATCAATAACAGATACAGAAAAGACTGCAAAGAAGGTATAGCAATGTCATATGAAACGTTGGTTGTGGGATGTATATAATAGACAAGTCTCCCTTCTGTAATGGAGGTTGTTGCATGGGGAGAGGGTAAAGGATTTTTATGCAAGAATATCATTTGACTTTGAAGGATGAGTGATATTTGAACAAAGTGGGGATTGTGTTTCATACTGAGGAGCAAGAGGCCAGCTGGGTGAAGGGAGAGAGATACATAGCCCAGATATATTTGGAGCTTGCTTTTAACTATACTGAGCTACATTTACATTTTTTATTTATATTTAAAAGAACACCCTTTCCCTAAACAGGAGATCCTTTCAAATAAACTTTTTAAAAAGTAATTATGACTCTTAAATTTGTAGGTATTCTAAAAAAGAAAAGTGTACTTTGAAATGTGAGCATTTTGATTAATGGAAATTGATTTTGAACAATTTATTTTGTATTTTATTACTTAACACTAGAGGCTCGGTGCACAAAAATTTGTGCACTTGGCGGGGGGGGGTGCGACAAGGGTCCCTCAGCCCGGCCTGTGCCCTCTTGCAGTCTGGGACCCCTTGGGGGATGACCACCTGCTGACTTAGGCCCACTCGTTGGGGATTGGGACTACGATGGCAATCAGACATCCCTCTGGCAGCCCTGCAGCCCTCGAGGGGATGTCCACTTGCCAGTGCGGAGCAGGCCTAAGCTGCAGTCAGACATCCTTAGCACTGCTGAGGAGGCAGGAGAGGCTCCCACCACCACCGCTGTA
>NW_006291426.1:950735-960781 GCF_000327345.1 Myotis davidii | reverse complement strand
CCCCCACTGGGGATTGAGCCCACAACCTGGCCATGTGCCCTGACTGGGAACTGAACCATGCGACCTCTTGGTTCATAGGTCGACACTCAACCACTGAGCCACGATGGCCAGGCAAGGATGCTCTTACTTGGAGCGTGTAGTCCCAGGCGAGAAGCTGAGCTCCTTATCACCTGGCATGAAGAAATTAACTCCCAGCAAGTACATGGCGCCTGAGCCCTTTCCCATAGGCTGTGCTACTTTATTTGTACAAAAGGAGCCATAATTTTCCAGTCCAAAGAAATAGCCCAGAGAACACATTTTCCAATACAGTGGGGCCTTGACTTACGAGTTTAATTCGTTTCGAGACGGAGCTCATTAAGAAGCTCGTTAATTCAAATTACTCTATCAACCCAATGCAAAAAATCGGCCAAGAGACAGCTGGTATCTCAAAAAACTCGAGAGTCTGGACTCTCGTAAGTCAAGGCCCCACTGTATATTGAAACTTTGTTGCCTTCGGTGGAGCTCAGAGCCTGCCAGGAGGGGCGGGAAGCTTGGCTTCCTCCATCACTGGAGCAATCAAGCCTCCTGCTTGCTCCAGCTCCTTGGCTGCTGGCCACCATCTTGGTTGGGTTAATTTCCGTATAGGCGCTCTGATTGGCTGGGGGGTGTGGCTTAATGTGTATCGAAGGTACGGTCAATTTGCATGTTTGTCTTATATTAGATTAGATGCCCCCTTTATGAACTGTGCACTCCATTCATGTGAACGTTTTTAGAATACCCAAATACTTTATATTCTTTGTTACCTCTGGTCCTTAGCACTTGTTACTCCCTCTACAAGCAACATTTTACTCATTCCGTACTAACTCCTATTTATTTCCTCATCCTTCAGAGTATCTTAGACATCATCTCCACTGAAAAGGCGTTCTTGAGCCTATACAGTTCTGTTTTGTTTTTTAATCCTCACCTGAAGATATGTTGTAATTGATTTTTTTTTTAGAGAGAGAGAGAGAGGGAGAGAGGGGGGGAGGGGAAGAGAGAGAGAAACAAAGATGTGAGAGAGAAACATCAATAGGTTGCCTCCCAAATGCTCCCTGGGGGATGGAACCTGTAAGCTAGGTATGTGCCCTGACCAGAATCAAACCCACAGCCTTTTGGTGTACGGTAAGACACTCTAACTAACTGAGCTACTTGGCCAGGGCTGTACAGTTGTGTTTTGTAACTTTTCTGTGTTTCCTTCTCTTTCCAAATACTTAATCCATCCTAACAGGGCTTGTCTTTTTTATTGGAAATGGTTTGTTCACTTGTCTCTCTCTCACCAGACTTGTACCCTTTCTGAGGGCAGGGACTGGATCTTGTTGAATCCAAGGCCCTTAATGCATGCCTACTTCATAGTAAACAGTTACTATCGGTTGAATGAATGAAGCTATCTTTACATTTATGTGAGAACATATCCTCAAATTAACAAAATCCATTTTAATTTTTTGGGGTTTTGCAGGTGGAACTTTATACTGTGTTTGTCATAAATCCACATACTCTTCTCTTCCAGATGACTATAATTGGTATGTATTAAAATTCAGTTGAAAAAATAACAGTCTGTTAGCTGTATCTGAATTGATTTAATTTTATTTCTTATTTGGGGTTTTTCTGCTTTTTTTTAGTATTCTTTCCTTAATTTTGTTTTTTAAAATGAATTCAGTGATCTTGTTTACCCAGTCTATGGGCTTATAACCATTTCAAATAAAAATCATTACCATTGTATTTCAGTAAATACTTTATTTTAAGACAGACATACTGTTAGAAATCCTATCTTTTCTTCCTGAAGCATTCTTTAGAAGTTTCTTAAAAAGCTTAGTTTTTATAATTTTGTCTTAGGGTTTATATCTATTAGTTTATGCAGTTATTTATCTTATCTTTTGTTTGTCATTGAGTAATACAAATCACAAATACTTAATTCAACCACAGTTTATTCTAGTCACTATGCTAAGAACTGGGAATAGCATGAATAAGATGTTGTCTTTTTTTCTCTACAGCAGAGGCTGATGTGCAGAAACCAACATATTTTCTTAAGCTACATTTTTTATTGCAAATTTTAGTAAAAATGTATTTTCTTCCCTGTTGACACTGTATAGTTTTTTAAAAAAATATGTTTTGTTTTTCCGTTTTAAATGTATTTTTATTGATTTCAGAGAAGAAGGGAGAAGGAGAGAGAAATAGAAACATCAATGAGAGGATCATTGATTGGTTGCCTCCTGCATGCCCCTTACTGGGGATTGAGCCTGCAACTTGGGCTGACTGGAATTGAACCTGGGACGCTGATGCTCTATCCACTGAGCCAAACCAGACAGGGCAAAAATATATGTTTTTATGATTTTAGAGAGAGAAAGGAAGGGAGGGAGGGAAAGGGAGAGAGAAACATCGATGAGAGAGAAACATTGATCGGCTGCCTCCTGCATGGCCCCTACTGGGGATTGAACCCACAATCTGGGCATGTGCCCTGACCAGGAATTGAACCTTCTAAACAGCAACCTCCTGGTTCATAGGTCGATGCCCAACCACTGAGCCACACCCACAGAGTGACACTATGTAGTTTTAATTGTACATTTAGTAAGTGTCTAAGATAGTGATGAAATTAGACAAGGTCTAATTTGAGCCTGAAAAGAATGAATCTTATAGGTGCATTTGATCCTTCATCAAAATAATTTGATAGGTTAAATGTTCATTGTATTTAATCTTAAGTGTTCATGGTATTTAAACTTAATATCATGGTGAAATAACCTTATCCTGTGTTAGGTAAAATACACTTTATAGTTTAATTGCTGGTCTCGCTCAAATCTCGTTGGTGTTGAAATACTAGAAACTTAAATTTATATATATCTAGGAAACATATGTTTAATAAAAGCTGAACGCTGTGCTCCTTAGAATGTCTGTAGATCTAAGTACAACATTAATTGCCAGTTTTTGAAAAAGAAACTTGGTTAAGTTGATACCTGAAAGAATGAGTTCCAGTCAGAGCATTCCTGGAAGTGTTTAGAGGAATACTGCCAAAATGTGTTCTTCTGAGGGAATTAATGGAGGGAAGGGATAATATTCAGTAGTTCCCAAATTTGTTTGACCATAGAATTCTTTTATTGGAAGTTTCTTACAGTTCTACTATTTGCCAAAGGAACTTGAAATGCTGATCTAGACAAATGTTTCAATCTTTATGACTAGAAATTCAGGTGATCCTTTACCTGGAAGATTATGTACTTTGCTGATCTTCAGCTTTAATAATTCAACCAAGTAATGTCCTCTGACTTTTTGAAGTTGTTAGATAAGAAAAAGAAGTTCTAATAATAGTGACAAACATGAAGGTTTCTTCCAAAGATCTGGATAGTCTAAAAAACAAATAATTTGAAGAGTACCTTAGATGTAATAATGAGTGAGGCCTTAGAGGTTTGTTGTGGTAGTAAACTGACATGCTTTGTGGGGTGGTTTGAGTTGTTCTCTATCATATGGTACTAGAGGCCTGGTGCACGAAAATTTGTGCACTGGTTTCGGGGGAGGGCTGTCCCTTAGCCCGGCCTGCCCCCTCTCGGTCCAGAAGCCCTCAGGGGATGTCCTACTGATGGCTTCGGCCCATTCTCCATGGGGAGCGGGCCTAAGCCACAGTCTGGCCTCCCTCTGCGGGAGGCAACTGCGCTGATCAGGGGAAGGCACAGCTCCCATCAACCCGCTGCTGCTGCCACTGCCAGCCACAGCGGCTGCGAGGCCTGAGCCCCGGGCCTTGTAGCTGCCGGGGCTCACGGCTGCTTGAGCCCATGACAACCCCAGGCCTCGCAGCCGCTGTGGTTTTGTCTGGATGGATGTCCGGAAGACGTCCGCCCTAATTAGCATATTACCCTTTTATTAGTATAGATCATATCAGTTTGCCAGTCCAGTAAAGTGGCATCTATTCTTCAGGGATTCATGAGTAATTAACCCATTGTATGCCATAAGCGTCTGTAGACACAAGCACCACACGCCATGTGCGTCTATAAAAAAAAAATGTTTTCCCTAAGTGACAGTCCTGACCAACTTTAAAATCATTTTTCATGAGAATTTTCAGCTGAAAATATTCAAGAACACCTGAATTGTGAATATTATATTTATTTTTATAATATTCATTGCAAATTGATTTTTTTAATTCAAAATATCGTGGCGTGTTGGGATGGTTTTTGTTTTGGACGCATGGCAGTTAACTGGTTAATTTTAGCGCTAAGAGTATCATTCTGCCTTGAATACAGTATACCTCTGTTTCTGAAACATTCTTTTCAGCAAAGTAGAACTTGCTTTGACATCTGATGGCAGGACGATAGTTTGCTACCATCCTTCTGTGGATATTCCGTATGAACACACCAAGGTATGTATGAAAAAATCATATAACTTTAATTTGCTGTTAGAAGTATTCACACTTCCTGTGGTATCTAAAGGATTTCCATGAGGAGCCATGGATGTTTTTTATTTGTTTCTCAACTAATAAATTGTAGATTGGACTGTACAAATAGAAACATTCTTGAAAACATTTTAATGTTAGAATAAAGTATGTTCTTTCTGAATCCAGATTCACAAATCTCATGATGCTAGTATATAACATTAAATAAAAATCCTCAAACAAACTAAAATAATAATATGAAATAAAATCCTCAAATATGACTTAAAATTTAGACTTGACTTACTTACAATGATTCTTTTCTCCAGGAAGTAGGCCCTTTGATTCTCTAGACCAGCGGTTCTCAACCTGCACAGGGGTCGCCTAAGACCATCAGAAAACATACATAATTACATACTGTTTTTGTGATTAATCACTATGCTTTAGTTATGTTCAATTTGTAACAATGAAAATACATCCTGCATATCAGATATTTACATTATGATTCATAACAGTAGCAAAATTACAGTTATGAAGTAGCAACGAAAATAATTTTATGATTGGGGGTCACCACAACATGAGGAACTCTATTAAAGGGTCGCAGTATTAGGAAGGTTGAGAACCACTGCTCTAGACCCTGGAAAGCATATTGTATATAAAGTTCCTAGTCATGTGTAGAAATACCAACAAAGACTGGCTTTAAGAAAGTTAAAATGATTTGTATTTTTGCTTTTCTGGTCATTTATATTTGAATCTAGAGCATGTTGATTATCTTCCATAGATCCATGTAGAAAGATCCTTCGTTTTTTGCTTCTGCCTTGATATATGTTTTATTAAAAATACTAATATTCTAGTCTGGCCAGTATGGTTCAGTGGTTGAGCATTGACCTATGAACTAGGAGGTCACAGTTCAATTCCCAGTCAGGGCACATTTGCGGGTTGTGGGCTCGATCCTCAGTGTGGGGCATGCAGGAAGCAGCCTATCAATGATTCTCTCTCACATTGTTATATATAACCTCTCTGCCTCTCTCTGCCTCTCTGAAATCAATAAAAATATATTTAAAGAATGATAGTAATAAATTTATTTATTTTTTTAAAAAACTAATATTCTAAAAATGTTTTCCAAATTTAGGATTTCTTGTTTAGGAAAATAAAGATATTCCACCAGGGGCAAAAAAATAATGATTGGAAAAATAAAGTAAAAATATAAGTACTAGGCAGTTCTTTTTGGTGGTTGATGTAATGGAAATTTTTGAATATCACATTTTTAAAATTTTTAAGAAATTAAGAAAATTCAGGATGACAGTAACGAATGTTTTATGAAGTTGATATTCAGTTTTATTTTAGTTTTTCCTTTTTACAGAAACATTCATGTACCCTTTCTTTGAAGTTGATCAAGATCAAATACTGTCTAATAATCAATTTTGAGTCTGCCAGAGGCTCTTGGTATAGTCTTCGAAGAATCCAGTAATTCCTATGTCTTTTACCTGTATGCCTAGAAAACAAAAATCTCTTTTTAATCATATACAGCAGAGAGAATTTGTGATGTATTAGAATTGGATCTGCTTGGGAATAGGATTGTAGACCATGAATATTTATTAACCCTTGAAAATCACTTAACTTCTTGATAATGTTTAAAACATTTGATTTTTAACAGTAAGTTTAATAACCTGAAAGAGAGGAAACTGTAGGTTCCATTCCCATATTTGCTGATACCTCTCAGGATCTGATATAGTTTGCAAAGACATTTATTAATATTTTACTTTATAAAAAAGATGATAAAGTGTCGTAAGGAGCACTTTTTCTTTTTTTTAAAAAAAGTAGGTTTTTATTGATTTCAGAGAGAAAGGAAGAGGGAGAGGGAGAGAGAGAGAAACATCAATGATGAGAGATAATCATTTATTGGCCTCCTATATGATCCACACTGGGTATTGACTGCAGTGTGGCCATGTGCCCTGACTGGGAATGAAACCATGACCTTTGGGTTCCTCAGCTGGACAGGAGCACTTTTTCTTTAAAATAAATATATATAACTTTTTCTGTTTGAGGATACAAAATAAATGTTAAAAGCTACCTACCATTATTGAACTCTTAGGTAATGAGAAACAGCTAAGCATACTCTATATCAGTGATGGCGAACCTTTTGAGCTCGGTGTGTCAGCATTTTGAAAAACCCTAACTTAACTCTGGTGCCGTGTCACATATAGAAATTTTTTGATATTTGCAACCATAGTAAAACAAAGACTTATAGCCAGACGGTTTGGCTTATATATTTAAATGCCACTTAACAAAGAAAAATCAACCAAAGAAATGAGTTCTCGTGTCACCTTTGACACGCATGTCATGGTTTGGCTCAGTAATAGAAAGGGTCCTGGGTTTGATTCCAGTCAAGGGCATGTACCTTGCTTGCAGGCCCATCCCCAATAGGGGTCGTGCAGGAGGCAGCTGATCGATGTTTCTCTCTCATTGATGTTTCTAACTCTTTTTCCCTCTCCCTTCCTCTCTGTAAAAAATCAATAAAATATATATTTTTAAAAAAGACATATTTTTGATGTTTATTTTATATATTTACATGCCATTTAACAAAGAAAAATCAACCAAAAAATGAGTTTACGTGTTACCTCTGACACGCGTGTCGTAGGTTTGGCATCACTGCTCTATATTATTTCACTTAATCCTCATCAAGTCTTTATTAGGTATCTATTACTTCTCTGACTTTACAGAAAGGGAAATGAAGAACTTAAATAACTTGCTCAAGGTCACAGAACTAATAAGTGATAGAATCATAGGCTGAAGTCAAAGTCCTTGACCTCTTCATTGTACATCCTCCTGATTCCCTCCTACACTACATTGTTTCCTTAAAATTGTTACTTCTAAATCTAACTTTGAAGGCCTTTCATAATCTGGTTTCTTGAGATCCACTTTTTTGTTTGTTTTTAAACCATTAAACGTTTACTATTGTATTTGTTTTTTATTTTATTTTATTTATTTTTTAAAATATATTTTTATTTATTTTAGAGAGGAAGGGAGAGGGATAGAGAGATGGAAACATCAATGATGAGAGAGAATCATTGATCGGCTGCCTCCTGCACGCCCCCTACTGGGGATCGAACCCACAACCCAGTCTTGTGCCCTTGGCCGGATTCAAACCTGGGACCCTTCAGTCCGCAGGCCGATGCTCTATTCACTGAGCTGAGCCAACTTGGTTAGGGCTGTATTTTTTTTTTTAATGTTTTTATTGATTTGAGAGAGAGAGAGAGGAAGGGAGAGTGACAGAGAGACAGAAACATTGATGAGAGAGAAACATCAGTTGGCCGTCCCCTGCATGCCCCTAACTGAGGGGTGGAGCCCAAAACCCAGGCGTATACCTTGACCGGGAATAGAACCAGCAGTTTTTTGGTGTAGAGGACAAGAGCCAACTAACTGAGTCACACCAGTCAGTGAGATCTTTTTTTTAAATGGTCTATTTATTTTGTGTTCTTACCTTTATTTCTTTACTCATAAGGTTTGGTTATCCCTTGTAGAATACATTCTACCCTCTGACAAGTCTCTGATTTGGCTCCCATTCTACTTCGCACTGATATTTTTGTTACTTTGCATTTCTGATAATCTTGTGCCACCTTCATACATTTATGTATTGCCTTTTAAAGAGGTCTTATTATTTCATGTACATAAGCTAAGTAAATGTAAGTGTATGCTAAAACATTCTCAAATTACCATAAAGTATCATGTTTTGGCATTTCAGTCATCTAAACACATGGAAGTTTTTCCTACTTCCATTATATATAAGAAATTTTCTGCCCTAACTGGTTTGGCTCAGTGGATAGAGCGTCGGCCTGTGGACTGAAGGGTCCCACGTTCGATTCCAGTCAAGGGGGCACATCCCCAGTGAGGGGTGTGTGGGAGGCAGCTGATCAATGTTTCTCTCTCATCGATGTTTCTGACTCTCTATCCCTCTCCCTTCCTCTCTGTAAAAAAATCAATAAAATATATTTAAAAAAAAATTTTTTTTTACACAATTTTCTTTTTATTTATAAGGAAATCAAGTATATACTCACCTTGTCCAGGCTGTCTATCCCCACCTAAGAAATGTAATCTTCACTAAATCTGTCTTCAAACCCACCCCATTACCATGCTTTTTATTGGCATTGCTTTTTTTTTCTTAATTTTTTTTAATTGATTTTTTTAGAGAGAGAGGAAGGGAGAGGGATAGAGAGACAGAGACATTGATGAGAGCGAATCATTGATTGGCCACCTCCTCTACACCCCTACTGGGGATCAAGCCTGCAGCCCCAGGCATGTGCCCTAACTAGGAATTGAACCAGCAGCCTCTTGGTTCATGGGTTGATCCTCAACCACTGAAGCACTCCAGCCAGGCTCTTTTTTTAAAATTGAATTTATAGGGGTGACATTGGTTAATAAAATTATATAGGTTTCAGATGTACAGTTGTATACTACATCATCTGTATTTTGTGTTCACCACCCAAGGCAAGTCTCCAGAAATGTCCTTTTCAATGAAAGATTTTTCATGTATTTTACTTAAATTTTATTCAAGGTAGAGACTGTAAACTTTGAATTAAAAATAATAATAGGCGCTTATTTACAGGTTTAAGAAATAGAAATTAATGTAATAGGTCTTTTTTATTGAGGGAAAAACAGAACTTTAAATAAGAACTTTATTATTGGAAAAGAAACCCAAAACTTGATGTGAGAAGAAAAGTATTTCTTATTCTTTAATGAATAATGCAACTAAGTGAAGCTCTGTTCTAATAATTCACCTACCCACCTTGAGGTACTGTAATGAATTCTTGAGAATAATAATTGTTTTATCATAAACTCTATATCAAATGCTGGCTAACATTCCTATATTTCAATGCTATTTATTGCTGATTATTTTGTAGCCTATCCCTCGGCCAGATCCTTTGCATAATTATGAAGAAACACAGGATCAAATACTGAAAACCAGATTAGAAGTAAAAGATGAACACTTGGAGCAAGGACCCATGATAGAACAACTTAGCAAAATGTTCTTTACTACTAAGCACCGTTGGTATCCTTATGGACAGTAAGTTGTATTTTCTTTTTTCAACCTGCACTAACACACTGAAAGAACACGTAACTTACCTTGCATTAACAAACTTCTGCATGGGGAAATTAACACAGTATGATTACTTACTATATATATATATATATATATTTTTTTTTTTCATTGAGGTATAATTGACATTAAGGCATACAGCATAATGATTTAATACATATATCATATTTTCTTTATCCATTCATCCATTGATGTACACTTAGACTATTTCCATGTCTTGGCTATTATACATAAAAATGCTGCAAAGAACATAGGGGGCATATATCTTTTTGAATTAGTGGTTTTGTTTTCTTTGGTTAAATATCCAGAAATTTCCTTCCCCTTCCTCCCCTCTCTTCTCTTTCCCCTCCCCCTCCTCCTCAAAAATCAATGAACATGTTCTTAGGTGAGGATTAAAAAAATTTTGTTTTCATTCTCTGATAGTCATTTAACATATTGTTTTTATCTTCCTGATAATTTATTTTGTTTTGATCCCTTAATCCAGCGGTTCTCAACCTGTGGGTCACGACCCCTTTGGGGGTCGAACGACCCTTTCACAGGGGTCGCCTAAGACCATTGGAAAACACATATATAATTACATAT
>NW_006291426.1:947120-950601 GCF_000327345.1 Myotis davidii | reverse complement strand
GGTCGAGGCATTAGGAAGATTGAGAACCACTGCCTTAATCCATTTCTTTAATAGATTTTGTTGCAAAAAAACAAAACTAGGGTACACAGCAAATAATTGGGCAGTATATAGTGTTCTCAATTCCTTTAGTAGTCTACAATTGCCCCTCTGTTTGTAAGTGCTAACATTTTATTACATTGATTCTGACCCCTATCTGATTCTGGCTTTAATGTTTTCTTCTCTCTCTTTCTTCTCTCTCTCTCCGCTACCAAAATTATGAGCTTGCTTTTTTCATTGTTTATGTTTTTTCTTATTCACTGTGTCCACCAATAACCAGCAATGGGCTGGCGTGGTATGTTTATGGCTCAACATGCTGTGGGATTAATGAAAATATATTTATTGAGATGTTCTAAGTGCTAGATAATCAGAAGCACAATCCTTATTTTCAAGTTGTTTATTGGCAAGGAGGAAATGGAGAGTAAAAAACAGAGTGGTTGAACCTTGAATTAAGCCATGGGGAATGGGGAATGGGGAAAAGGCTCCACTGGCACAGAAAATAGCATGTGTTAGAATGTACTGGGGAATTTGCAAGTAGTTCAGCTTGGATAAGACCCAAAATATGGAAGGGCCTTATGAAGGATTTTATGTTGTGCTGAGGAGTTTATATCATATTTTCATTGCCAAATTTTAAGAAGCAGACTGACATGCCCAACTTTTGTACATTAGAAAGTCATTAACTAGGCTCTGGGATAAGGTGATATGAAGAAAGGTTGGAGTCAGAGACCCATTAAGGAACTATTATAATAGCCCAGGTAAAAAATGTTGACGATATACCTGACCCGTGTGATTCAGTGGTTAGGCATCCTCCTATGAACCAGGAGGTCAGGGTTGGATTCCTGGTAAGGGCACATATCTGGGTTATGGGCTTGATCCCCAGTATGGGGCGTGCAGGAGGCAGCCAATCAGACTCATTGTTGTTTCTATCTATCCCTGTTCCTTCCTCTCTGAAATCAAAATATAATGTATATATACCATATATATTTAAAAGACTGCTTTGGCTATTAGAGTCCTTTTGAATTTCCATGTAACTTTTAGGATTTTTTTGTTCTATATCTGTGAAAAATGCCATTGATATTTTGATAGGGATTACATTGAACCTATAGATTACTTTGGCTATTATGGACATTTTAATGATGTTAATTCTTTCCAACCATGAGCAAGGTATGTGTTTCTGTTTAGTTAAATCTTCTTCAATTTCTGCCCTGGCTGGTGTGACCCACGAAACATACTGCTTGGCCAATGTGGCTTATTAGCTGAATACTGAACAAGGAGATCACAGTTACATTCCCTGTTGAGGTAGATTCCAGGATTACAGGCTCAATTACCAGTGTGGGGAGTGCAGAAGGCAGCCAATCAATGGTTCTCTTCGTTGATGTTTCTATTTCTTTTTCCCTCTTCCTTCCTCTCTCTAAAAAAGAAAAAAACATCAATAAAAGTCTTCAGTTTCTTCAGTTTCTTACAATTTTCTAAGTACAGTCTTTTACCATCTTGGTTAAATGTATCCCTAGGTTTTTTGGCGTAATTGTAAGTGGGATTGTTTTCTTTTTTTTTTATTTTCTTCTTTATTTTATTTTTTAAGTTTTTATTGAATTTAGGGAATGTTTTCTTGATTTCTCTTTCTGATAGTTTGTTATTGGTGCATAAAAATGCAACTGGCCTGGCCGGTGTGGCTCAGTGGTTGAGTGTTGACCTATGAGCCAGGAGGTTTCAGTTCGATTCCCAGTCAGGGCACATGCTGATTCCATCCCCAGTAGGGGATATGCAGGAGGCAGCCAATCGATGATTCTCTGTCATCATCGATGTTTCTCTCCCCCCCCTCCCGCCCCTTCTTCTCTCTGAAATCCATAAAAACATTAAAAATGCAACCAATTTCTGAATATTAGTTTTGTATCCTGGTACTTTACTGAATTTATTTATTCTAGTAGTTTTTTGGTGGAATCTTTAGGGCTCTCTGTATACAGTATCTTGTCACTTGCAAATGACAGTTTTACTTCTTCCTTTCCAGGTTGGCTGCCTTTTATTTCTTTTTCTTGTCTCATTGCTATGGCTAGTACTCCCAGTACTATCTACACTAATAAAAGCAAAACATGGTAATTGGTGTACAACCGCTACCCTTTTCATTCACCTAAGGCAAGCCGCCATCCAGGCCCCTGGGGGCCATGGGGGGGGTGGGGGCTGGGGCTAAGGCAAGCGGTGCAGATCACTTCGCCTGCCTACCAGAGACAGGGGGCCCACTCCCGGGTGTGTTCTGGGGGGTGGGCAGGGGTTGGGGCCAAGGCAAGCGGTGGCAATCGCTTCACCCACCTAGAAGAGACACTGGGGCCCGCTCCGTGTGTGATTGGCTGGCGGGCGGGGGCTGGGGACAAGGCAAGCAGTGCTGATTGCTTCCCTGGCCTAGGAGAGACGGGGGCCCACTCCTGTGTGCGACCCGGGGGTGGGCGGGGTGTCAGCGGCATTGCTTGCCTTAGCATGAGCCCCGCCTGCCCACTGGGAGCCATCAGCCCAGGGCCAGGAAAGCAGGAGGTGACCTTGGAGCGCTGGAGCCACCCGGCTCTCCCAGCTGTCCAAGCTTCATGAATCCCAATTTTCCGCGGAGGCAACGGCTGCAGGACCCAGAGCGGGAAACAGGGGAGTGGGCCAAGCGAGGCTCTGGCTCGGGCTTGATGGAGGGCACCGGCGTGCGCGGAGGAGATCTCCCCAGAGGGCAGCGACTCCCCCTGCTGCCACGGAGATCTCCTCTGCCCCGGTGCCCTCTGTCCAGCCCAGCCGCACTCAGCCTGCTCCCCTGTCTCCTGCAGCCGCTGCCTCTGGGGAAACTTGCCATTCGTGAAGCGAGGGCGGTGGGGAGGAGGAGGCACCTAAGAAGCCCCCAGCCGCTGGCGCTGGGAGCTGGGAACTTTGTGCCGGGCGCTCCCGGCGGGGCCATGGCAAAGGGGAGCTGGGACTCTGGCCACCACCGCCGCCACCCCCCAGCCGGCTACTGCTGCTGCTTTGGCTGCTGGAAGCTCCGCTGCTGTTTGGGGTCCAGGCTCAGGAGGCTGGCCAGGGGCCTGGGCCAGGTCAGCAGTCCCCGCTGCCACCTCAGCAGCAACAGAGCGGGCAGCAATACAATGGTGAGTGGGGCCTGAGCCCCGCCCGCCTGGACACTGGGCCCTCTGAGAGAGAGACAGAGACGGAATTTGGCACCCCACATCCCTCCCTTATCAACCACTGTGATTCAGGCCAGCGAGGGCTGCCTTCAGGCCGCAGCTCCAGGTCCCTCATCCCCACCCCAGGCCCAAGAGCACAGTATTGGGCAGGGGCACCCAGTGGTTCAGGAATGCAGCGCAGTGAGGGGCCGGCAGGAGTTGTGTGTGTGTGTGGGGGGGGCGGGGGGCGTTGTGTTTACACCACCAAGTTCCCCCCTTCTGCCCTGGCCCCCATCCCTCCTCCTTCCCCCCAG
>NW_006291426.1:945620-945871 GCF_000327345.1 Myotis davidii | reverse complement strand
CTAGTCTATATTAATAAAAGGGAATATGCTAATTAGGCCAGGGGACCTTCTGGACAAAGCCATGATGATGATAGCCGGGCTGAGGCAGAGGTGGTTAGGGGTGATCAGCCCAGGAGGGAAGAGCAGTTGGGGGTGGTCAGGCCGGTGGGGAGGCAGTTGGGGGCAAGCAGGCCGGCAGGGGGGGCCAGTTGGGGGCGATCAGGCCAGCAGGGGGGCTTTGGGGGCGAGCAGGCTGTGGGGGGCAGTAGAGG
>NW_006291426.1:941603-945417 GCF_000327345.1 Myotis davidii | reverse complement strand
AGGCAGGCAGGCGAGTGGTGAGGGGTGATGAGGCAGGCAGGCGAGTGGTTAGGGGTGATGAGGAGGGCAGTCAGGCCAGCAGTTAGGAGCCAGCAGTCCTGGATTGCAAGAGGGATGCCCGACCCCTGTGGGATAGGCCCTAAACTGGCAGTCGGACATCCCCGAGGGGTCCCAGATTGGAGAGGGTGCAGGCCAGGCTGAGGGACCGCTACCCGTGCACGAATTTCATGCACTAGGCCACTATTGTTGAATAAAACTTATAAAGGTGGATATCCTTGTCTTGTTCCTGACTTTGCTCTAGATTTTTTTGTTGTCTCAGGAATGCATCTTCTGTTTCGTGATTTTCCATAAGGCCTCTAACACAATATTTTTAGTACAATGTGTGGGTGTTAAGTTATGGTGTGATGGAATATTGTCTTACCTAATTATCTTCACACCATCTTGAAGTTGTTCAGTTTCTTTTTGAAATAGTAGTTTATTTACAGTAGTCTTCATGATGGCCAACTGGTAAATGCCCCAGTGGTTCTTGGAAGTTTTATTCCCAGACTTCAGCTATCAAGTTATGTGGGTTCAAGCCTAGCTGATAAGCTGCTGTCCAGGTTGGGGGTCTCTGCCACAGAAAGGGGCCTTGGAGTGCTCTCTTTATTGCCTCAATTCTATGGACATCCTTGCCCTTTTTTTAAAAAAATATATTTTATTGAGTTTTTACAGAGAGGAAAGGAGAGAGATAGAGAGTTAGAAACATCGATGAGAGAGAAACATCGACCAGCTGCCTCCTGCACATTCCCCACTGGGGATGTGCCCACAACCAAGGTCCATGCCCCTGAGCGGAATCGAACCTGGGACCTTTCAGTCCACAGGCTGACGCTCTATCCACTGAGCCAAACCTGTTTCGGCATCCTTGCCCTTTTGAAGGGAGGAGGTTGGGACTTGAAACTGGGCTCTTGTTTCCATGACTGGACCAGCCCAGGACCTGGCTGGTGAAAGCCCATAAGTCCTAGAAACTAAGTTCTTATGGTTTATGGCTTGTGGTAAAAAGAGCAAATGTGTTATTTTGCATTTTCAGGAAAGTTAAATTAATGTTTTCTTAAGTTGCATCAAATGAGCATATAAGCAATGTCCCTTTGAAAAGAGGTTTAAAACCTTTCAGGTGCCCTGCCCTGACTCTTCAGTTTTCTCTTCCCGTTTATTAACCACTGTCCTTTGTATGCCAGTGTCTCTGAGATGTCTCTAGGGGATAGAAGGGTAAGAGACAACTTTGTTGATACCATTCTTTCTTATAGTGCCTCCTTCCAAACCACAGTTAGGTTATTTGCCCAGACTACCTCTCATGGTTTGTTTTTCATTGGCCTGGCCTCTGCTGGGCAAATCAGAGTTGGGATTGGAGGCCCCCTACCTCAACTTTTAGACCTACTTTTTTATATATGTTGGGTCTCCTGTTAAAAAGAGATTCTTATTTTAAACCTTTAAAAGTAAAAAAAAAACACAGAAGAAAATTTATGTGGGTTCCTCTAATTTCCATTTGATCTAGGAAGGTCACAAAGGTGTTCCTCATTATCTGATTCTTAATCAAGGTCAGCAAAAGATTTATGATCCGAAGGTGTTGCCCCACCTCATTCAGTCATAAAATAGCTGCATCTATTTATTGGCCTCACCCAAGGTGGGTGGGTGGGAGTGTAGGTAGTATGACTGTACAGAATTGATGCTGAAATAGTGGCCATTAACCCTTTGCGGTCGTTTGTCTACGCTCAGCCACCAAAGCTTTTTTACCGTTCCAGTCGTATGTCTGCTCTCAGCCACCACAGCAAGGAACCGTACGAATCTTAACTCTATTCATTCATGTATCAGTTCATAATTTCTCTGAAAGCTCTTAAGTGTCTAAGCGACCTTGTCACAAACCAAAACATTGCCCTGACAAATCAGAGATATCGAAATTCAATATAAACAAACGCGGTCGTTCCACACTCACCATGCAAAACACCGTGGTACTGCGAACCTGAAAGTAACGGTGAAGAGTTTTATTTGGGCACCTTGAATACTGACTCTGACGTAGAAAGTGATAACGTTTGTAGTGATTCTATTAGTAGTGACGTAGTTCCAAAAAAGAATTAATAAATCTTGTTTATCCTTCATAATCTTGCATGTTATGTATCACTGCTCTTTCAATGAAAATTAATTCCGACCAGTACGACATCCATGTCCAAATTTAATACGACCGCAAAGGGTTAAACATTGGTGATTAGGTTATCTGAAGTAAAAATTGTTACTGCTAAATCTGTGACTTGGATTTTGCTTTTCCCTGATTCTAGTGATTTATTTTAGGATGGCAATTCAGAGTCTTAGATTTAGGCTTTATACAGAGACTGAGTGCTAGAGCTGTTTGAATTGTTAGTGTGGGAAATGACTAATGAAGAAATCCAGGACAGTGGGTTTGGGGTTAAATTGAACTTTTAGTTTCCTTCCCTCTGCCTTTGCCTGAATTACTTTTTTTTTTATTCAATTCTGCAAAGATTGATTTAAAAAATAACATATATATCCATGAGGCTCCTGCTGCTTCCTGTTTGATGATATCAGAGATAATGAAAACAAATTAAACTGGCTTAGCTATTACATTATATTTACTTGAAGTCATGAAACTTCGAACATGAACATATTCTTTGAAAGGTACTGCTTATGTACTAGTAAATCCATTTGTTTTGTACTGCTTGCAGTAATTTGCTTTTGTTAGCCACTCTAACTAGTTTTTGAGGACATGATTCTGAGTTTCTTTGCTCTTTACAGCTAACCCTGAGGTATCTCTTGTTGGCCTTTAGTATTGCCAGTATCTGTGCACAAGTTCCTCTTGAGTCTTCAGTTGGCATGAAAGAAATCAAAAGTGATGGAGCATTCCTTACAGTATAAGTATTTCCAGAATACATCATTTAGCAGTGTTGACAGAGTTCCTGTATTTGAGCATGTTATTTTTCTCATTAATTCAACCTTAACAACTTTGTTGAAACTCTTATATTTCTAAAGTTCGTATATTACCTTAGTTTTTCTTGCTGATGCCATGATTCCTTTTCATCTCCCCTATCTCTATATTTTTGAGTACCGTAGGATCAGTTCTTGGATCTCTCCTCATTTCTGTCTGATTCTTTAAGACAGTGATCTTATCCAGACTCATGGCTTTTAAGTACCATCAGAATGCTAATGGTTTCCAAATCTATCTCTGGTCACTTCTCTGATCTACAGACCTGTTTATAAGTCTCCTAATAGGTATCCCTAACTTACTGTGTCTATAACTGTACTTCTGCTGGTCCCCCACAAACCAGCTTCTTCTTTAGCTTTCCCTATCTATGTTAATTCCATATCCATTCTTTTAATTGCTTGGCCAGAAACCTTGGTGCCACTCTTGGCTGTTCTCCGTCTCACACTCCACATCTTGTTTATCAGCAAATCCTGTTAGCTTTGTCTCCAAAATGTATCCCATTTGACCACTTACCACCTCTTCCTCTGCCACCATCTCTTGCCTGGCTTACTATGTATAGTGCTGTTCCTGTTTCTGCTTTCGCTTCCCTGTAGTGTATTCTTAGTACATAGCCAGAGTAACCCTGTTAAAATTTCTGTTAGTTCTTATAATTTTTCTCTTGAAAACCCTGCAACTGCTTCCCATCTCACTCAGAGAAAAGCTATAGGCCTTAACTAGTATCTACCAGAACCTACATAATCTGACCCCATTACCTTTCTACCTTCATTTCCTAATGATCCCTTCCTTGTTTACTCTGTTCCAGCCATATGGCCTCTTAACATGCCCTTCTTTTCACCTCAAAGCCAT
>NW_006291426.1:936486-941567 GCF_000327345.1 Myotis davidii | reverse complement strand
GCTGATATCAGCAAAGCTAGCTCTCTCGCTTCCTTCAGGTTTTTACTCACTATAGCCTTCCCTGGCCAACTTATTTATTTTGTTTTCTGCATTGGAATGTAATCTTCATGAGGGTGGGGGGTTTGTCTTGTTTTGTACACTACAGAATCCTTAGCACCTAGAAATAGTACCTGGCACATAGTAGATACTTATATTTAAAAATGAACGAACAGGTGAACGAGTGAATGATTCTGATTATTTTCTTTAAATTTATTGTGGTAACATTGGTTAATAACATAAATTTCATGTGTACAACTTTATAATACATCTCTGTATTCCATGTGTGCTCATAAATACGAAAGTAGTAAGTAAACATAGCTCCACTAAATGTAGAGTGGAAAGGATTGGAAGAAGGCTATATGGAAGATAAGACGGGTCTGGAAATTAATTCTAAATTTCTGAAATGTAGAGCAGTCCTATAAATGTACAAATAACAATACTGTTTTATTTAAATAGCTAGTTTAATATTTTCCATGGAGGAAACAAATATTAGCTGGTATCATTAGTAGGAAACAGATTTGGGAATTAGCTGCAGTGTGAACCAGGAGGTAAAGTTTTACTCTGGATTAAAAATTGTGGACAAATATTCCAGATATCACTGAGTCATTATGTAATTTAAGAAGGGTAATGATATACCTATTGATTTGCCAGGAGCACTCTCAGCTTAACTCTTTTGTTATTATAGGGTGGGTTTTATTCTCTAAAGGATCTTACTCTGGATAAGTTAGAAAGACACTCTAAAATTAATGTACTTATTTCTGGTTAGTGATTGTAGCACATAATGAAAATCCATGCATGATAAGACATCTATAAATGCTATTGGACTATTTGACACTGAGCATATTTTAGAACTTGACCTTGTTAGGTTTAGGGCTATCAGGGTCTCAAGCATTTTGAAGTCACTCTTGAATAGTGAAAATAGTTGAGCAATGTAAAAGCTGGCTCATATTTAGTATTTTTTTTAAATATTGTTTTATTGATTTTTTACAGAGAAGAAGGGAGAGGGAGAGGGATAGAGAGCTAGAAACATCGATGAGAGAGAAACATCGTTTCAGCTGCCTCCTGCACACCCCCTTACTGGGGATGTGCCCACAACCAAGGTACATGCCCTTGACTGGAATCGAACCTGGGACCCTTCAGTCCACAGGTTGACGCTCTATCCACTGAGCCAAACCGATTAGGGCACATTTAGCATTTTTAGGACCACAGACTTCATTGAAAATTTGATGAAACATGTGAATCCATTTCCCAGAAAAATGCATATTCTAAATTTTATAAATAATTTCAAAAAGTTTATGATTTCCCAAACCCCTGCTTCATTGAGTGAATACCTTTGGGGATTCTATTGCATTAGTACTGTGCCAATATAAGTACATGTAGAAATGGTTACATAAATGATTTGCTATACGTATTTTTTTAATTTTTTTTTATTATAGTTGACATTCAATATTATATTAGCTTCAGGTGTATAGCATAGTGGTTTATATAACTTACAAAATGATCCCTCCTAATAAGTGTTGTGGTACCTACCTGGCACCATGCATAATTATTACAGTATTATTGATTGTATTCCCTATGCTATACTTTACACCCCTGTTACTATTTTGTAACTCTCAGTTTGTACTTCTTAATCCCTTCACCTTTTTCACCCAGCTTCCTAACTTTCCTCTCATTTGTTCTCTGTGAGTGTGTTTCTGTTTCGTTTATTTTGTTTTTTAAAATTCCACATATATATAAGTGGAATCGTACGATATTTGTCTTTCTCTGGCTGACTTATTTCACTTAGCATAATACCCTCTAGGTTCATCCATGTTGTCACAGATAAGGTGTATGTACTATTCTGTAACTTAATATTCCATGTTAGTATATATAGATGTACTTACTTCTTTTTAAATTAATTTATAAATTTCACAAGTTTTTAATTTTTTAAAATAGTTTATTGAATTTTAGAGAGAGAGAGGAAGGGAGAGAGAGAGAGAAACATCAATGTGAAAGTGCAACATTGATAGATGGGCAGCCACCTGCACGCCCCCTACTGGGGATCAAGCCCACAACCCATGTATGTGTCCTGTCCAGGAATCAAATTGGCAGCCTTTCAGTACACACTGGCCAAGGCTATATTTCACAAATAGTTAAAAAAAGTCAACATCAGAAAAAATGTATAGGAAAGTTGCTTATATGAAACCTTAAAATGAGCAAAAAATGCTTTTGATAATCTTTTTTGTTGTTGTTAATCCTCACCGAAGGATATTTTTTCCATTGATTTCTAGAGAGAGTGGAAGGGAGGGAGGAGAGGGAGAGAGAGAGAGAGAGAGAGAGAGAGCGAGAGAGAGAGAGAACAGAGAGAGAGAGAGAGAAACATAGATTTGAAAGAGACTCATGAGCCACATCCTGACTGGGGATCGAACCTGCAACCCAGGTACATGGTCTTGACTGGTAATGGAATCTGTGACCCTTTGTTCTGCAGGCTGACACTGTAACCACTGAGTAAAGCAGGCCAGAGCTGCTTTTGATATCTTAATCATCACAACTAAAGAGCATAAGATACATGTATCATCATTTATGGTATAGAAATCCATACATTGTATTTTTTTCATAATAGATTTAAAAAGTTAAAGAAACAACCTTACTCAGATCAACTTGCCAAAATCTGGCTTTAGGGGAATTTTTTTGAAGATAACTCATCAACAAAAACCACATGTACTCTGCAGAAATTTTCTTAATAGAGAAAATAAGGTAATGCAGAGAAGCAAAAAGAAGAATTCTTCATGGTGAATTTACTCAAAGATGATCACTGCTAACAATGCATTTTATTTTAACTACTTTTCTATATTGCTTTAGGATAGATTTCCAGAAGAGGAATTACTAGATCAAAAGTTATGACTGTTTAAAAATTAAAAAAAAAAAAAAAATATATATATATATATTGCTAATACTGCTTTTCAGAAATATTTTACCAGTTAATACTTCAATCAGTCAGGTCTAATATTGCTTATTTCACCACTCCTGTGCTTAGATTGGGCAGTATGAATTTAAAAATATTTGTAATTGCAAACAATAAAAGTTTCTTCGCTGTTTTAATTTTCATTTCTTCCATATTTTGTGATATTGCACATTTTTCCATAAATGGATTACTAGCTGTATAACTGTATCTTAGTGTATATTAAAACATACTTTTGCAGCTTGAACCCTCCATTTAGAAGAAAAAATTCCGTTTCAAATAAAACTTTAATAGAGCATGTTGATAATGTGCTTTCTTTATTATAAAGATAATTTTTAGTTAATTATTAGGTTTTAACAGTCATCCAGGTTGCCATATTGAAGTTATCATCAAGATCTGAATGAAGATTTTCCAAAGTGTTTAATTAATAGAAAACAATTTTCACTCTGGGGAAATGTGGCTTATTAAGAACTAAATGAGATATAGCTAACAGCATATGTATGTAGTTTGATTTCATTGAGTATTAATAGATGGCAAAATAATAATAGAAATTTGATATTTCTGTCAGAAACGCTTTTACTAAAATAAATTATCTTAAATACTTTTTTCTTTTCAAGGTATCATACACGTCGTAGGAAACTGAATCCTCCAAAAGACAGATGATATTGAGGTTTTCAGTAAAATGCTGTCCTGTTCTCATTTGCCATTTGAGAAAATGCAATCAGATATATTCACTACTACGTTATGTAGTAAAATAATAATAAAATGCCTTTTCATCTATTAGAATGTGTATTTCTTTATATATATTAATTCTGGATTTGACATTCTTATTTAGAGAAACCTACTTTATTTTCCTTTGAGATATTAGTCTTTTATTTATTTTTATGTGACTAGTATGATGAAATATTCTACATTGTGAGCCACGTATTGTTAGTAGAGTGAATATTAAAAATGTGCATGGTTTCCTTCTGAGGATTTTAAAATTGCCTTTAGAATGAAACTCAGAAAGTCTACTCAGAAAACATTTTATGTTTGGGAGCGAGGGGGTTGGCATCTAGGATATAATTAAATTAGTTACACTTAAATCAGTTACTACTATCTACTAGGTCCTTTACATACCTAGGTCCTTTACATACATCATTATTAAATTTTCACAATAATCCTTTCAAGAAAGAGCATCATCCTCATTTTATAGATAATGGACAGTAAGTGACCTACCTACCTAGCAAGTGGAAGAGCCAGGATCCGAACTGGTCAGTCTCCAAAGCTCTTTTACAGTGCATCATAACAACAAAGGGTGTTTTCTTTCACCCAGGAATGTACTTTGCTATGAAGACTATATTATGTGCATTGCTTGAAATTTTTTTTAGCTGTTTTAAATTTATGCTAGCTTTGGAACACATGCAATCTATATCACTAACCTAGTGTTATGAGAATGTTAATAGTATATCCTGCTGTTTTTTGTCACTACTGGCTTATACAAGGGTGGGCAAAAGTAGGTTTATAGTTGTTCATATGGAAAGTAACACAATAATCCTATCTAATAAAAGAGAAACGTGGTAATTGGCGTACAACCGCTACCCTTCCCATTGGCTAATCAGCCAAGATGGCGGCCGGCAGGCAGGCAGCTTGAAACTAACATGAGGCTTGCTTGCTTCAGTGACGGAGAAAACCAACGTTCCCCGCCTGCCTTACCGGCCTCTGAGCCTGCAGTTTCAAACATTATAACAAATATAGAAGCTAAACAAAACCCAGAAACCTGCTTTCAGCAAGCCGGGATCTCAGAGCTGGAGTTATACAGTGTTTCGATTATAGAACCTAAACAAACCAGATACCTGCTTTCAGCAGCAGCAGAAGCCTCAGAACTGGAGACTCAGAGCTAAAGCTGGCCCAGAATTTTTAAAAAACGGAGCAGTTGGGAGCTTCAGCCCTAGCCCCTCACCCAGACTGGCCAAGCACCCCAGTGGGGACCCCCACCCTGATCCAGTACACCCTTCAGGGCAAACCAGCCAGCCCCACCCATGCACCAGGCCTCTATCCTATATAGTAAAAGGGTAATATGCCTCCCAGCACCGGGATCAGCAGAGCCGCGAGGCCTCCC
>NW_006291426.1:934959-936428 GCF_000327345.1 Myotis davidii | reverse complement strand
CTGCTCTGTATGTGACAAGGAGCAGCGCTCCAACTCCCCCGCCCCCCATGGGCCCTGCTCTGTGTGTGACAGGGTACAGCCATAACCGCCCCATCGGCCCTGCCCTGAGTGTGAGAGTGGTGGCACTCCAACCCCCTGATGGGCCCTGCTCTGTGTGTGACAGGGGGGAGCTCCTCAACCACCTCATGGGCCCTGCTCTGTGCATGACAGAGGGGAGCTCCCCAACCCCCTGATCGCCCCTCCTCTGTGTGTGACAGGGTAAGGAGCCCCAACCCCCCTGATGGGCCCTGCTCTGTGCTTGATGGGGCAGCACCCCAAACCCCAGATTGGCCTGTGCGTGACGGGGTGGCGCTGCAACCTCCCCATCGACCCTGCCTTGAGTGTGACGGGACGGTGCCCCAACCCCCCAATCGGCCCTACTCTGAGCATGACTGAGGGTGGCATCGCAACCTCCCAATCCGCCCTGCTCTGTGCATGACAGGGCGGCGGCCCAACTCCCCAATCGACCCTGCTCTGAGCCCGACCAGGGGCTGCACCTAGGGATTAGGCCTGCCCTCTGCCACCCAGGAGCAGGCCTAAGCCAGCAGGGTGTTATCTCCTGAGGGGTCCCAGACTGTGAGAAGGACCAGGCCAGGCTGAGGGACCCCTCCTTCCCCCCCGAGTGCACAAATTTTTGTGCACCGGGCCTCTAGTCTATGGTAATAATAGAGGAATATGCAAATTAGCCAGGACAGTATAACATTACGACCATACAGCAGGGACCTGAGGCTGCATGGCACCTGGCCGGGGTGAGGGATCTCAGGCTGGGTCCCCACCCTGCGGGGCTTTATGTTGGATCTCAGGCCGCGCCCCTTGCCTGATTCCCGGCGGGGCTTGACCTGGATCTCAGATTGCACCCCCCACCCCTGTGCCATTCCAGGAGACTTCAGGCTGTGCCCTCTGCCCCAGCACCAGGCCGGGGGTGGGGGGGCACAGCCGGAGGGGCTTGATGGGGGAACCTCAGGCCGCACCCCACACCCGGCACCCAGTGGGGCTTAACAGGGACTTCAGGCCATGCTCCCTGCCTGGTGGGGCTTGATGGGGGACCGCAGGCTGCGCTCTCCACCTCAGTGCCAGGCTGGAGAACCTGAGGCTGTGCGCCCCCCCGCCTGGAGGGGGTTGATGGGGGTGGGGCTGGCTGGGTCTTGGTCTCACCTAATGGGGGTGGGACCAGCTGGGTCTGGGTCTCCTGCGTTTTTGAAGCATGTGCAGGTGGTGGGTGGTGACTTGACTCTAGGTCAGTGATGGCGAACCTTTTGAGTTTGGCGTGTCAGCATTTTGAAAAACCCTAACTTAAGTCTGGTGCCATGTCACATATAGAATTTTTTTTGATATTTGCAACCATAGTAAAACAAAGACTTATATTTTTGATATTTATTTTATATATTTAAATGCCATTTAACAAAGAAAAATCAACCAAAAAAATGAGT
>NW_006291426.1:926587-934836 GCF_000327345.1 Myotis davidii | reverse complement strand
CTGTAGCCCCTCCCCCAAGCCACCTCCGCCCCCGATCGTCGCCCCACACTAATCGGGAGTGGGGCTGGCCAGCCAACCTCCTGCAGCCCCTCCCCCAGCCGCTGACCCCCTATCGGCTCACCCCACCCCATTCAGGGGCGGGACCAGATGGCCCACAGCCCCTCCCCATGGCCGACCCCACCCTCAATAACCTCCATCAGTGGTGGGACCCCCTGGCCAATCACCCACAGCACCTCTCCCCAGCCGGCCCGGCCCTGATCGGGCTCTGATCAGCGTGGCTGGCTGGCCACCTCCTGCCATCTCCTCCTCCCAACAGGCCCGGCCCCAATCCGCCCCAATTGGGGCTGGTCTGGCCAGAGAATGTTCACAAATTTCGTGCACTGGGCCACTAGTCTATAGATATAAAAAGCCAATGACTGGAATGCCATAATGACCAGAACGATAGGTTGCTATGACACCTCCTGCAGCCAGCAAACTGACCTGATTGGGGGGGCGGGGCCAGCAGCGAACCCCCGCGGCCCTTCCCCCAGGCCAGCTCTACTCCATTGCCCACAGCCTCTCCCCACTGCCGGTCCCCCCCCACCCATCAGCCCCCACCATCCTATCAGCCTGTAGCCCCTCCCCCAAGCCACCTCCGCCCCCGATCGTCGCCCCACACTAATCGGGACAGTTGGCCGCCCCCACATCAATAGGGTTGGGGCTGGCCAGCCAACCATCCCCAATCCCATTCTGGGGCAGGGCCAGCTGGTCCACTGCCCAAAGCCCCTTCCCATGGCCAGCCCACCTCCAATCAACCCCTCAGCCCAATCAGGGACAGGGCCCGCCCTCCTATCATTTATGGCCCCTCCACCCAGCCAGCCCATCCCTGATCAGGCCCCCAATGGGGCGGGCCCGCCAGCCAACCTCCTGCCATCTCCTCCTCCCAACAGGCCCGGCCCCAATCCGCCCCAATTGGGGCTGGTCTGGCCAGAGCCCACCTGTGCACGAATTCGTGCACTGAGCCTCTAGTTAATAAATAATAATACAAGAATAAACTGTTTCACATACTCACTGTAAACCTACTTTTGCCTCACTGTATGTGGACCTTAATAGAATTGCTGCCCCTGTGATTTCTATTTACGAGGTGAGGAATCGTATTAGAGGGTGAAAGGTACTTTATTAAAACTTCTAAAATATTTGTGAAGTTTTGAAAATTCATGTGAAAAATGATTTTACATTCAAAGTCTATTTAATCTAATTCTTTTAATAAAACTAGCTGAGGTTCAGGTGTTCAGTAAAATGTAAGGAATAGTGAATAGGAAAGGAAATAATGACCACTGTTACCAAAAGGAAATATTTTTAAGTAATTTACTTTTTTTCATTAACATATTATTTATTTGGGGGGAAAGATGAAAGGAAAAAAAGTTGATAGAATTTGGTAATTAGAAATATTTACCAGTCATGTTTGATCACATATCTTTGAAAAATAGTTTGGGTTTTTTAAGGTTGATTTATATCTAATGTTTTATACAGCTTGAGCTATGCCATGTTATAAAAGTAGAAAGAATTAAAAACTAATTAAATGACATTTCTTTCTTTTTGTTTTTTTTTGTGTGTTTTTTGTTTGTTTGTTTTCAGGGAAAAATAGATTTATTACAGATTACGTATGTTTCCAAAGAGAACTTAATGATGGTGGTAAGGAAAAATGACATAAAACCTTGAACCCTCCACGGCTGGAGGGAAGGATAAGCAAAGTAGGAAAAGGGGGGTCGGGGAGAGGGCGGGGAGTGAAAGGGCCCAAAACCCGGATTTGAAAAAAGAACACAAGCTCTGAGCCTGGTCTTGATGCGGATCTTCTGCCTCTGAAGCGGACGGCAGGGGAGAAGGATCGCACTGCCTCCGGGTTGTAGAGAGCAACACGCTCACAAGGCTAACTAGTCCTGCACAAGAAGATGACTCCTCTCTCTCCTTGCTTACTCCCGTCTATTTCTTTACCTCTCAGCACCAAAACTCTGCCAATGCCTGTGCCGCAGGTGGACAGCGAAAGGAAAATACCTGAGTCCCAGGAATCACGTAGGCAATGACAGGAGAAGGAGCTGAGGACAACTGGAGTCCCTCTTTTCAAGTACAAAGAGCTACTAAGAGATTATTCAACTGGAAGTTTCTCAAACCACACATTCATATATCAATGCTTTGGAGAATTAACTTTCTTTTTTTTTTAATAAAAAAAGTATATTTTTATTGATTTCAGACAGGAAGGGAGAAGGTGAGAGAAATGGAAACATCAATGATGAGAGAGAATCATTGATTGGCTGCCTCCCGCACAACCCCAATGGGGATTGAGCCCGCAACTGGGCATGTGCCCTTGACCAGAATCGAACCTGGGATTCTTCAGTCTGTAGGCCAATGCTCTATCCACTGAGCCAAAGTGGCCAGGGCTAGCTTTAATTTTTATTATGCTGGAAATACACATTAACACTGTAGTTCCTAGAATTTTTCTTTTCATAGGTTGCTCATTTTTATTTGCTAAATAAGTACATATTCCATTACCAACACCACCACCCCTCTACTCCTTCTATTCCTCACTAGCACTAGCATTATTTAGTCATTATGAAAGATCCACATGTTAGTCTGTTGTTTTTTCCCCCAGATATTTAAAAATTACATAAGGTGGGACACCTATTTTAACAGAATAAATTTTGTTTCATGAAAAAATCGCTCCCCAATCCTTGTTCCCATATTTCCATTGTGGTGGTGGATTAACACACCTCAAATTGATAAAGAGGGCTCTGGCTGTTGTGGCTTAGTTGGTTGGGTATCATTCTATGCACCAAAGGTTGCTGGTTCAATTCATGGTTAAGGGTACATGCCCAAGTTGTAGCTGTGATCCCTGGCAGGGGGCATGCAGGAGGCAGCCAATTGATGTTATGCTCTCACATCAATGTTTCTCTTCCTCTCCAAATATCAATAAACTATACTTTAAAAAAAATTGATAAAGAGCATTGTTGGTGAAACCAACAGAAGGCATTCTCCCATGGGTTCAATTGGAACACGCATTACCCAAAGGTAATCGCTTTAGTGTGCTTAATAAACAGAAAATATTTGGGTATTCTTTAGGTAAGAATGACTAATAGAGTAAATAGCAGTAGTAAAATTAAGTGTTGAAATAATTTGAGGCCATTATTCAGTCTTCTGATCTAGTCATCAAGCTTTTATTAAATCCCTAATACATGTGAGTAGTCATATTTTTTGCTAGGCCAATAGCAAAATATAGTCCCTTATTAGGGATGATAGTATCTACCTAACTAGTATATATTGAGATACTTAATTTTTCTAATGACATTGTTTTTTTTAAACCATGAGCGTAATATAATGCATCATTATTTTTGAAAGTTGGAGACTAAATAAATAAAAATTACCCATAATTGTCCAATACAAAGATAATATTTAACATTTTTGCTTACATTTTCCCCTTTGTTTCACTACATAAATATACTTCAAAAAAGTAAAATACGCCCGGCTGGTGTTGCACAGTGATTGAGTGTTGACCCATGCACCAGGAGGTTGCAGGTTTGATTCCCAGTCAGGGCACATGCCCAGGTTTCAGGCTTGAACCAAGAAGGGGCGTGCAAGGCAGCAACTGGTGTTTTGATGTTTCTGTATTTCTATCTCTCACTCTCAAATCAGTAAAAACATATTTTAAAAATCCTATATAATCAAGATGTAATATGCAAATTGACCGCCACACCCTCACACTAGATGGCTGCCCCCATATGGTCACAACATGGCCACACCCATGTTATCACAAGATGGCCCGCAGGGAAGGGCAGTTGTGGGTGATCAGGCCAGCAGGGGAGGGAGAGCAATGGGGGATGACCAGGCCAGCAGGGGAGGGAGAGCAATGGGGGATGACCAGGCCTGCAGGGGAGGGCAGTTAGGGGTGACCCAGCTGGCAGGGAAGGGCAGTTGAGGGAGATTGGGCAGGCAGGGGAGCAGTTAGGGGCAACCAGGCAGGCAGGCAGGTGAGCGGTTGGGAGCCAGCAGTCCCAGATTGTGAGAGGGATGTCCGACTGCCGGTTTAGACTTGATCCCACAGGGATCGGGCCTAAACGGATCGAGCCTAAACCAGCAGTCGGACATCCCTTGAGGGGTCCCAGATTGGAGAGGGTGCAGGCTGTGCTGAGGGACACCCCCTCCTCAGTGTACGAATTTTGTGCACCGGGCCTCTAGTAAGAAAATAAAAAGAAATAGTATTTATTATGCATGCTAGTTGTAACTTGCTTTTTTCATTGAATAGCATGATTGTTTTTGCCGTATCATTAGATACTCTGATTTAATGGATGCATATTATTTTATTATCAGGCTTGTCATAATTTAATTAACTCCCTACTGTTGAACATAATTATTGTTTCTGTTTGTTTCCTATTTTAACCCTTTGCGGTCCAATTTTATTTTTGGAATTCAAACAGTCTGGTCCAAAATAATTGACGGGATTCAATGTTGAACTGGTTTGTGGTGTTGACCTCAGCCTCGATGTTGGACCTGCTCCTAGTGCCTGGTCTGTCGAGTCAGCCTCCACGTTGGACCGAAAAGGGTTAAATAATGCTGTTATTAATAATCTGGTGGATACCTCTTCTTTTTTTAAAGATTTTATTTTTACAGCAGTTTTAGGTTCATAGCAAAATTGAGCAGAAGAGATATCCTATGTCCCCACACATTATCACCACTTTTTACTAGAGTGATATATTTATTACAATTGATGTACTTACATTAACACATCATCACCCAGAGCCCATAGTTTAAATTAAATTCATTTTTGGAGTTGTATACTCTATGGGGTTTGACAAATGTAGAATGGCATGTATCTACCATTATAATATCATACAGAATAGTTTCACTGCCCTAAAAATCCTATTTATTCCCTTTTTCCTCCTTACCCTTGATAAACACTGATTTTTTGTTGTTGTTGTCCCCATAGTCTTGTCTTTCTATAATGTTTTTGTTGGACTCATGGTATGTAGCATTTCAGATTGGCTTCTTTCCTTTAGTAATATGCATTTAAGGTTCCTCTATATTTTTTGAAGGCTTGATAACTCATTTCTTTTTAGTGCTGAGTAATAATTCCATTGTATGGATGTACCAACATTTGTTTATCAATTCATCTACTGAGGACATTTTGGGTTGCATCCAAATTTGGTACTTGTGAAACAAGCTGCTATTAATATCCATGTCCAGATTTTTGGACATAAGTTTTCAATTTCTTTGAGTAAATACTAAGGAGCATGATTGCTGGATTATATGGTAAGAGTACGTTTAGTTTTGTAAGGAACTGTCAGACTGTCTTACAAAGTGGCTGGCCCATTTTTTATTAATTCCTATCAGCAATGATTGAGAGTTCCTGTTGCTCCACATCGTCATCAGTCAGTATTTAGTGGTGTAAGTGTTTTGGATAGTGGCCACTCTGATCAGGAATCAAACCTTGACCTCCTGGTGCATAAGTCAACACGACTGAGCCACGCCAGCTGGGTAGAATAACTTTTTTTTTTAAAGTTTTTTTTTAATTAAAAAAAAAGATTTTAAATATAATAATGTTACATGCGATAAACCTTAATATCTCAAGAAAAGCTATCTTAAATATAATAATATTACATGCAATAAACATTAATATTTCAAGAATAAAAGGATTTTAAATATAACAATATTACCCAAACTGTACTAACATAGTATATCATAAAAGTTGTAGGAAATATTAAAAATCTGTAAATAATAGGATTACTTCTATTATATTCTAGTATATATTTCCCCCCTCTGACTCTATTTTTGTTCATGAGTTTATGTTGTTCATTTTATTCCACAAAAGAGTGAGATCATATGATATTTATCTTTCTCTGACTGGGTTATTTCACTCAGCATGATGCTTTTAAAGTCTATTTTGTCGGATGTGAGTATTGCTACTCCAGCTGTGGTGATGAACTCCTTTAGCCTTTTTTTTTGTTTGGAAAGTTCTTTATTTGACCATTTTGAATGATAGCCTTGCTGGATATAGTAATCTTGGTTTTGGATCCTTGCTTTCCTTTATCTTGAGTACTTCATGCCATTCCCTTCTGGCCTGTAGAGTTTCTGATGAGAAATCAGGTGTTAGCCTTAAGGATCAGGCAAAGACTCAAAGCCTCCAGAGACTGCCTCTGTCTACAGACTAATACAGTGATGGTGAACCTTTTGAGCTTGGCATGTCAGCATTTTGAAAAACCCTAACTTAACTTTGGTGCGGTGTCACATATAGAAATTTTTTGATATTTGCAACCATAGTAAAACAGAGACTTATATTTTTGATATTTATTTTACATACTTAAATGCCTTTTAACAAAGAAAAATCAATAAAAAAAATGAGTTCGCGTGTACCTTTGACACGTGTGTCATAGGTTCGCCATCACTGGACTAATAGGATTCTGACTTGAATTGCCCCCAGGCAGTCATCCTCACCTGTAGCCAGAGTTTTTTCAACAGGATGGGGCAGTCCTTCTGCCTGGAGGCTAATTGTTACTTTGAAATCTCCTAAGTGGCCCCAGGGCAAGGTGTTTTCCAATGGGGTGTGTCCACTGTCTTCCCCCAGGTAAGGTAAATGTGTATGTGGGAAAGATGTCCTCCGCTGTGTGAGGGAATGACTCAGCCCAGGAAACTTGGGTGTCTGCCTTCTGAGCTCAATCCCCCGAGTCCCCAGTCCTAGGTTCTGCGCTCATAGCTCCAGTCCACTTCACCCTCTTTTTGCCAGAGCATAAGGTGAGTGGCTCCACAGGGAATTTTTATTCGTTGGCCCTTTAAGAGGGTGCCCAAACTTTCAGCTGCCGCTCCCTGGCAGACAGCACCCTATTGCTTTTCACAGCTAGATATTGTGTGGGTACCCTCCTCAGATTTGGTGCTCTCTGCTGGGGAGTCCAGCTTGGGGATTAGATCCCAGAGTTCTCAGGCCACCCCCTCCCTCCCCAGCGAGATATCTCAGGGACTTCAGTTGCTGTCTGTGGGTGCCTGACCAGTGCTTTCGCACCTCCGCCCCTCCTTCCAGTCTCTATGCGGTCTCCACCTTCGGTTCATGGGTATCAGGAGTCTATCCTGCGAGTTTTCTGTTGATTATTCAGGGAGCCTTTACGTATTTCATTTGTAATTCCAGCTTGTTCCTGGGGGCATGTCCCTGCAACATCCTCCCACTCTGCCGCCATTGTTAAATCTCCAAGAGTTCTTTGTATATGTTGATTAACAGTTCTTTATCAGATATGTCTTTTGCAAATGTTTTCTCCCAATGTGTGGCTTGTGTTAATTTTCTTGATAGAGTTTTTCACAGAGCAGGGATTTTTAATTTTAGTGAAGTCTAGCTTATCAATAATTTCTTTTATGATCATGCCTTTGGTGCTATATCTAAACCCAAGGTCATCTAGATTTTCTCCTATGTTATCTTCTAAAAGCTTTATATTTTGTGATCTATTTTAAGGTCTGTGATTTATTTTAAATTAATTTTTGTGAAGTCTAAGAGCTGTTTCTAGACTCTGTTTTTCTTTGCATGTGGATGTCTTGGTCCAGCACCATTTGTTGAAAAGACTGTCTTTGTTCTGTTGTATTGCCTTTACTCCTTTGTCAAAGATCATTTGGCTATATTTATGTAAGTCTATTTCTGGATTCTCTGTTCTGTTCTGAAATGTATAAAATCTTTGAAAGACACAATTAGGCAAAACGCACACAAAAAGAAATAGAGTACTTGAATAGACCTATATCTATTAAAGAAATTATGTCAATAATTAATAACCTACCAAAACATGAAGCATCAGCTCCAGATGGGTTCACTGGTGAATTCTACCAAACATTTAAAGAAGAAATAATATCAATTCTCAACAATTTCCTTCAGAGAACAGAAATAGAAAAAATGGCCTCATAGAATAAGTTAGGAAGTATTTTTTCTATTTCTGTTCTCTGAAGGAAATTGTTGAGAATTGATATTATTTCTTCTTTAAATGTTTGGTAGAATTCACCAGTGAACCCATCTGGAGCTGATGCTTCATGTTTTGGTAGGTTATTAATTATTGACATAATTTCTTTTATAGATATAGGTCTATTCAAGTACTCTATTTCTTTTTGTGTGCGTTTTGCCTAATTGTGTCTTTCAAAGATTTTATACATTTCAGAACAGAACAGAGAATCCAGAAATAGACTTACATAAATATAGCCAAATGATCTTTGACAAAGGAGTAAAGGCAATACAACAGAACACAGCCAGTCTT
>NW_006291426.1:920472-925326 GCF_000327345.1 Myotis davidii | reverse complement strand
CTTGTGGGCTTCGTGCACAGTTGTTGTAGCTATGCCTTGGTTGTTATAGGATCACTGGGAGGAATTGACCTCCCGGCCAATTGGCTGTGAGAATCAGCTGTGTTTGCAGTGGGAGAACTTCTGTGCTGGAGACACCCTTCGGGGGCGCGACTTGCTTCGGTGGGGCTTTGGTGCTCACTGAGACTGCACCCTGAGTGTGTCCCTTATAGATCTGAGAAGTTGTGATCTGGATGGTCCCCCTCTTACCACTGGGTACAGTGGCTCTTGAGTCTAAGGAGGTGCTAATTTAGCCTCTGCCTGAGGTTACCCAGCAGGAACTACGAAGAGGGCTGCAGATTCCCCTTCCTTTTTTTTTTTGGAGTTTGGAAGTGCCCTGATGAGGCTCAGCTGTGAAGCAATGCAAGCTGCTGTGGGGCCTTGGGCCTTCTCTTGGAAGTTCTGGGTCTGTCTGGCCCCACTGCAGATTTTTAGGTAATTTTCAGGTTGCAGAGGGCCAGGACATTCATATGCAAAAGCCGCTGCCGCACCTGGGTGGGGCGGGGTCTCAGGGAATCAAAGGGCGGAGCAAGCAGCTATAGCGGATTCTCAGCCCTGCCCTGAGGGGCCGGCACCTCTCAGTGTCCTGATAATTTAATTGCTGCAAGCACCTCTGAGGGAAAGCCGCCGTCGAGTTCCGAGTTCTGCCCGCTGCCAGACAGTCCAGTTTCTCCCCATATGAGTCCTGGGTCCCCAGAGACTTCCCGGAACCGGAGTTCAGAGCAGTCGGGAGCTTGTGACTCCCTCCCCAGCCGCGTCCTCAGGTACCAGCCCCCTTCCGCGCTCTAGAGCCTCCGTACCTTTGCACTTTACTTCCGCAGCTCCTGACCCTCAATGTGCTTTTCTCTTTTCTTCTAGTTGTAGAATTTCCACTCCGCCAGCCTTCCTGTAGTTCTGGATGTTGACCGTCCTGTCCTTTGTTGCGTTTCTGAAGTTGTTGTAGGAGGCAGCAATCTCGGTGTTCCCCTATGCCGCCATCTTAGTTTCTCTCTCTCTTTTTTTCTTAGTTAGCCTGGCTAGTGGTTTATTGACTTTTATTGATCTTTACAATGAAACCAGGTTTTGGTTTTGTTGATTTTTTTTCCAATTCATTTTGTTTTCATTGATTTCTGCTCTAAGTCTTATTTCTTTTCTTCTGCTTACTTTGGATTTAATTTGCTCTTTTTCTAGTTTCCCAAGGTGGAAGCTTAAGATGATTGATTTTAGATCTTTTTTTTCTAATGTAAGCATTCAGTGCTAAAATTTCCATTAAGCCCACTTTCACTACATCCTACAAATCTTTATAAATTGTTTTTTTTTATTTAGTTCAAAATACTGTTTAATTTTTCTTGATATTTCTTCTTTGACTGATGTGTTACTTAGCAGTGTGTTGTCTAATCTGCCCATATTTTGGGATTTTTCCAGCTGTCTTACTTTTATGGTTTTTGGTCTAATTCCATTGAAGTCTGAGAGCAGACACCATATGATTTCTTATGTTCTTTTAAATTTGTTAAGATATATTTTATGGTCCAGGATGTGGTATATCTTGGTGAATGTTCCACATTAGCTTGCAATATGTATTCAGCTGTTATTGTAGAAAGTAATCTATTATATATAGTTGATAGATGGTGTTTTTGAGTTTACTTATGTCCTTACTGATTTCCTGCTTGCTGGATCTGTTCATTTCTAATAGAAGTGTGTTAAAGTCTCCAATTATAATAGTGGATTCATCTATTTCTCTTTGCAGTCCTATCTGTTTTTGCCCCATGTATTTTGACATTATGTTACTAGGTGTGTACATGTTAAAATTGTTATGTCTTCTTGGAGAATTAATGCTTTTATCATTACATAATGCTTCTCATTTTCCTGATAACTTTCTTGTTCTGAAGTTCACTCTGAAATTCAATTATAGCTATTCCTGCTTTCTTTTTAATAGTATTACTATGGCATATATTTCTCTATTCCTTTATTTTTAATTTGTATGTGCTTTTATATTTAAAGTGGGCTTCTTGCAGAAAACTTGTACTTGGGTCCTTTTTAAATTTTAAACCACTCTGGCTATCACTTTCTTTAAATTGGTGCATTTAGACCATTGATGTTCAAAGTGATTATTGATACAGTTGGATTTACTATCTACTACATTTTTTACTGTTTTCTGTTTTATATTTTATGCCCTATTCTTTGTTCCCTTTTTTGTCTTCTACTCTTTTTCTGCCTTTTGTAGTTTTCATTAATCATTTTATGATTGTTTTCTCTCCTTAGTATATGTGTTATACTTTTAAAATAATTTTTTTTTTTTTTAGTGGTTGCCCTAGAGTTTGCAGTATACATTTGCAACTAAGCCAAGTCTACTTTCAAATAACACTATACAGCCGTAGGTGGTTTGGCTCAGTGGATAGAGCATCAGCCCATGGACTAAAGAGTCCTGGTTCAAATCCAGTCAAGGGCATGTACTTTGGTTGCAGGCTTATCCCTGGCCCTGATCAAGGCAAGTGCAGAAGGCAACCAATTGATGTGTCTCTCTCACGTCAATGTTTCTCTTTCTCTGTCTCTCCCTCTCTCTTCCACTCTCTCTAAAAATCAATGAAAAAATATCCTTGGGTGAGGGTTAACAAAAATACACACAAAATGACAACCAAAAAAACCCCAAATAACACTATACTGCTTTGTGGGTAGTGCAAATACCAAAGAAATAATCTAATTCCTTCCACCCATGCCTTGTATCATTACTGTCATTCATTTCTCTTAAATATAAGCATATCTATATATATATAAAAAGCCAGCAACTGTAATGACGTAATGACCAGAATGACCAGTCACTATGACACCCACTGTGGCCAGAAAACTGGCCAACCTCCCACAGGCCCTCCCCCACACAGGCCCTCCCCCAAGCCAGCCTGCCCCTGATTGACCCCCCTACCCCAATAGGGGGCAGGGGTGGCCAGACAATGTCCTGAAGCCCTTCCCCCTGTCCTGCCCCATCCCCAATGGGACCCCACCACCCTGATAGTCCCACAGCTCCTCCCTCTGCCCTGCCTCACCCCAGATATGCACTCCCCCCTCCAGATCAGGGGCAGGGCTAGCCAGCCAACTGCCCTTCCCCCTGGCTGCTGGCCCCCAATTAGCTCCCCCACCCCAATCGGGGGCAGGGCCCACTGGCCAATTGCCCATGGCCCCTCCCCACCAGCCAGCCTGGCCCTGTCGGGCCTTGATTGGGGCAGGCCATCCTGCTAACCTCCCACCGTCCCCTCCTCTTGACAGGCCTGGCCCCAATCTGCTGATTGGGGCCGGGCGGGCTGGACTCCACCCATGCACGAATTTGTGCACTTGGCCTCTAGTATATAAATAAACATCTATCCTCCTATCTAATAAAAGAGAAACATGGTAATTGACGTACGACCGCTACCCTTCCCATTGGCTAATCAGCGAGATATGCAAATTAACTGCCAGCCAAGATGGCGGCCGGCAGCCAGGCAGCTTGAAACTAACATGAGGCTTGCTTGCTTCAGTGACGGAGGAATCCAATGTTCCCCACCTGCTGCTGCAGGCCTCTGAGCTGCAACTCCAAGCAACTATGTAACAAATATAGAAGCTAAACAAAACCCCAGAAACCTACTTTAATCCGCGGGGCTTCAGCCAGCAAGATTGCAAGATTGTAAACAAAGGCCAGAAACCATCTTTCAGCAGTGGAGGCCTAAGAGCTGGAGCTAAGCCTCAAAGCTAAAGCTGGCCCAGAATTAAAAAAAAAAAAAAAAAAGGAGCAGTTGGGAGCTTCAGTCACCCCCAGCCTGAAAACAGCCTCAGCCCCTCACCCAGGCTGGCCAGGCAACCCAGTGGGCCCCCCCACCCTGATCCAGGAAACCCTTCAGGGCAACCGAGCCAGCACCCGCCCGTGCACCAGGCCTCTACCCTATATAGTAAAAGGATAATATGCCTCCCAGCACCGGGATCAGCAGAGCCTCGAGGCCTCCTGGCACTGGGATCAGCATGACAGGGGGCAGCGCCCAAACCCCCTGATCACCCTGCAGCTCTGTGTGTGACGGGGCGGTGCCACAACCTCCCTCTCCGCCCTGCCCTGTTCGTGATAGGGGAAGGCGCCCCAACCCCCTGATCAGCCCTGCTCTGTGCCTGATAGCAGGGAGCTCCCCAACCCCCTCATCGCCCTGCGGCTCTGTGACAGGGTGTGGCGCTCCACCCCCACCCGCCACGGGCCCTGCTCTGTGTGTGACGGGGTAGAGCCATAAACTCCCCATAGGCCCTGCCCTCAGTGTGAGCGTGGTGGCACCCAAACCCCGTGATCGGCCCTGCTCTGTGGGTGATAGAGGGCGGCGTCCCAACCCCCTGATGGGCCCTGCTCTGTGCGTGACAGGGAGCAGCGCCCCAACCCCCTGATTGGACCTGCTCTGTGCGTGACAGGGTACAGAGCCCCAACCCCCGTGATGGGCCCTGCTCTGTGAGTGACAGGGGGGAGTGCCCCAACCCCCCAGGGGCTGCACCTAGGGATTGGGCCTGCCCTCTGCCACCCAGGAGCAGGCCTAAGCCAGCAGGACGTTATCTCCCGAGGGGTCCCAGACTGCGAGAGGGCACAGGCCGGGCTGAGGGACCCCCTCTCCCCCCACCAATTGCCCAAATTTTTGTGCACCGGGCCTCTAGTATATATATAAAAGGCTAATATGCAAAGTGTCCCTCGGGAGTTCAACTGGGAGACCAGGAGTTCGATCACTCGCTATGATTTTTGCTGACCACTAGGGGGCAGCGCAGAACATGGCGGGTGACTAGTGGTGGTGGCAGGGTGCTGAGGGAGCAAGGGAAGCAGGAGGTGGAGAGGAGGAGTGGTGA
>NW_006291426.1:913754-918874 GCF_000327345.1 Myotis davidii | reverse complement strand
CGAGGGGTCCCAGACTGCGAGAGGGCACAGGCCGGGCTGAGGGACCCCCCCTCCCCCCCGAGTGCACAAATTTTTGTGCACTGGGCCTCTAGTATAAATATAATTGAATACATTGTTGCTATTTTTTAAACAATATTGTATGTTAGATTAATGAAGAATAATAAAAAAGTTTTTATTCACTTACTAGAGGCCTGGTGCATGATATTTGTGTACTGGGGGGGCGTCCCTCAGCCCAGCCTGCGCCCTCTCACAGTCTGGGACCCCCGAGGGGTCCTTAGCGCTGCTGCAGAGGCAGGAGAGGCTTCTGCCACCTCCGCTGCGCTCGCCAGCCATGAGCCTGGCTTCTGGCTGAGCAGCACTCCCATACTGAGTCTGGGTTTGCTGTTCCTTAGCACTGCCATGGAGGTAGGAGAGACTCCCACCACTGTCACTGCACTTGGCCAGCTGTTAGCCCAGCTTCTGTCTGAGTGGCGCTCCCCCTGTGGGAGCACACTGACCACCAGGGGGCAGCTCCTGTGTTGAGCATCTGCCCCCTGGTGGTCAGTGTGCATCATAGTGACAGGTTAGTCGTCGTTTGGTCGCTTAGACTTTTATATTTATAGATTTTACAGATGGGGACCCTAAAGTTGAATAAAATTGAAGGTGCCCAAATAGCTCAGAGTAAAAAAGAACAGAAGGAGAATTTTGACTTGGGTCTGCCTCCTAAATCCTTGCTCTTATGTAGGATATACCACATATCCCTCTTAAACACAAACAAGCAACGGGTCAGACCATTCTAGAAATGGAACCTGGGTTGTATGAAGGGACTGTCACAGGACAGTCCGAGAAATGCACACTATTTATCTCTCAACTTCATTCTAATATCTCTGCCTAGAGGTCACCCCTCAGACAGACCTGCCCTCAGCATCCCATGGGAAGCAGGCCTGTATCTTCTGACCCCGTTCTGTCCCTTAGTACCTAGCATTGCTGGGCATTATGTTGTATATGTTTAATGGTTTACTGTCAATCTCCACACATAAACTACAGCCCCAATAAAGCAGGAACTTCGTTTTGTTCTCTAGAACTAAGAACCCAGGAAATAACTGGTACCTAGTACATGCTCCATGCACATCTTCTGTCCCTGGTCCAGGAACACCAGCTGCTGCCGCACCAGCTGGGTCAGCCCTGGGCATGTGCACCTGGGACCTGGGCTCTGGGGGCTGGAGATTTTCCTGCAGCTCCGCCTCCTCTTTATTTTTTTTTAGTTTTTATTTTTTTAAAATATATTTTATTGATTTTTTACAGAGAGGAAGGGAGAGAGATAGAGAGCCAGAAACATGGATGGGAGAGAAACATCGATCAGCTGCCTCCTGCACACCCCCCCACTGGGGATGTGCCCGCAACCCAGGCACATGCCCCCGACCGGAATTGAACCCGGGACCCCTCAGTCCGCAGGCCGACGCTCTATCCACTGAGCCAAACCGGTTTCGGCCATCTTTCTCTTTTATTATATAGGACTAGAGGCCTAATGCAGAAAGATTTATGCAAGAATAGGCCTACCTTCCCCTGACTGCCATCACCGGCTTCCCTCCGGCACCCAGGACCTGGGCCTTCGCTCTGGCCATCACCTCCTGCCTTCGCTCCAGGCTGGAGCCACCTCCCACCCACTCCGGTTGGCTCTGTGGCTGCCGCCCAGAGGCTGGCCCTCGGCGGCCTGGTGGGGCTTGTGGGAGGCTTGGCTTCCTTCATCACTGGGGTGACAGTGGAAGCCAAACGTCCCACCCGAAGGAAGCCAAGCATCCCACCCACTCCAGCCAGCTCCGTGCCTCCGGCCGGCGTCACCATCTTTGTGGCTATGGGCGCCACCATATTTGTTGCAGAGTGATGGTTAATTTGAATATTACCCTTTTATTAGTATAGATTCCTTTTCCACTGTTCCTTTTTTCATGTGGATTCACATGTCTGACCTATATAATTTTTTTTCTCTAAAGAACTTTTCTTAACATTCTTTTAAAAAATATGTTTTTTACATGTTTTTATTGATTTCAGAGAGCAGAAAGGAAAGGGAAAGATAGAAACATGAATGATGAGAGAGAATAATCGACTGGCTGCTTCCTGCATGCCCCCTACTGGGGATCGAGCCTGAACCTGAGCATGTGCCTTGACCGGAAATTGAATCATAACTTCCTAGTTCATGAGTTGATGCTCAACCACTGAGCCACACTGGCCATGCTCCTTTAACATTCTTGCGAGGCAGGGCTACTGACAACAAATTCCCTCAATTTTCGTTTGAGAACGTCTTTATTTCTTCTTTACTTTTGAAGGATGATTCTGCAGGGTACAGAATTCTAAGTTGGTGTCTTTTTGGTTTGTTTATTATTTTACTTTTAGCTGTAATCATTTCACTCCATTTTCTTCTTGCTTGCTTGAAGGGAGGTGAGATATACTTCTTATCTCCAACCTTGATCGAAAGTTGTAATTGGCATTTTTTATGTATATGATTATTTGATAAATGTCCATCTTCCCTACTAGACTGACTGTAAGCTCCATGATTTTACAAAGAACCTGACTGATTATGTGTACCACTATGTCCCTAGTGCCTCATATTCATTTGCTTGGTACATTCATTGTACCACAGGCACCTAAATATAATTTTGTAAAAGAAATTGCTCTAATGAAGAAGATTTTAATCTAAGGATTCTATGAATGGGATTTGGAATTGTGGTATCTGAAATTTCTGTAATTGTGTCAATTTTTGAGAATACATGTCTGTGTTTTCCTAGAGATAGTACTGTAATTTTTCAACAGTTCATAAAATAGTATGTCACATGATGCCCTAGTTCTTTTTTCCCTGCAGCTAAGCACATAATGACATTTGTACTGGAATGATATTAATATGCAAGATAAGACAGTGTGGTTTCCATATATTCTAAGAAACAGCCTTAATTAGATTCCAAGTATTTTTAAGAAAAGAAGAAAATAAGACATGTGCTTTTGCTTTGGATGGCTCTAGCATTTTAGGCACACATTTTTCCCATTTCCAATGTGTATTTTTTTAAATTTTCTGAAATGAGTCAACTTGAATATCAGTGCACAAATACTGAAGGCATAAATAAATGTCGCTGTTGCTTTTTTGTTGTTATTTGTTTGCATTAATTCCATTTTTCTTTTTTTAACCCTCACCCGAGGATATCTTTTCCAATGATTTCTAGAAAGAGTGGGAAGAAACATCAGAAACATCGATGTGAGAGAGAAACATCGATGGGTTGCCTCCTGTACATGCACCAACTAGTATCAAACCACAATCTGAGTATGTGCCCTGATCAGGCATCAAACCCAAGACCCTTCGGTGCACAGGGCAACCCTCTAACAGAGCTACCCAGCCAGGGCTCCATTGCTTCTTTTGCTGAGGTATAAATAAATGTCTCCATCACTTATAGGCAAAGGGAATGATTTCTTAGATTTTTTTTTCTGAGTTCAAAATGATTTGCAAATATTCTCATGCCAAAGAAATATTTTCCCCATTACAGCCCACACAATTTCCCCATACCTACTATTCTCTACTATACTGTTTAACCTTCAGAAAGTAATTTTTTTAAAATATATTTTAGTGAACTTTTACAGAGAGGAAGGGAGAGAGATAGAGAGCCAGAAACATCGATGAGAGAGAAACATCGATCAGCTGCCTCCTGCACATCCCCTACTGGGGACGTGCCCGCAACCCAGGTACATGCCCTTGACCGGAATCGAACCTGGGACCTTTCAGTCCGCAGGCCGGCGCTCTATCCACTGAGCCAAACCGGTTTCGGCAGAAAGTAATTTTTTAAAAATATGTTTTTATTGATGACAGAGAGAGGAAGGGAGAGGGAGAGAGAGAGATAGAAACATCAATGATGAGAATTATCCATCAGCTGCCTCCAGCATGCCCCCTACTGGGGATCCAGCCCACAACCTGGGCATGTGCCCTGACCCAAAATCAAACCTGGTTCATGGGTCAATGCTCAACCACTGAGCCACACCAGCTGGGCTGAAAGTAATATTTTTTTTAATGCACTGGGAAGAAATGCTAAGGAAGAACATGTAATGTGCTTTCTAGTTTTGTGCCAAGGCATTCACTTTGATTTAGTAACATCACCTCATTTATAGAGCAGCTTCCTGCAAGAAACCTGAAATCCTTCACAATCATGAGTGCTTGAAGTCTTATAATATTGCATGTAAATTAGACCCTGTTTTAAATGGCAAAACTGAGGCTGTCTCACATTTACCTCTGGAAATCGCAAGTAGAGTCCCAATGTCTTCTGACTCTTTAATTCAACGGGATTATATCTTCTTTTTAATGTTCTTTCCAGGCAGCTAGTCATTTCAGCAAATTTCATTAAACCCCTACAGAGTTCAAACCACTGTGGATTTAAAAATGAGACCTCATTCCTGATTGACAAAATATATTGCGTAAACCTTCCTTTCTTTCCCCTCTAGTCAGAATTAACCTCTTTTAAAAAACACTTTTATTGTTGAAACTAACATATGTCCTAATCTCTTCCTAATCCCCCCACCCCTTCCCACTGAAATTCATCTGTCTGTTCTGTACTTCCATGTACCTGGATCTATTTTGTTCATCAGTTTATTTTGTTCATTAGATTCCACATATAAGTGAAATCATATGGCACTTGTCTTACTTTGACTGGCTTATTTCACTTAGCATAATACTCTCCAGGACTCGCCATATTGTCTAAAAGGGTAAGAGATCCTTCTTTTTACTGCTGCATAGTAATCCATGGTATAAGTGTACCACAGCTTTCTCCCCCACTCATCTGTTGGTGGATACTTGGGCTTTTCCAGATCTTAGCTATTATAAATTGTGCTGCTATGAACATAGGGGTGCATACATTCTTTCTGATTGCTGTTTTGGGTTTCTTAGGATATAATTCTAGAAGTGGGATCACTGGGTCAAATGGCAGTTCCATATTTAATTTTTTGAGGAAACTCCATACTGTTTTCCATAATGGCTGCACCAGTCTGCATTCCCAACAGCAAAGTACTACAGTTACCTTTTCTACATATCCTACTCAGCACTTGTCATTTGTTGTGTTGATGGTAGCTATCCTGATAGGTGTGAGGAGATGCCTCATTGTCATTTTAAT
>NW_006291426.1:902395-913433 GCF_000327345.1 Myotis davidii | reverse complement strand
CTATGTTTTCTTCTAGGATTTTTATGGTTTCTATGCTTACATTTAAGTCTTTTATTCATTTTGAGTGTATTCTTGTGTGTGGTGTAATTTGGTAATCTAGTTTAGTTTCATTATTTTGCATGTATCTTTCCAATTTTCCCAACACTATTTATTGAAGTAACTGTCCTGATTCTATTGTATGCTCTTACCTCCTTTGTCAAATATTAATTGAGCGTATTGGCTCAGGTCAATTTCTGAGGTCTCTGTTCTGTTCCATTGATCTATATGTCTGTTCTTGTGCCAATATCAGACTGTTTTGATTACAGTGGCTTTGTAGTTTAGCTTGATATCTGATATTGTGATCCCTCCAACTTTGTTCTACTTTCTCAAGATTGCTGCAGCTACTTGGGCTCTTTTTTTTGGTTCCAAATACATTTTTGGAGTGTTAGTTTTAGATCTGTAAAATATGCCATTGGTAATTTAGGGATTGCACTGAATCTACACAGAATTCACCCCTTATTCTGTTACACTCTGAATTACTCTAATACCACTTCAATTTGTCTTGAATTAGAGCAGTGTTTGTGCATAGTAATATGGTCAGTATGACAATTTGGATTGACCCCATTGGTCTTCTCAGTTGTTGCTATCAGCTGGCTCATAGAAGATAGAATAGTTGAGCTAAAAGGCAGACTTTTGGACACAGTTTGATTTTACAGATTTGGGAACTGATACTCAGTGAACTAATTTACTTTCTTAAGTCCACATACAGCAGAACCACTCAGTGTCTTAAAACATTAAGGATGTTTTCATATGTATATTTATGTACACATACCAGTGAAATTTGCCTCCAACAACACATGTGCTCAGTGGTATACTCGTAAAGGTGTAACAACTGGCTCTGATTGGTATTGTTTGTCAATTTCCATGATGTAAATACTCTTATCATAGCTGATTTAAGCTACCAATAGTTTAACAACTGGCTCACAAGATTCTTAAAGTTAATAACTAGATATCACAGGTTGGTGTGAAGCAGCTCTAGCATTTCACTGGATGTGCTCCTGAAATTATACACATCCTGTTAAAACATTATGGTCATTTTCTCCCTCATTCTAGTTATCCATTCAAAGGCACTTTACCTTATTTTCTGATTGCTGGGGTTCTTGTTTCAGCATTAAGAGGGATTCAGGAAATCTGGGGAAGGCTGTGCATAGATTAAATAGGAGTCCAGAGACGAAATATAATTTTGAAAGGCATTTGGGTGTCAGAGGAGCCTAGTTTAAAGGAAACTAAGATCTCCTCGTCTCAGGACCCCATGCTTTTTATTAACACAAATTGTCCTGAGGCAGAGATATACACATCAAAGGGTCAGGTTTTGTATACACAGTCCATTGTCAGATTTGAGGAAATGCCTCTAGCTGTTCAGGTGTTTGGCTAGTAGGAGGCAAGATGCCCTGAGCATCTGGCAGCACGCAATCATCCCTTTTCAGGTTTGGGGAAATGCCATCAGCCATTCCCAACAGGTGACAACATATGTGACTTAGCTCTTATTGAGTCCCCAAGTTTCATCAACCTTTTGATGAAACTCTTGAAATTATGACATGCTAGAATTGGCTTCCGGCATCTGATTAATAGTTTCATGGAGAAATAAATTATTTCTTACATATCAGCGTCAGTATTCACTTTTAGTTTCTTTTAAGAATTTAATGCTTGTTAATAAGTGTTTAAAACTACTTGAAGGATCTGTCTTTAAGAAAACTTTAGATGAGTCCTTGAGTTTGTTATTTATTGTTAAGCTACAAACCTCTCCCAAATTGACTGGCTTAAAATAATAACTCTGTCCTAGCCAAGTTTTGCTCAGGGGTTAGAGCATCGGCCCTTGGACTGAAGGTTCTCAGGTTTGATTCCGGTCAAGAGTATATACGTCAGTTGCAGGCTCTATTCCCGGCCTCGTTGGGGTGTATGTGGGAGGCAACCAGTCCATGTGTCTCTCTCACATCAATGTTTCTTTCTCTCTCTTTGTCTCTCCCCCACCCTTCCACTCTCTATAAAAAAAATCAATGGAAAACGTATCCTTGGGTGAGGGTTAACAACAATAACAAAAAACAAAACAACCCTTTATTTAGTTCACAGTTCTTCTGGGTAATCTCCTGCTCTATTTTTGGAGCATTTGTTATAGATCTGTTGATCTGGTTGATCAGTCAGGTTGATCTTGACTGGGTTTGCCTCTGCATCTGCAGTCATTCATTGAGTCAGTAATGTCTGGTGATTGAGTGACTGTCACTTGGGACAATAAGGGGAACTATGTGGTTCTCATTATCCAGCAAGCCAGCCCTGGCTTATTCACATGGCTTTAGGGTCCCAAGAGTGCAAGACTGGAAGCCATGAGGCCTAGTCTCAGAACTGACACAACACCACTTCTACAAGGCCATCCCAGGTTCAGGGGCTGGGGAAACAGAATATACTTTTTGAAAGAAGAAACAGCAAATACTTTGGCCATTCCATCACAACAGGAATCACCGGGTTTAGATTGTCATGTCTTTGTAGGACTGAGCTAACTGCACATGGTACCGGGGCTCTCAATCAGAAACTGATTGGGGTTTTCTTTCCCAGTGTCCAAAAGAAATTTATAACTTTTACTTATAAATCTCTATTTTACTGATCACTCATTGATATGCTCAATAACTGATAATTTCCTTGTGAATTTAATATATATATATATATATACAATATATATTTTTTATTTCAGAGAGGAAGGGAGAGGGAGAGAGAGATAGAAATATCAGTGATGGGAGAGAATCATTGATTGGCTGCCTCCTGCATGCCCCCTACTGGGGATCAAGCCCATAACACAGGCATGTACCCTGACTGGGAATCGAACCTTAACCTCTTGGTTCATACGTCAACGGTCAACCACTGAGCCACACCAGGGGGCTAAACCATATATTTTAATGCCGTCTCTTTTCCATACACACCAGTTAGCTAAAGGTAGGGTAGAGTGGGGCTGGGGAGAGAGATAACTGATAAGGCAGTATGGCCTAATTAAAAGCTAGAGACCAAAATAAGATATTAATCATTTGATAACTAGTGTGTGTGCCATTATTCAAGTTCAGAAAAAGAAGCAGTCACTGGGGATTACATTAGTTGGGGAAGGTTGCTTCATGGAGAAGCATTTTTGAAATCTACCTTATTAAGGTATAACTTATATGCAATAAAATGCACACATTTTAAATATATGGTTTGATGAGCTTTGACAAATATATGCACCCAGGTAACTGCTATCACAATCAAGATACAGAATATTTTTATCACCCCCCTCAAATTATCATGTTACCGCATGCCCTTTTGCTGACAATTCTCCCCAACACTGGCCCTAAACAATCATCAAAAGATAAGTCCAAAATCAAAAGACCTCTTTGAAAGAAAAAATAATGGAAAACACTGAAAAAGCAGATATTCAACATTTCACACATAAACACTAATCTTTATAGACTGCATATAAAGTAAAACACTTTAAGTTGCTAAAACTTGTCAGTTGTCAAGATATCAGTAGATGTGGAGAAAAGGGGACCCTTGTGCACTCTTGTTGGGAACATGAAGTGGTACAGCCACTATGGGAAATAGTATGGAATTTCCTGAAAAAAATTAAAAATTTTTAATTTTTTAAAATTACCACACGATCCAGCAATTCCACTTCTAGGCATTTATACAAAGAAAACAAAAACAATAACTTTAAAAGATATATGCACCTCTGTGTTTATTGCAGCATTATTTACAATATTCAAGGTATAGAAACAACCTAAATATGTATTGATGGATAAAGAAATCATGTATATACAATGAAATATTCAATCATAAAAGGAATAAAATCCTGCCATTTTTGACAACATGGATGGATGTTGAGGGCATTGTGCAATGTGAAATTAATCAGAGAAAGACAAATATCTCATGATCTCTTACATGTAAAATCTTAAAACTACAAACCAAGCTCAAATGCAAAGAACAGATTAGTGGTTGTCAGAAGTGGGGAGTAGGGAGTGGGAGAAATGGATGAACTGTTTTTGTTTTTTTTTAGTTTAAATAAATCAAATAAAAAAGCAAAATACGAAAAGGGAACCAAATAAATGAGAGATTTTTTTCCCCATGCCAGAGAACTCAGGGCAAAGAGTTTTATCTTGTTGCTCTTGGAGGAAAGTCCTGGGGAATCTAGCTCAAAGTCCTGAAAGCAAATGAAAACAATATGTATAGATCCATCTCTGTTTTAACTAACAAGGATGTGATTTGTGTCCTACCTCTAACCTAAGGACATTTTAAAAGTTGAGTACGGACAATTCTAAGTGGTATTTCCATGTTTCCTGTTTATTACACTTACTACTACACAAAACAGACCTTGGTGCCTAACAGTCTTTCCAGGCACTAAGTGCAACTATGTTAATACATTGGACACCTGGAACCCTGTTAGCTCAAAAGAAAGCTCCAAACTAGATTGTTGTGGAGAAAGGCTTCTAACCAGATAGTTCCTGATAGGTGGGCAAGAGTTAGCCAGAAAGAGAGCATTCTAGGCAGAAGGAGCAATATACGCAAAGGCCTAGGGGCAAAAGAGCATGGTGACCGTGATTTTCAGAACTGTGGTAATTTAGTGTGCCTGGAGTGAGAAGTGTATGATGGGAAGTAGAAGAAACGAGGCTGGAAAGGTAGTGCCTCAGATATGTTTCAGGATATATTTCAGGAAGAAGTCTATTGTGAGAAAATAGGAAGTCACATGTGCAAGAAAGCATTGTGTATGTACAGGACAGACTTCAGGCAGGCCTGAAGGGGGGACCCACCAAGTCACTCTTATCTCAGTAAACAACTTTTTTTTTTTAAGAATATGAATTTTACTTTTTATTTATTTTAAAATAAGTTTTTATTGATTTCAGAGAGAGGAAAGGAGAGGGAGAGATAGAAACATCAATGATGAGAGAAAATCATTGACCGTCTGCCTCCTGCACACCCCCTATTGGGGATCAAGTCCGCAATCTGGGCATGTGCCCCGATGGGGAATTGAACCGTGACCTCCTGGTTCATGGGTCGATGCTCAACCACTGAGCAACACCGTCGGGGCATCAGTAAACAACTTTCATAGGTATATTTATAAATAAGTTGTGGTATATGCTTACCATGGACAGTAAAAATGAATAAACTGTAGCAACACCACCCACATGAATGAATCTTAAACTATGAGACATTTGCTCTGGCGGGTGTGGCTTGGTTGGTTGGAGCATTGTCTCATGCACTGGAAGGACACAGGTTTGATTCTCAGTCAGGGCACTTAACTGGGTGTGGGTTCAGTCCCCAGTTATGGGGCATATGGGAGGCAACCAATTTCTCTCTCTCTTTGGCTCCTCCCTCTCAAAAGGTAGAAGCTTAGGCGAACAAGGTTTCTACAGATTGTTATTACATGTTCCATAATTTAACAATTGCCAGTGAAGTAGGTGATTATCTTGATGTTGCACATCTGCAAAAAGTTGTCAAACCACTATGAGTTTGCTAGAATGTTTGAATTTTGTTTTTCATGAAAAGAATGTCCACATTTAACAAACTCAAAGATATGGCATCATTTATTTAATCATAAGATGATTTAAGCCCGGCTGATGTGCTCAGTGGTTTGACCTATGAAGCTAGAGGTCATGGTTTGATTCTTAGTCAAGGCACATGCATAGGCTGTGGGCTCGATCCCCAATGGGGACAGTACAGGAGGCAGCCGATCAGTGATTGTCTACCATCATTGATGTTTCCTTCTCTCTCTCTCTCCCTTCTTTTCTGAAATGAATAAAGATATATATTTTTTAAAAGATTATTTAAATTTAACTATAAAGTCACAGGATACATTATTCTAAATAGAAATTAATGAAGAATTTAAAATGAATTTTGAAAATACAGTATCACTTGCATTATATTGGACAAAAGTAAAAATGAGTATTCAGACTATACTAATATTATTTTAAAATCTCCATTCCCATGATCATTACTTTTTAACCATGGTTCTTTCTTATTTAAGAATGATATTAAAGCAAAACATAGAAGCAGTTTAGATATACCTCATTCCCTGAGAGTAGCATTGTTGTTAATCCATCTAGATTAGATAGGTAAGAAAGAAACTCATTTGTCACGTTAAGAACTTAAGAATTGCCTGACTAGTGTGGCTCGGTGATTGAGCATCGACCTATGAACCTGGTGGTCATGGTTTGGTTTCCTGTCAAGGCACATGCCCAGGTTGTGGACTTGGTCCCTGGTATGGGGTGTGCAGGAGGAAGCCAATCAATGATTCTTTCTCATCATTGATGTTTCATCTCTCTCCCTTCCTCTCTGAAATGAATAAAAATATATTAAAAACATTTTTAAAAAACACACAAGAATATTAATATGCATGGTATTTATTTTAAGTATGCACATAAAATGGTCCAGTCTAGAATTACTAATTTGTTGGGGTCCAGCCCCAGCGGTCCAGGGGTTCCCAAAGGTGTGGATGGCATTGGCGAAGAATGAAGGACATGGAGACAGCATTCAGATAATCAGCATAGTCAGGTTCTTTTTTATTGTCCTATTATAGCTGTATTTATACTATTTGATTCCATAAGCATGCCTCTATAGTTACATCATGGTATGTTTTGGGTCCTCCTTTGACGTTTTACAGTTCCTTGTTTTCTTATCTGACCTTTGCTAAAAATCTTATCTCTATCTAGCTCTGTTGATTTTAATCTTATCTATTGTCTATGTTTCTACATTCTATTCTAAAGGTTAGTCTCTGTGTTTCATTGTAAGGGCTAGTATGATTTCTATTCCAAGATCACTATTCTACTTCTCTACTGTTAAGCTATAAGGAAATAACTGAAGGAGATTTTCCTATTCTATGACCTAAGTAAAGGTTAGGTCCTCTTAGCCGTGCTGGTGGTCTTCCTTGGAACTGCCCGGCGTCGGCAGGTTTTTAGGGGTATAGGCTTTGGTACTTTCTCTGGTGGGTAGACCCCTGGGGATGTGGGCCTAGCAAGCCCTAAATTTATTGCTAACAGTCTTAGTCTAAGTTCCTCATAAGTAGTACATGGTATTTCTGTAACATTAGGGGGTTTTACTGATTTATTCCCTTCCCTAGGCCCGTTAATCCCTAACTCCAGGGAAACATTCCCACGTGGGGAAACAACCTTTCTCAGGGAGGTGGCCCTGGTTAGAACACATAGTGCTAAGAAGGGGAGCAAACATATTAAGAACAGTATGCCATATACGCCAGGTCCCTTGGATCATATGCTGTGCAGATGTTTCTTCCCTGCAGCAACTGTGTCAAGCATCAAGGATGGAACGGCTTCTGGCACTAATTTACTCATAATTTCTTCAATTACAATGAAAGAACAACAAAAACTGAATTATAGAAATTTTCTATATTAATCTTAAATGCACATTTTCAATGAACAAGTTTTTTAACTATTACTTTCTATTTCCCTTTTATGTTTGTTCTATTTATTGAAATTTAATTTTATGTTCATTGAATTCGATAATGAAAAATCTGAGCTTATATTTTTGTTTTTTTTATTTTTACTAGTTTAATTTATTGTAATTTATACAAGTATTGAGCCACAATGGATTAAAGGACTGTCTCTTCATCACACATGGTTTGAAAACTCCTGTTTTACAATATACTTTCCAGATGATTATTCAACTTCGGTTGGAACCCTTCTAGTTTATTACCTTTCCTGGAAGCTAACTCCATTATTGGATAGTTCTGATTATTGTATTTCCTTATATTGAGTGGAAATCAGTCTTTTTATGGTTTCTAATCCTCAGACTTGATCCTGTTCCTAGAATTATACAAAACAAATTTATTCCCTCTTACATGACAGCTCATTGGATATTTGTAAAAAATTGTCATATCCCTCTTTATTTTTCTTTAAGCTCCATTTTTTCTGAATATCCATATGAGATGGTTTCCAAACCTCCCAGTCCTGGTTGCTCTCTTCTGGACATACTCTTTTATAATGTCTTTCTTAAAATATGTTACACTGAACTGAACTTCAGAACATAATTTTCTTGATCTGAACAATATATTTCTGTTAATGGTGCCAATAATGCATTAAGTTTTTTAGTAGTCATTACACTCAGTTGATTTGTATTGAATCATAATTTCTCAGGAAGGAATCAAAATATCAAAACAGTCTCCAAATTCAGCTTATTTTTTTGTGTGTAAGTACCTTCTCCTATCCTTCTGATTCCTTTTAGAGAGAAAAGAAAAAAGTTATTTTTGTTGCTAACCTCACTGATATTTAGTTTTACCATTTAAAGGTTAACGACAATGCTGGTAATGTAATCAAAGCAGGGATGTTATACTTAGAAACTTCATTCTGGCTAAAGGGTGGAAGTTACTGGAGCAGGAGCAAGATGAAATGTTCGAGTGAACTGGTAAATGACGTAATTCGGATGACAAATGATAATGGCCTGGATTAGAGAAGCAGAAAAGGAGATTGAGAGAAGGGGACACACAGAGTTATTTAGGAAGTGAAATTAATAAGACTTAATAACTAATTTATATAGGAATGACTGTAATGAATGAAAAGGGGTGAAAAGCAGCTCTTGGTATCTAGAAGCTGATCTGGCATTTACAGCTAGAACAATCTTATTTTCTTTTTGAGAATAAAAATCTCACAGAATATCAATATCAGAAAATATTGTGAGATCATAATAATAGGACACAAGACAAGTTCAATTCATAATTTTGTCTAAGTATAAACAAAAGCAGGTTCATTGGGCCAGCTACAAAATATCAAATGCCTCCTTTTTGCAGCTAAACCTTCTTTCCCAGTTATAGTGTTATCCTTGCTCTGGACCGTCCTTCTTGTAGGTAAGATGTACTGATCCCAATAATAAAATGCTCCTTTTTTCTTGGAAGAATCCAATCTAGTGTAGACCTCTACTTCCTGAGACCCTCTCTCAGATCACTCAACAAATCCCAAGTCCTGTAAGTTCCTTCTAACATTGTCTTGCTGAGTCCCACGGCTGACTATGTGTTCTCCTTTTTTTGCAGTGAGTAATAAATGCAACTTCAGCTAGAGATGTGCTTCTGGTGATCTCAGTGGGTTAAACTAAGTGGAGATACCTAGGAGGCGATTGTATAGATACATGGTTCTGGAGCTTAAAAGAAATGTCTGTGCTGAACCTATTTAATCTCTACCCTTACATAAATATACTGAGAACTATATATTTGAGGGCCATTGCTTATATAATAATTGAAACTGTGGGATTAGCTAAGATCACCAGGGAGGAAATCTAATGAAAAAAGGACTGAAACAGAACCCTAAGGAGAACCTATATTTTTGAGGTGGGCAGAAAATGAGATACCTAGAAAACACTTTTAGAAGGCCCTGTCATTGAGGAAAGAAGAGAATCAGAAGTAGAAAAAGACCCAAAATTAGGAAAGGAGAGTTTGAAGAGGGAGGTTGAGATTAATAGTTGTATACACTGCAAAGAAGCCTGGTAATATAGGAGCTCTTCTAGCTGTTTGAAATGTCCCCGTCAGTTTTTGAGTACCTGTTTACTTTCTGGCACATTAAGATGTTTCAGGCTCCTCTTAAACTAACCTCCCCTGGCACTGGAATCAGACATTTCTCTAAGGACTGCTGTTTCCTGAGTGGACAATGGTACAGTGGGGCCTTGACTTACGAGTGTCCCGACTAACGAGTTTTTCGAGATACGAGCCATCTCTCGGCCGATTTTTTGCTTGAGTTGCGAGCTAAAATTCGGGTTACGAGCCAGCTTCAGATAACCCATTGCTAGTTGGCACAGCAAACGTCACAGTGAATGCCACAACATCAGCCCAGCATCACGTGTCTCACTCATTCACAATTGATTTGACATGTGAGTAATTTGAGTTAAAGCTCCGTCCCGGAACGAATTAAACTCGTAAGTCAAGGCCCCACTGTATTTAGAATCCAAGATCTGGTGTACCCCTTTTTTTGTGTTTTGTTTTAAATACATATGTTTGTATTGATTTCAGAGAGAGGAGAAATAAGGGAGATGGAGAGAGAGAGAGGAAAGGAGAGAGAGAAAGAGAGAGATGAAAAGAAGGGGAGAGAGGGAAACATCGATTGACTGCCTCCTGCACACCCCCTACTGGGGATTGCACCTGCAACCCAGGCATGTGCCCTGATCAGGAGTCAAACCTCTCCTTGCGTGGGAGGACACCTAACCGAGCCAGGGCTCCTGCATCAATTTTAAGAAGCTTTGTAAAGGGCTTTGGCTATGTAGTGGTCACACGGGAATGGAAGGACAGGAAGAGGGAAAAACTTGGCTTAGGTAAAGATGAGCAAAGCATAGTTCTGATTATCAGAGCTGAAGCTTAAGATCAGGAACAGGTTAAAGATGATCTGATTTGACCTTGAGTCCCAGAGTGGCATGCAGAACTCCAAAGGTCTCCCTAAGGCTATAATTCATTTCAGGAATCTGGGCAGGGTTCTGCCTTTCAATATGCATTAAATGGTCTCAGCAGGGGAGAGAGGCCATCTGTCAAGGTTAATCACCAAGCAAAGCCTGAAACCACCTGTGAAATCTTTGAGACATCTACCTGGGCCAAGCCTTTTATCCTGGTGTGTGGGCTTCAGCATTGCAATTGTAACTCTACTTATTAAAGTGACTAGAGGGCTGATGCACGAAATTCAGGCATGGGTAGGGTCTCTAGGCATATGCCTGGGTTGCAGGCTTGATCCCCAGTAGGGGGTGTGCAGGAGGCAGGTGATCAGGGCTGATCTGTGGGGTGACTGGTGGGGCAATTGCCCCCCCCCCGCCCCCCACACCTTGGCTGGCCTGGGGCCTGTGGGTTGGGGGCAGCTCCTGTGTTGAGCATCTGCCTCCTGGTGGTTAGTGTGCATCATAGCTACTGGTCAGAAGGTCGAATGGTTGGACGGTCACTTAGGCTTTTATATATATAGATATTGTTTGATTTGCTTATAAACACTTAAGTAATAAAATAAAACAAATTCATCAAGGATTTAGTTTTGTAAAGAGTTCAGAGGGGTTGGTACACTGCTCTGATCCCCAG
>NW_006291426.1:899650-901808 GCF_000327345.1 Myotis davidii | reverse complement strand
TGGAACTGAGAGCCAGCTTTAGCTCTGAGGCCCGGCTCTAGCTCTGAGACCTCGGCTGCTGAAAGCAGGCCTCTGGGGTTGTTTGGCTTCTATAATTGAAACACTGTTTCAGCTCCAGCTCTGATGGCTGAAAGCAGGTTTCTGGGTTTTTTTTAGGTTCTATAATTGCAACATAGTTGCTTAGAGTGCAAGCTCAGAACCCAGCAGTGGCAGGCAGGGAACCTTGGCTTCCTCCTTCACTGGAGCAAGCAAGACTCCTGTTTGCTTCAGCTGCCTGGCTGCAGGCCATCATCTTGGTTGACAGTTAATTTGCATATCTCGCTGATTAGCCAATGGGAAGGGTAGCGAAGTTACAGTTAATTACCATGTTTCTCTATTATTAGATAGGATATTTATTGGCTTTAATAGTCTTTACTATTAAGAAAATAATTAGATGTTTGGTGTAAGCATCTCTGGTTTTGTTTTGTTTTGTTTTTTAGAATTTTTTTTTTATATATATTTTATTGATTTTTTACAGAGAGGAAGGGAGAGAGCTAGAGAGTTAGAAACATCGATGAGAGAGAAACATTGATCAGCTGCCTCCTGCACATCTCCCACTGGGGATGTGCCCACAACCCAGGTACATGCCCTTGACCGGAATCGAACCTGGGACCTTTCAGTCCGCAGGCCGACGCTCTATCCACTGAGCCAAACCGGTTTCGGCAAGGTTTTGTTGACTTAACATTTCAACCCTCTTTCTTCTGACAAATGCCCTTTTTCCTACTACAATCAGATCTTGTGGGAAGTCCCAACCCCTGGACATAGTTAATTACTGTAAACTAGAGATATGAGTAAACACATCAAGTAGGACTGATTGAAGCACATGACCTAAGTCAGGCCAATAAGAATCCTTCCTCATGGTTTGAAAAAGTGAAGCTGGGCAAGGAGGCTTACTTCCTCCCTGAGAGAAATGAAGAGGTGGGACAATCCATTTGTTTGTGACATAATTCCTAGGAAGAAAGCCAACGGGAGAGAAACAGAGATAAAAGAGAAAGAAGACTCCAGGTGGTGCTTGAATCTCTGATTCCTTGTTCGTGAATTCCCAGATGTGCCCCATTCAGAACCATATAAGACTTCCAACACAGATCCTTTCTGCCTAAGCTAGTTTGACTTGGGTTTCAGTCACTTTTCACCAAAAGAGAGACCTCACTCCTACTGTGACTACAAATAAGTCTGGTGTTAATTTACATTGTTAAAAGCTAACTTCATTTTTAGAAACATCTCAAACATCTCACCCAAAATGGTAAGAAATAAAGTGAATATAAATGGCTGTTGAGTTTTTCTAAAAGAAGCAGCAGTTGTTCAAAATGATTTTATTTTCTATTTATGTCTAATATTAGAACATCTATCCAGGCACTCTCCCGAGAAACTAACATTAGTTTATATTGTATTTCCATTCCTCACCTTCCCCATCACATTCTTGCACTGAATGTATATTATCTTGTCAATTTGTTAGATGCTTCCTTTCTAAAGCAGCAAGAAATTATTTGTGAGAGAAAGTGTGTATACGTTCTTATCTTTCTTCCCTTTAGCTACAAACAACTTCCTAAGTGAGTACTCAAGCTTACACTTTCTCTATCTAACCAAGAGTTATTTTAACAGGTTTTACTATTCCTATTTTACTCTTAGCTTTTCTACTCCTTAAGGCTAAGTAGAAACTCTAACCTGTATTTACCCAGACATTTTCTGAGTTCAAGGACAGCTAACCAAGCTGGTTAATGGCTTTATTCTTAAAAGGAATCTGGGTTTGGTTCAATGCTTATAATCATTTAGTGCTGTGTTGATCATTGCATTCCATAGTTTTTCTTTGCCTACCCCTTCTTATAGAATCAGCCTAATTTTCTTCTGGGGATTTACCCTTTCTGCACTCTCTGTGAGGTCTCAGTGGCATCCTAATCTCCACACCTAGAGTGGATCCATATCCCAGGCCCAGACAACCTGCACATGTATTCTTTTTATTTATTTTTTTAAAATTTTTTATTACAAAGGATATTACATATGTGTCCATTCCCCACCCCCCTGCCCTAGACAGTCCCCTAGCCTCCCCTATCCCCCAGTGTCTTATGTCCATTGGTTATGCTTATATGCATGCATACAAGTCCTTTGGTTGATCTCTTAC
>NW_006291426.1:896861-898969 GCF_000327345.1 Myotis davidii | reverse complement strand
TTGATGTAGTCCCATTTGTTCATTTTCTCTTTAGTTTCAAGTGTCCTAGGAGCTGCATCAGTGAAGAAATTGCTTCGGCAGATGTCTGAGATTTTGTTGCCTTTGGATTCTTCTAGAATTTTTATGGTTTCCTGTCGTACATTTAAGTCCTTTATCCATTTTGAGTTTATTTTTGTGTATGGTGTAAGTTGTACATGTATTCTTAAGGTAGGTAGGTACATGGCTAATCTGTGCAGAGGATATTACAAGACTTTATGAATGCCACCAACAGATATGTCTTTCCTCTCTAGTTAATATGAATTTAAGGGGCTATGAAGCTGCACCCATTGTATGACCATGAGGGGACTGTCTGCCTGAGAATGGTGTCAAACCATATGACATGGAACCAAGAGATGGAGAAAGAGAAACCAGGTCTTAATTACTTGAACCAAAAATTATTTTTTGCTTAAGCCCATTTGACTGGATCTTCCTATTATAATCAAAGAATCTTAACTGATGTAATAATGATCATGTAAATTCACTTGAATAAGAGGAAAAATTGTATATATATGATTTTCTTAAAGAGTAAGATCTGAGAAACAAATTGAAATTCAGAATCTATTGGCCATGTTAGCTTGTCATATATGCCACTAGTCTAGAAAAGAGAGTAAAGCATAAGAAACTAGGCTCTGAGCACTCTAAAAATCTGATCAATTACTTGGATATCCTGACTCTGAAAGATTTAACCCAGTCCCTTAACAATCCTATATAATAAAGAGGTAATATGGAAATGGACCTTGCTCAAGATGGCTGCCCCTATGTGGTCACAAGATGGCCAGCAGGGGAGAGCAGTTGGGGGTGACTGGGGCGGCAGAGGAGGGCAGTTGGGGGCAATTGGGCTGGCAGGGGAGCAGTTAGGTATTGTGCAGGCTGGCAGGGGAGTGGTTAGGGGGTGATCAGGCTGGCAGGGGAGTGGTTAGGGGTGATCAGGCTGGCAGGGGAGTGATTAGGGGTGATCAGGCTGGTAGGCAGAAGCAGTTAGGGAAAATCAGGCAGGCAGGCAGGCGAGTGGTTGGGAGCCAGCAGTCCCAGATTGTGAGAGGGATGTCTGACTGCCGGTTTAGGCCCAATCCTACAGGAATTGGGCCTAAACCGGCAGTCAGACATCCCCTGAGGGGTTCCAGATTGGAGAGGGTGCAGGTTGGGCTGAGGGACATCACCCCCCTCCAGTGCATGAATTTTGTGCACTGGTTCTCTAGTGCATATAATTAGAACAGTTTTTATGAGTAGTGATCATGAGACATCAGAAAGCTACAGTTATCAGAGAGGAAGATTCATAAGGTCATAGAATTTTTGATCTGCAGGAGTTAAAATCACCTACTATACTTATTAATGCAGGGAAATAAACTTGTGCCATTTTCAAGAATATAAATTGAAATATATGTGTAATGTTAATCCTTAACTAAAATTTTAAATACATGAAAACAATGGTTTTCCAAATCTTTTTACTGACTAAGGCTCTATAATACAAGGGGATTTTACCATGGCTGGGCCTCCTTAGGTCTTGAGGAACATAGAAGCGTAACAAACAACCCCTCCCTCTTTTTCTCTATCCTATAATAGGATGGTGGGACAAATCTATTTTTTTCGAAGTGATATTTGAGGATTGTCATACATTTTAAATCAAATTAATTGGGAGGAAGCATGTGGAGTAGGGAATGGAAGAAATAGAAAGTTAGCAAACTTTTGTTTGAATCCTAGCCCTGTCCATGACTATGTGAGCTACTAGAGGTAACTCCATGAGGGCATGGCCCAGATCTATCTTAATTCATTGATATAAAGTAGGTCCTTGGGTTACATCGGAGATCCATTCCTATGGCGCAATGTAACGTGATTTTCACTCTAAGTCAGAACCCACGTACATAAGCACCTATGTCACTCACATGGAGCACATACACAGCAGTAATGAAGTGAAACAGTAAAAAAAAAAATTAAAAGAAAGATAACAATTCCTGACCTTTACTTGTGGTAAATAAATAATAAAAAACATAAAGAACATATGTACATACGTCAAAATGACAAACTTTTTTTTTTAAATAAATGGGAGATGGCGACGTAACCACGATACG
>NW_006291426.1:889603-895553 GCF_000327345.1 Myotis davidii | reverse complement strand
CCTACATATGCAAATTAACCGCCATCTTTGTTGTCAGTTAACTGCCATCTGAGTTGGCAGTTAATTTGCAGATAGCCCTAATTAGCCAATGAAAAGGGTAGCGTCGTACGCCAATTACCATTTTTCTCTTTTATTAGTGTAGATGGGAGATGGCAATGTAACCAGGAAATGATGTATGTCAAGTCTGATGTAACCTAAGAGCTGCCTGTACACTCAATGCCAAACACAGTTCTGGCACATATTCTGTGCTCAATAGATTTCTTCCTTCCTTCCTTCCTTCCTTCCTTCCTTCCTTCCTTCACTCCTTCCTTCCTTCCTTCCTTTCTTTCTTCCCTATTTTGACACTCTTGTATTTATTTATTTTATAAATCTTTATTGGATTAGTTAAATCTTTATTGTTCAGATTATTACATTTGTTCCTCTTTTTCACCCCATAGCTCCCCTCCACTCATTCCCACCTGACTCCCTGCCCTTACCCCACCCACTGTCCTCGTTCATAGGTATACGATTTTTGTCCAGTCTCTTCCCGCACCCCCCACACCCACTTCCCCCCAAGAATTGTAAGACCACTCCCTTTCTATGCCCCTGATTCTATTCTATTCACCAGATTACTCTGTTCATCAGATTTTTTATTCACTTGATTTTTAGATTCACTTGTTGATAGATATGTATTTGTTGTCACTTTGTTTTTATAATTTTTATCTTTACCTTTTTCTTCTTCTTCCACTGCTTAAAGAATACCCTTCAGCATTTCATATAATACTGGTTTGGTGGTGATGAACTCCTTTAGCTTTTTCTTATCTGTGAAGCTCTTTATCTGACCTTCAATTCTAAATGATAGTTTTTCTGGGTAGACTAATCTTGGTTGTAGGTTCTTGCTATTCATCACTTTGAATATTTCTTGCCACACCCTTCTGGCCTGCATAGTTTCTGTTGAGAAATCAGCTGACAATCATATGGGTACTACCTTGTAGGTAGCTAACTGTTTTTCTCTTGCTGCTTTTAAGATTCTCTCTTTGTCTTTTGCCCTTGGCATTTTAATTATGATGTGTCTTGGTGTGGTCTTCTTTAGATTCCTTTTGTTTGGGGTTCTCTGTGCATTCTGGACTTGTAAGTCTATTTCTTTCACCAGGTAGGGGAAGTTTTCTGTCATTATTTCTTCACATAGGTTTTCAATATCTTGCTCTCTCTCTTCTTCTGGCACCCCCATAATTCAGATATTGGTGCGCTTGAAGTTGTCCCAGAGGCTCCTTGCACTATCTTCATATTTTTGTATTCTTTTTCCAGTTAGATGTTTTTTGCTTCTTTGTATTTCAAATCTTTGACTAGATTCTTGGGATCCTCTAGTCTGCTGTTGGATTTCTGCATATTATTCTTTATTTCAGTCAGTGCATGCTTAATTTCTAATTGGTCCTTTTTCATATCCTCAAGGGTCTCACTATATTTCTTGGAGGTTTCTAAAAGATTCTTGAGTAACCTTATAACCGTGGTTTTGAACTCTATATCCAGTAGTTTGTTTTCCTCCATTTCTGTCATTTGTGACCTGTTTCTTTGTCTCCGCATTTTTTATGGTTCCATGTGCTGATAGACTGGCTTTGTGTGCTAGGTATTCTTTAGGGCCCAGTGGCTCAGCCTCCATAATTACCTGAGGTGGACACTCTTGGTGCACCCCTTTGTGGGCTTTGTGTACAGTCTTGTTGTAGTTAAGCCTTGATTGCTTTTGGTATCACTGGAAGGAATTGACCTCCAGGCCAATTGGCTTTGAGAACCAGTTGTGTCTACAATGGGAGAGCTTCTGTGCTAAAGACACCTTTATGGGGCAGGACTTGCTTCAGTGGGGCTTTGGCGCTCACTGGGGCTGCCCCCCGAGTGTGTCTCTTATGGATGTGAAGAGTTGTAATCTGGATGGTCTCACTCTAACCACTGGGTACACTGGCTCTTGGATCTCCAAGGAGGTGCAAAGTCAGCCACTGCCTGAGGCTACCCAGCAGGAGCTATAGAGAGATCTTCAGATTCCTCCTCTTTGTTTAGGGTTTGGAGGTGCCCAGATGAGGCGCAGCTGTGAAGCAATGCAAGCTGCTGATGAGCCTTAGGCCTTCTTTTGGAAACTCAGAGGTCTTTGACCCACCTGCCATTTGACAGGTTTTTAGGCAGAGAAAGGCCAAGCCATTTGTATGCAAAAGCCTCTGGGCACAGCTGGGTGGTGTTGTAAATTGGGTGGGGCGGGGTCTCAGGGAATCACCAGGGCAGAGCAAACAGCAGTGACTGCCAGTCAGCACTGCATAGGAGAGGTCCCTGCATCTCTAAGTTCCACGCCCCTGTGCAGGAACAATGACTGCTGCAAGCTCCTCTGCGAGAAAGCCGCCCTCGCGTTCTGTCCTGATGCCAGACAATCCAGTTTGTGAACCGGGCCTGTAGTACAAATGTAATCAAAATATGGATTTTCTGGTGTCTGGCTATTTTTATTCAACATGGTAATCTTTTTGAGAGTATTCCATGTTGATGTGTGTTCATTCCTTTCAATTGAGTATGAATATACCACAATTAATTTGTGCATTCTCTTGTTGAGGGACATTTGGATTGTTCCCAGTCTTAGGCTATTTTAAGGCCGCTGTGAATATTCATATTAATTCTTTTGGGGATATACATTTTCATTTCTCTTGGGTAAATACCTAAGAGTGGCATTGTCAAGTAAGTGGCACTGTCCATCCTGCACACGTCCCCCCTTTTCACTCTCTGAACTTCAGCCCTTCTGTACATGTTCTTCCCTCTGCCAGAAACCTTCATCCCAGTGCATCCCTCAAACCTAACTTCTAGCAGCACTGCCTACCTTCCCCTTGGAGGTAAATCCCATATCACAGGCATTCACACTCTGTGTCCCCCACACCCCATCAAGGAAGGACTGCAGTTTTATATTTACGGGCACGATGACTGGTTTAGTGTTTGCCTCTCACTCAGCAGCAAGCTCCAGGAGGGCAGGCTACCTGACTGTTTAGTCTCTCAGTGTGGAGCCTCATTTCTGGCACATACTGAGCACTCAGTACACCATTGTTGGATAACTGAATAATGGCTATTCCTAACCCCACCACCGATTCTGTTCTGTATTCTGTAAGACCTCTTTCCAGAAAAGAAACTCATTCCCCATATGGATTTCTCCATAGCCTTGGCTCAACTGGAGGGAAAAAGACCAGGCAATCAGTTATTTTTATGCTGCCTGGCTTCCAGAAAAGAGAAACACTTGAATTTCCATCTTAATAGCTCTTGTCCTACGCAGACCATTATACAAACAAAATTCCTACTAAAGGGGCTTCGGATTCAAATAAGACAATGAAGCAATGAAGTTAGGAAATATACCATCTTAAAATAGGCCAAGGGGACTGGCTCCTGGTTTTGATTGTTTTTATTTTCCTGAATTTTTTTCTTGAGCACCTGGGGGCATCCTCAAGATAGCACTGGTTTTCTTGGAAAGCAGAATATTTTTTAGCTGAGAATCAGGCAATGAAGTTCCAGGAAAAAAGAAAAGAAAAGATAAAATGCTGTGCAATAAAATTTGCTTCTATATTGAAATGTTCCTCCGTAAAGCATTTTCCCACTCGACTGGCTAGAGCTGAGGTGCTGATGAGCTAGGGAGGCTCATTTACTCAGTGAAATCTTATTGTGAGTGAGGCAATTTAGGGATGTGTTTAGCTACAACCTCCCCTTCCCTCCAGTCCCCATAGTGCAGTAATGAAGATGATTACTGTACTCTTACATACCATCACATGGCTTCGTATTTCCATGGGTGATTTCCTTCCCAGGTTGACTTCTTATCTGCTGGGAGTAATAATGATGTGCAGATGAGTGTATGAATGCTCTTTCTTCTTTTAACTGTTTTGCTTTTGTGGAATGCAGAAATGTTGTCCTCAGAAAGTGAGTGTAGTATGGAAGGGACTATATTAAGTGGTCAAGAAAACATTCATTTTATCACCACCAGATTATTTATTTATTTATTTATTTATTTTATTGTTGAAACTATTATAGATGTCTCCCATTCTCACCTCTTAATCCCCTTCCATCCAGCCCCTATCTGCCCCCGCCCCCCAGGTTGTTGTTTTTTTTTTTTAAATATATTTTATTGATTTTTTTACAGAGAGGAAGGGAGAGGGACAGAGAGTTAGAAACATCGATGAGAGAGAAACATCAGTCAGCTGCCTCCTGCACACCCCCTACTGGGAATGTGCCTGCAACCAAGGTACATGCCCTTTCCTGGGATCGAACCTGGGACCTTTCAGTCTGCAGGCTGATGCTCTATCCACTGAGCCAAACTGGTTATGGCCCGCCCTCAGGTTTTCATCACCCTATTTGTCCGTGTCCATGGGCTAAGCATATCTATCTATATATATAAAAGCCAAGCGACTCGAACAACCGGAATGACCCGTCACTATGACCAGGCACTGTGGCCTGCCATCTGTCCCGATCAGGGGTGGGGCTGGCTGGCCAACCTCCCGTGACTCTTCCCCTTGGCCGGCCCAGTCCCGATCGGTCCTGATTGGGGTGAGCTGGCTGGACCCCACATGTGCACAAATTCATGCACCAGGCCTCTAATAAGTATATAAGTTCTTTGATTTATCTCTCCTTGTCTCCTCATCAACACATGGAGGTATGTCAGTCTGTTCCATGCCTCCATACTTCAGGTCTTATTTTTTTGTTTTGTTTTGTTTTAATTTAAATACTTTATTGTTGAAAGTATTACATATGTCTCCTTTTTCTCCCATTGACCTCTCCCTGGCCACTCCCGTCCCCCAGCACATGCCCTCACCCCGCTAGTGTCTGTGTCCATTGGTTATGCTTTATATGCATGCATCCAAGTCCTTTGGTTGATCTCTTACTCCCCACCCCAACCTCCCCTGCCTTCTCTCTGAGGTTTGATGGTCTGTTAGATGCTTCTCTGACTCTGGATCTTTTTTTGTTTATCAGTTTATGTCAGTGGTTCTCAACCTTCCTAATGCCGCGACCCTTTAATACAGTTCCTCATGTTGTGGTGACCCCCAATTTTATTGTTACAAATTGAACATAATTAAAGCATAGTGATTAATCACAAAAACAATATGTAATTATATATGTGTTTTCCGATGGTCTTAGGTGACCCCTGTGAAAGGGTCGTTCGACCCCCAAAGGGTTCGTGACCCACAGGTTGAGAACTGCTGGTTTATGTTGTTCATAATATTCCACAAATGAGTGAAATCATGTGATATTTATCTTTCTCTAACTGGCTTATTTCACTTAGCATAATGCTCTCCAAGTCCATCCATTCTGTTACAAATGGTAAGAGTTCTTTCTTTTTTGCAGCTACATAGTATTCCATGGTATAAATGTCCCATGGCTTTTTTATCCATTCATCTACTGATGGGCACTTAGGCTGTTTCCAAATGTTAGCTAATGTAAGTAATGCTGCTATGAACATAGGGGTGCATATATTCTTTCTGATTGGTGTTTCAGGGTTTTTAGGATATATTCTCAGAAGTGGGATCACTGGGTCAAATGGCAGTTCCATTTTTAATTTTTTGAGGAAACTCCATACTGTTTTTCATAGTGGCTGGACCAGTCTGCGTTCCTACCAGCAGTGAACTAGTCTCCTCTTTTGTACATTCTCACCCGCACTTGTTGTTTGTTGATTTTTTAAATGATAGCCATTTTGACAGGTGTGATGTGATATCTCGTGGTTTTAATTTGCATTTCTCTGATGATTAGTGACTTTGAGCATGTTTTCATGTCTCTAGGCCATTTGTATGTCCTCTTTGGAGAAGTGTCTATTCAGGTCCTCTGCCCATTTTTAATTGGATTGTTTGTCTTCCTTTTGTTGAGTTGTATGAGTACTTTATATTTTGGAGATTATAACCCCTTATCAAATGTATCATTGGCAAATATATTCTCCCTTTCAGAGTTCCCAAGGTTTCTTTCATCATAGGTA
>NW_006291426.1:875352-889292 GCF_000327345.1 Myotis davidii | reverse complement strand
ATATGTTGCTTAAGAGAAGCTGTATGCTTTTTTATATATATTATTGATTTCAGGGAAGGGAGAGGAAGAGAAAGAAAGGAATATCAATGATGAGAGAGAATCATTGATTGGCTACCTCCTGCATGCCTCACACTGGGGATTGAGCCCACAACACCTGTCATGTGCCCTGACCGGGAATCAAACTGTGACCTCCTGGTTCATAGGTCAATGCTCAACTACTGAGTCACGCCGGCCAGGCCCCCTTTCATTTTTATGGTAGTTTCTTTTGCTGTGCAGAAGCTTTTTATTTTGATAAAGTTCCATTTGTTTAAATTTTCTTTGTTTATCTTGCCCTAGGAGGAAATTCTGCTACATGTGATGTCTGAGATTTTTCTGTCTATGGTTTCTTCTAGGATTTTTATGGTTTCACTCCTTAGATTTAAGTCTTTTATTCATTTTGAGTTTATTCTTGTGTATGGTGTAAGTTGGTGGTCTAGTTTCATCTTTTTGCATGTGTCTGTCCAGTTTCCCAGCACCATTTGTTGAAGAGACTGTCTATTGTATGTTCTTGTCTCCTTTGTCAAATATTAATTAATTGTAAAGTTGTAGGTTGATTTCTGGGGTCTCTGTGCTATTCCATTGGTCTATATGCCTGTTCTTGTGCCAGTACCAGTCCGTTTTGATGACAGTGGCTTTGTAGTATAGTTTAATATCTGATAGTCCCTTCAACTTTGTTTTTCTTTCTCAGTATTGCTGCAGCTATTCAGGGTTTTTTAATGCTTCCATATAAATTTTTGGAATATTTGACCTAGTTCTGTGAGGTATGCCATTGATATTTTAATAAGGATTGCATTGAATCTATAGATTGCTTTGGGTAGTATAGACATTTTAATGATGTTAATTCTTCCAATCCATGAACATGGTATTCTCTTCTATTTGTTTGTATCTTCTATTTCTTTTTTCAATGTCATATCGTTTTGTAAGTTTAGGTCTTTTACCTCCTTGATTAAGTTATTCCTAGGTATCTTATTTTTTTGTTGCAATGGTAAATGCGATTTTTTTTTTTTAGGTTTTTTAATTTTGTTTTGTTTTTGTTCTGAGAGTTCATTATTGATGTATAAAAATGCCACTGATTTCTGGATGTTGATTTTGTATCCTGCTCCATTGCCAAATTCATTAATTAAGTCTAGTAGTTTTCTGATGGAGTCTATAGGGTTTTCTATGTACAATGTTATGTCATCTGCAAATAATGATAATTTTACTTATTCCTTTCCAATTTGGATACCTTTTATCTCTTCTTCTAGTCTGATTGCCATGGCTAGGACTTCCAGTATTATTGAATAAGAATAATGAAAGCAGACATCCTTGTCTTATTCCTATTCTTAAGGGAAACACTTTTAGTTTTTGCCCATTGAGTATTGTGTTGGTTATAGGTTTGTAATATATGGCCTTTATTATGTTGAGGTATGATCCCTCTATTCCCACTTTGCTGAGAGTTTTTATCTAATAAGGTGTGCTGGATTTTGTTGAATGCTTTGTCGCATCTATTGATATGATCATGTGATTTTTTTATTTTTCATTTTGTTTATGTGATGTATCACATTTATTGACTTGTGAATACTGTACCAGCCTTTCATCCCTGGAATAAAACTCCCTTGATTATAGTGTATTATTTTTAAAATATATTGCTGGATCTGATTTGCTAATATTTTGTTGAAGATTTTAGCATCTGTGTTCATTAGGGATATTGGCCTGTATTTTTCTTTCTTTGTAATGTCGTTAATCTCGTTTTGGAATTAGGAAAATGCTAGCTTTATAAAAAAGAGCTTGAAAGTGTTTTTTCCTCTTGGATTTTTTCAAGTAGTTTGAGGAGGATAGGTGTTAGTTCTTTGAATGTTTGATAAAATTCTCCTGTAAATCCATCTGGTCCAAGACTTTTGTTTGCTAGGAGTTTTTAAATTACTGCTTCACATTCATTAGTTGTTACTGACCTATTCAGGCTTTCTGATTCTTTCTGATTGAGTTTGGGAAGATTGTATGTTTCTAGGAATTTGTCCATTTCACCCAAGTTATCTAGTTTGTTGGTATATAGTTGTTCATAGTATGTACTTACAATCCTTTGTATTTCTGTGGTGTCTGTTGTTATATTGCCTCTTTCATTTCTGATTGTATATATTTGGGTCCTCTCTCTTTGTTTCTTGATGAGTCTAGCTAAAGATTCATCAATATTGTTTAACATTTCAAAGAACCAGCTCTGGGATTCATTGATCTTTTGTACTGTTTTTTAGTCTGGACATCACTTATTTCCATTCTGATCTTTATAATTCCTTCCATGTACTTTTTTCTGGCTTTTCTTGCTGTTCTCTTTTCAATTCATTTTTTTGTAGGGATAAATAGTTTATTAGTCTTTTTTCTTGTTTCTTGAGGTAGCCCTGTAAAGCTATGAACTTCCCTCTCAGGATTGCTTTCACTATGTCCCATATATTTGGGGTTATTGTGTGCTCATTTTCATTTGTTTCCAGGAAGTTTTTAATTTCTTGCTTGATTTCATTGGTAATCCACTCATTGTTTAATGACATGCTATTTAGCCTCCATTTATTTGAGTGTTTTTTAGGTGTTTTTTTTTTTTTGGTTGATTTCTAACTTCATGCCATTGTGATCTGAGAAGATGCTTAGTATGATATCAATCTTCTTGAGTTTGTTTAGACTTGTTTTGTGTCCTAACATGTGATCTATCTTTGGGAATGTTCCCTGTGTGCTTGAGAAGAATGTATATTCTGTTGCTTTGGGGTGAAATATTCTATAAGTATGTTAAACCATCTAATCTAGTGTGTCATTTAAAGCCTCTGTTTTCTTGTTGAATTTTGTCTGGAAGATCTATCCAGTGATGTCAGTGGGGTGTTAAAGTCACCTACTATCACAGTATTACTGTCAGTCTCTCCCTTAAAGTCCATCAAGAGGTCTTTTTTTTAATGTATTTGGGTACTGCTGTATTGGGTGAATATATGTCTACCAGGGTTATATTTTCATGTTGTGTCATTTCCTGTAGTATTATGTAGTGGGCTTCTTTGTTTTTTATTATGGCCTTGGTTTTGAAGTCTATTTTGTCAGATATGAGTATTGCCACCCCAGTTTTTATTTTCTTTACACTTGTGTGGACTTTTTTAATTTTCATCTTTTTACTTTCAGTCTGTGTGTATCTTTTGTTCTGAAGTAGGTCTCTTTTAGTCAGCATATATATGGGTCATGTTTTCTTATCCATTCAGTCACCCTATATCTTTTGATTGGAGCATTTAATCCATTTACATTTAAGGTTATTATTTATAGGTATTAATTTATTGCCATGTTTATTTTCTTTATGCCTATGATTTGCTCTCTCTCCTTTTCTTCTTCTTAAAGCAGTCCCTTTAACATTTCTTCCACTGCTGGTTTGGTGGTAATGATCTCCTTTAACCTTTTTTTTTTTGTCTGGAAAGCTTTTTATACACCTTCAATTTTAAATGATAGCCTTGCTGGATACAGTAGTCTTGGATTCAGACCCTTGCTTTTCATTACTGTGAATACCTCATGCCATTCCCTTCTGACTTGATGTGTTTCTGTTGAGAGGTCAATGGACTTTCTAATGGAAACTCTTTTAAAATATACACATATATTTTATTGATTTCAGAGAGGAAGTGAGAGGGAGAGAATGATAGAAACATCAGTGATGAGAGAGAGAATCATTGATTGGCTGCCTGCTGCATGCCCCACACTGGGGATTGAGCCTGCAACCCAACCATGTGCCGGACCAGGAACTGAACTGTGACTTCCTGGTTTATAGGTTGACAATCAACCACTGGACCACACAGTATGGGCGGGAACTCTTTTGTAAGTAATTATCTGTCTCTCACTCGCTGCCTTTAAGATTCTTAGTTGTTCATGTTTGCCATTTTAATTTTTAAAAAAATATATTTTATTGATTTTTTAGAGAGAGGAAGGGAGAGGGACAGAGAGTTAGAAACATCAATGAGAGAGAAACATCGATCAGCTGCCTCCTGCACACTCCCTGCTGGGGATATGCCCACAACCAAGGTACATGCCCTTGACTGGAATCGAACCTGGGACCCTCAAGTCCGCAGGCAGACGCTCTATCCACTGAGCCAAACTGGTTAGGGCCATGTTTGCCATTTCAATTATGATGTGTCTAGGTATGGATCTCTTTGAGTTCATCTTATATGGGACTCTGTGCTACCTGAACTTGTGTGAGTTTTCCTTTACCAGGTTGGGGACGTTTTCTATCATTATTTCTTCAAACAGGTTTTCTGTTCCTTGCTCATATTCTTCTCCTTCTGGAATTCCTATGATGCAGATGTTGTTACGTGTCATGTTGTCCTAGAGCTTCCTTAAGCTATCCTTGTGCTTTTTAATTATTTTCTCTATTTGCTGTTCTAATTGGGTATTTCTTTCTTTTTTTAAAAAAAATATTTTTATTGGTTTCAGAGAGGAAGAGAGGGGTGGGGGAGAGAGAGAAACATCAATGATGAGAGAGAATCATGGATCGGCTGTCTCCTGCATGTCCCACACTGGGGATCGAGCCTGCAACCTGGGCATGTGCCCTTGACTGGAATCGAACCCAGGACCCTTCAGTCCACAGGCTGGTGTTCTATTCACTGAGCCAAACCAGCTAGGGATGGATTTTTATTTCTACCTTGTATTCCAAATTGCTGATTCATTCCTATGCTTTATTCACTCTACTTTTAATTCCTTCCCATGTGTTCTTTATGTCAGAGATATTATTCTTCTTCATTTCTATCTGGTTCTTGTTTATGGTTTCTTTTTCTTTTTCATGCTGTTGTAATTTTCACTAAGTTCCTTAAACATTTTTATATTCATTACTTTGAACTCTATGTCTGAGAGGTTGTGTGCCTCCATTTCATTTAGTTCTTTCTCTGCAGACTCCTCCTTTTCTTTCATTTGCAGGTTATTTCTTCGTCTCCCCATTTTAGCTGTCTCTATGTATTTGTTTCCATGTATTAGATAGAATTGTTATGTCTCCTAGTTTTTGTGGGATGGCCTTAGGAGAAAGTGTTTTGAGGGGTCCATTGGTGCAGTTTCTGATATCCTGAGCTGGATGCTATAGGATTGCACCTTCTGTGCATTATTTGTACTTTCCTGTTGTAATTGGTACTTTATTATTGATGTCCCATTCATGGGAGGGATCTCCCCTCTGACTTGTTTACAGTGAGGTTCAACCCCAAGGTCATTGAGCCAGCTGCTATACCTGTGCTGACAGAACAGAACAAGACACAACAGGATTGAACCAAATATACCATGGGTATAGACAAGAATATTACAAGGATGGTCACTGCTGCAGGAAGAAATTGGAAATGGTCTAAATGTTTAACAAAAAGAGAATGACTAAGTGAATTATTGAGCTGCTTATAAAATATGATTAAAAAATTTCTAGTGAAAGAAGCACCTAGAATAGGGTCTGAAATATTGTAAGCACTCAGTAAAATATTTGTTCAATCATACATGAATGGATTACTTTTTTAACCAGAAAAAATGATTTAAATATCTGCCAGAAAATGAAGGGTAACATTTAACAAAAACAACAACAACAAAAAACAAAAAGGGTTAATATTTCTGGAAAAGCATTTTACAAGGGGAAAAGAAGAAAATAATTATCTCCCCCCCCCCCCCAAAAAAAAACAACTTGATCTTGAAAATAGGCCAGTGGAAGACCTCTTTTCCAGGATATTTTAGATGAAAACAATATCCAATAGTGGGGTGCTTTCCTCTAAAATGAGATTCTATTCACTTAATAGTTCTTGAGCACTGTTTTTGTGGCTAAAATTTTTGCTGAGATGTTGGTTTGAGGAACTTTTCTAATTTAAAGGAATTTTGTTCGTTTACTCTTTTGTTAGGTGAAGAGTTGGAAATATTTCTATCTCATTAAACACCACGGTTCCATAGATCCAGACAGAGCACCTTTCACACAAGCCAGATTCCTACTTTTGTTCTCTAAAGACTGGCAGCTGTGGGCATCCTTGAAAGTGTTTACCTGGTACATTTTAGCTCGTTTTTAAAAACTGGCTTTTTGCCAATCTGCACTTCAGCTTCTTATATTTAAACTAGAGGCCTGGTGCATGGATTTGTGCACTGGTGGGGTTCCTCAACCAGGCCTGCAGGGATCGGCCAAAACCAGCAGTTCTACATCCCCCGAGGGATGTAGTAGTGCACGAAGTGGCAGGCGGCTGGTGTGGAGCCTGAGCCCGGGCTGGGCGCTGTGTCACTCCCGCTCATCCCAGCCCTGCTGCGGCAGCTCGGTAGGCTTGATGCCACTCGCTGCAGTCTCCATGCGCCCATCCTAGGGTGATACCGGCTGCCCATGACTGAGAAGTGGCTTTAGGCTCATGCCCAGTCAGTCCCGATCCCAGTCCTGGTCCAGATGGGTGAGGGGTGCTCAGGGAAAGTGTCCATGGGAGAGGCTCATGCCACTGCAGCTGTGCTTGCCAGCCATGAACCTGGCATCTGACACCCATTGGTCAGCTGAGCGATGCTCCTGCTGTGGGAGTGCACTGACCACCAGGGGCAGCTCCTGCATTGAGTTTCTGACCCCTGGTGGTCAGTGCATGTCATAGCTACAGGTTGAGTGGTCGAGCATCAAATAAACATTTTTTCTGTGTGATAATGATATTATGATTATGGTTATGCTTTTTTATTTTTTATTCTTACCCAAAGGATATTTTTCCCATTAATTTTTTTAAGAGAGAATGTAAGAGAGGGAGGGAGGGAAGAAGAGAGAGAGACAGAGAGAGATAGAAAAAGACAGAAAGAGAGATAGACAGAGAGAGAGAAAGAGAGAGAGAGAGAGAGAGAGAGAAAGGAGAGGAGTGGTGCAGAGAGAGAGAAGGGGAATGGTGGGAAGAGGTACAGAAAGAAAACCAACAAAAAGATATGGGTTGGAAGCCATACTCTGAGCCACAGCTGCACTTGATCAGTGGAAATCAGGAGTCCACCTGCCATAGGAGTGTTTCAAAATTAAGATCAGGACAGAGCCACCGGATCCAGTCAGCCCTTGGGATGTGTGGGTTCTGCTTCACTATGTGGGAAGACCGAGTTTCAGGAGTCGAAGGGAAGCATTGTACTTTTGGAAAATAATAATTTTAGGATAAAAGTATTATAACAAGAAGACATGATAGTGCTTACAAAGCATTAAAATGTCTCAATTGTGCAAATTTAACAAAAACACGTACTCTTGTGAACATACTGTTAGGACTTATCCTAGGGACTTTACCAGATAGGGGCCTTGAAACTTTTGCGTCATTATCTTCGAGATAACCCCACTCTGACCATGCCTACCCCTAGCATTTTTCTGCAGATTAAATCAAACTAAAGTTAAAGGCAGCCAGTGGGATGAGTAGAAGGCAGAATCTATAGAAAGGTCACAGTGGGGACTCATCACACACATTCCTATTCCTTTTGTGAATGTTGAGCTCTCGAGCTGGGACATGAGATGACCTAGGACATGTTAGGTCTTTTGGAGAATACATAAAGGAGTTTTGGGCTGAAGATCAGGTCTTCATATGTGAGCATTTTCACAAACTGGGAACCCAGTGGAGAAGAGAATGTGACTTAGGAGGGCAGAGGAGTTACTTGGATGGAAGAGAGCTGGAAGATAGTGCCTTGCCCAGCCACCTAAGTTTGGGATCTGTAAGGACTATTGTCAACGAGGCACTCATTGCTAGCTTTACAATTCCTTCCAGTTGGAAAATGGGGAACTTGTACCATGTTTCTCAGTAGGGAGGATTACACACGTGAAGAAAAAAAAAAGCCAAGTTGCCTTTTGGAAGGCCTAATGAACCTTAAGTGCTGGGGCAAGCCACATGATTAGGAGTGAGTGGTTGGTGGAGGGCTGGTAGAGGACACTCATGCTGCTCCGGAAACCCCCAGGCGGGAACAACAGGAACAGTGAGAGCATTAAGTGGGTACTGTCCCTGGACGGGTAAAGTGGGGAGGCAGGGAGAACCCTGAATGAACTATAAGATCAAACCATTTAGGTAAATTAAACATACAGACTTACCAAATAATGCATATTGTGTAAGAATACACAGTAACAAAAGGAGACATTAAATACATTAGAAGGGCCCGGCCGGCGTGGTTCAGTGTTTGAACATCGACTTATGAACCAGGAGGTCACGGGTCACGGTTTGATTCCAGGTCAGGGCACATACGTGGGTTGTGGGCTCGATCCCCAGTAGGGGGTGTACAGAAAGCAGCCGATCAATGGTTCTCATTTATGTCTCTCTCTCTCTCTCTCTCTCTCTCTCTCTCTCTCTTTTCTTCTCTGAAATTAAAAAAAGAAATCTATTAAATACAGTAGAAGGGCTGCATATGAGAGAACGTTGGTTAGGACCAAGAATGAGGGTTGAAAGGGAACACGCTATTCACTGACTCAGTCCATAATAAACGATCAAACAAGCAAAAACCCCAACAGCAATGGGAGAATGTCAACTTTTTGTAAAGTGGGAAATTCCCAGTAATAACACTGGCTGGGATCTGCATAAAGCAGTTTCAGACTCCCAAGGTTGTGGACTTAGAAACAAGGGCTGCCCATTAATGAGAATAGAAAGGATGGGTTTAAAAATGGCTTCATAGTTTTTTTGGGAAAAGATACATGTTTTTGTTTTCTTTAAAAATGCAAATAACATAGATTATTAAATGAATCTAATCCATGTAAATGTACTTAAAAGAATGCCTGACACATAACAAGCCCTCAATAACTATAACAAAAAATAACCAGAAATCCTACCACCCAGAGATAACCACACTTATGATTTTGGTAAGTGTGCTTCCTAGGAAATATATCAATTTACTTTTTCAATTGTATATACATGAGATCAAATGAAAGTACAAATAATGTTCTGAAACCTGCTTTCTTCATACAACATGATATTGTAAAGACCAGTTCATTTCTAGGAATATAAACATCTCACTCTTTCTAAAGTCTAGAATGTATTCCATTGTATAGATGTATAGACATACCTCATTTTATTACACTTCCCTTTATTGTACTGCACAATGTTGTGTTTTTTACAAATTGAAGGTAAGACCCTCTGCTAGCAAGAGGATTATGACTTGCTTTATTGCAATACCTGCTTTATTGTAATGGTCTGGAATCAACCCCATGGTATCCCTGAGCTGTGCCTTACTTAAATGTGTCCCCAACTGCTGGACATTGAAGCTGTTTCCAATTTTTATTATATATAACATTGCTGGAGCACCCACAAATAACTGTAGTTCCATACCTGTTTGAATACCCCCTTATGGTAAGTTATTGAAAGTGGAATTGTGGGGTCAAAGAGTATGCACATTGGATATTTTGATACTGCCACACTGTCCTATAGAAAAGTATTTGGTGTCTGTGCCCCATCAAAGGTATTATGAGTGTTATGTTACCTCTCAACAAAGCTGGGTGTGGTTCTTTTCAGTCTTTGCACACCTGCTGGGTGAAAAATGGCTTATTGTCAGTTATATTTACTTTTCAAAAATTAGTATGATGGCTAATTTTATGTGTCAACTTGGCTAGTCTGTGGTGCCCAACTTTTGGTCAAACAGGGGTCTAGATGCTGCTGTGAAGATATTTTTTAGATGAGAGTAACATTTAAGTAAGTATATTTTGAGTAAAACAGATTACCTTCCATACTGTGGGTGGGCCTCATCCAATCAGTTGAAAAAGGCCTTAAGAGAAAAGACTGAGGTCAGTTTTCCCTGGGTCTCCAGCCTGCTCACCTCCTCTGCATATTTTGGACTTGCTTGCCCCCACAATGCATGATCTAATTCCTTAAAATAAAGCCCAACCTTTATATACACATACAACCTGATGGTTTTGTTTCCTAGAAGAAACCTGACTAATATAATTAGTCAAATTGCCCAGCTCAAATGTTTATTGGCCATCTGTATTTCTTTCCTTTCCTTTCCTTTTCTTTTTCTTTCTTTTTTTCCTTCCTAAAAATTATCTCCTTACCCTCTACCTGAGTCTTTTCTTAGCCCCTCTGCTCATGCCTGACATGCAATAATGTGACCTGGGGACTTCCAAAGTGAGGAAGTCTGGTTTATACTCCCCAATTTTTTGACTAGGTTATGGGAATAAATAGACTGAATAAAGCCAAATAAATAAATAAATAAATACATAAATAAAGCCAAGTAATTGAGAATGCTGCTTAGCTAAGGGAACTTATTTTAAAGACCAGTTCCTCCTTCATTTATCAGTTTACAGCTGAACACAGAATTTCCTGTTGTTTCGTTTTTCCTCTCCCAGCAGTTGATGTCATCATGGCCATCTAGGAGAACAATTTCCTACAGTGATGGAAGTTTGTGATGTCATTGGGATTACAAAAGCTGGCAAGGACATTTGCTATCAGCACTTATTACCAAAAATTACAAAGGAAATTAACGTTAAGCTTTCTGGGAAAGCTGTTCAATGAAACTTACAATTTTTCTTATTATACAAAGAAAGTCTGTCCTCTGTCTACCAGAGAGAGAACAACCTACAACTTCAAGGTATAATTAATGAGGGCTGCTGGAAGAGATAGAGGGTCCTATTTTGGTGAGCTAAGTATCTGTGTCAATATGGTAATTATCTTATTCTGGAAAGATTGGTGACTGTAATACTGTTGTAATTAACCTAGTTATTAATACCTGGAAAGGAGCAAAGGGAGAAGCCAGCCTTTATAGGCCTGTCATTTGGACAGCTTTACTAGGGACCTACAACTTTACGCTCCCCAGGATCCAATGAAGGGGAGATAGACACATGTCCAGGAAAGTTGGCGTGACATAGGAAGGTGCTTGTTATTAGTAACACTTAAGAACAAAGGTCTTTGACTAAAATGGATGTGGTCACTGCAAGGGCATGAAATTTGGGATATTTAATCCCCTGAACAAAGGAGTTCTCTCTCTGGTGCTCTTGTGCTCTTACTGCTCTTGGGACTCTTGTATCTTAGAGTGCGCTCTCCTGAATTTGCCCAAATGGCCCATAGCCATGTGAACCCCACACACAATGGACTAATGCACTGCAGCCTAATGCTGAACTGGACTTGGCTCCTCTACTGAAATCCCAGTTACACTTCTTCCAGGACTGGATTAAGGGAAATAGGACTTTGGAAACCCAGAAGTTTATTTCCACACACATACAAAATTACTTTCCCATGTGAGTCTCAGAAAATTTTTTTTCTTAAGATCTTGTAAGAACTCCACCCCCAGCAGTACCCAGTGGGGGAAGGGGACAACCTACTTCATCCAGTAACAATTGGACTATCTTTCAAGCAAGCAGACCTGCCCTGAAGAAGCTATGAAATTTCCTACTTTCTATATGTAGGTCAGATCTCCTAAGCAGGATTTATTGGCCCCCACACATTAGAATGAAGCAGAATGTATTAGTGTTTAGTGGATGCTAACAAATTACCACAAGTTGGGTGTCTTAAAACAACAGAAATTTATTTTCTTACAGTTCTGGAGGCCAGAAGTCCAAAATTAAGAAGTCAGCAGTGTTGGATTGGAAATCACATCCTAACTACATTGAGTTACTGCAAATAAAAGCAATACTGTTTCCAGATGGAGAGGAGACATACAACTGGGCAGACTCAACACCAGATAAGGACTGCAGGGGAAAGATGGTGAGTTCCATTTAGACATGCTGAGATATGAGATAGCTGTTGAGATACCAAGTGGTGATGCCCCCTGTCCATTAAATTTGGCAGCAGGTTTATAATTTTTAACTTCAACAAAAATACTTTTAGTGGAGTGTGGGGCAGAAGGATTATTGAGGGAGTTGAAGATTGAGTGGGAATTGAGGAAAGTTGTGATGGTGATGGCAGAAGCCAAGAGAATTAACCCAGTGACTCTAAATGATACACTAGATCAGATGGATTTAATTAACATTTACAGAACATTTCACCCCAAAGCTGCAGAATGTACATTCTTCTCAAGTGCACTTGGGACATTTTCAAAGATTGACCACATGTTAGAACACAAAACAAGTCTCTACAAATTCAAGAAAATTGAAATCATATCAACTGTCTTCTCAGATTACAATGGGATGAAATTAGAAATCAACTACAATAAAGACACTCAAAAACATTCAAACACATGGAGGCTAAATAGCATGTTATTAAACAATAAATAGGTTACCAATGAGATCAGAAATAAAAACTTCATAGAAACAAATGAAATGTACACAGAACAACCCCAAATCTATGGGACATACCAAAAGCAGTCCTGAGAGGAAAGTTTGTAAAACAAAACAAAACAAAACAAAAACACCCACAAGAACAATCAATAATAAACTATTTAAACCTACAATTTAAAGAATTAGAGAACAACAAGAAAAGTAGAAGTAAGGAAATGATAAAGATTAGAGCAGAGATAAATTATATAGAGACTAAAAAAATCCTAAAAAAAAAATCAATGAAACCAAGAGCTGTTTCATTAAAAGATAAACAAGATTGATGAACCTTTAGCCAGACTCATCAAGAAACAAAGAGAGAGAACCCAAAAAAGTAAAATTAGAAACAAAAATAGTAAAGTAACAACTGATACCACAGAAATACAAATGATTATAAGAAATTACTATGAACAAAACTATATGCCAAAAAACTGGAAAACCCGGATGAAATGGACAAATTCTTAGAAAAATGCAACTTTCCAAAACTGAATCAGGAAGAATCAGAAAACCTGAATAGACCAATAACAACTGATGAAATAGAAGCAGTAATTAAAAAACTCCCAGCAAACAAAAGCCCTGGCCTGGATAGCTTCACAGGGGATTTTTACCAAACAGTCCAAAGAAGAACTAACACCCATCCTTAAATGATCCTAAAAAATCCAAGAGGAAGGAACACTTCCAAGCTCTTTTTATGAGGCCAGCATTATCCTAATTCTAAAACCAGATAAAGAAACTACAAAGAAAGAGAATTATAGCCAATTTCCCTGATGAATATACATGCTAAGTCCTCAACAAAATATTAGCAAATCAGATCCAGCAATATATTAAAAAGATCATACACCATGACCAAGTGGGGTTTATTTCAGGGATGCAAGGCTCATACAATATAAGCAAATCAATAAACGTGATACATCACATAAACAAACTGAAAGACAAAAATCACATAGTTATATCAATAGATGCAGAAAAAGGCATTCGACAAAATCCAACAGCAATTTTTTAAAAAATATGTTTTTATTGATTTCAGAGAGAGGAAGGAAGAGGGAGAGAGAGATAAAAACATCGATGATGAGAATCATCAATCAGCTGTCTCCTGCACACCCCCTACTGGGGATTGAGCCCACAATCTGGACATGTGATCTCACTGGGAATTGAACCTCAACCTCCTGGTTCATGAGTGGATGATCAACCACTGAACCACACTGGCTGGACCCAACATACATATTTGATAAAAACTCTCAGCAAAGTGCAGATAGAAGAATCAGACCTCAATATAATAAAGACCATATATAACACACCTACAGCCAACATCATACTCAATGGGAAAAACCTAAAACCATTTCCCCTAACAACAGGAACAAGACATGGTTGTCCGCTTTCACAACTTTTACTCAACATAGTACTGGAGGTCCTACCTGCAGTGATCAGACAAGAAGAAAAAATAAAAGGCATCCAAATTGGAAAGGATGTAAAACTCTTATTATTCACAGATGACATGATATTGTACATAGAAATCCCTAAAGACTCCACCAAAAAATTACTAGATTTAGTAAGTGAGTTTGGCAATGTAGCAGGATACAAAAATTTTTTAAAAAAATATATTTTATTTATTCTCTAAAGAGAGGAAGGTAGAGGGATAGAGAGCCAGAAACATCAATGAGAGAGAAACATTGATCAGCTGCCTCCTGCACACTCCCTACTGGGGATGTGCCTGCAACCAAGGCACATGCCCTTGACCGGAATCGAACTTGGGACC
>NW_006291426.1:851319-855882 GCF_000327345.1 Myotis davidii | reverse complement strand
ATTGGAGAGGGGGAGAGAGATAGGAACATCAATGATAAGAAAGAATTATTGATAGACTGCCTCATGCACAATCAGGGATAGAACTCACAACCCAGGCATATGCCCTGACCGGGAATTAAACCATGACCTTCTGGTTCATGAGTGGATGATCAACCACTGAACCACACTGGCTGGACCCAACATACATATTTGATAAAAACTCTCAGCAAAGTGCAGATAGAAGAATCAGACCTCAATATAATAAAGACCATATATAACACGCCTACAGCCAACATCATACTCAATGGGAAAAACCTAAAACCATTTCCCCTAACAACAGGAACAAGACATGGTTGTCCGCTTTCACAACTTTTACTCAACATAGTACTGGAGGTCCTACCTGCAGTGATCAGACAAGAAGAAAAAATAAAAGGCATCCAAATTGGAAAGGATGTAATAAAACTGCCATTAAATATATGGCATTTAAAAAATATATTTTTATTGATTTTTTTAGAGAGAGAGGAAGGGAGAGGGAGAGAGAGATAGAAACATCAGCGATGAGAGAGAATCATTGATCATCTGCCTCACACATGCCCATATTGTGGACCAAGACCACCACCCGGGTAAATGACCTGACCGGAAATCCAATCCGTGACCTCTTGATGCATGGGAAACATTCAGCCAACTGAGCCACACTGGCTGGGCTTGATCGCATTTTTATACACCAATAATGAACTCTCAGAAAGAGAAAATAAAAACAAACAAACAAACAAAACAACCCCAAAACCAATCCCATTTACCATTGCAACAAAAAATTTAAGGTAAAATTAGGGATAAACTTAATCAAGGAGGTAAAAGACCTGTACTCTGAAAACTACAGAACATTGAAAAAAGAGATAGAGGGAAATATAAACAAGTGGAAGAATATGCCATGTTCATGGACTGGTAGAATTAACATTATTAAAATGTTCAGACTACCCAAAGAAACTTACAGATTCAATGCAATCCCTATTAAAATACCAATGGCATATTTCACAGATCTAGAACAAACACTCCAAAAATTTATATGGAATCAAAAAAGACCCCACATAGCCAAAGCAATCTTGAGAAAGAAGAACAAAGTTATAGGGATCACAACACCGGATATCAAGCTATACTATAAAGCCATTGTAATCAAAAACAGACAAGTATTGGCACTACGACAGGCATATAGATCAATGGAATAGAACAGAAAACCCAGAAATTGACCCAAGCCATTTTGCTCAATTAATATTTGACAAAGGAAGCAAGAGCATAAAATGGAGTAAAGAGAGTCTCTTCAATAAATGTTGTTGGGAAAATTGGACAGGTACGTGCCAAAAAAAAAAAAAAAAAAAGAAAGGTAAAGAAAAGAAAAGAAAAAAGAAAAGAAAAGAAAGAAAGAGAGAAACTAGACCACCATCTTATACCACACATGAGAATAAACTCAAAATGTATAAGAGACTTAAATATAAGTTGCAAAACCATAAAAATCCTAGAAGAAAATATAGGCAGTAAATTTTCTGATATCTCTTGTAACAATGTCTTTACTGATACTTCTCTTAGGACAATGGAAACTAAGGAGAAAATAAACAGATGGGACTCCATCAAAATAAAAAGCTTTTGCACAGCAAAATAAACCATCAACAAAATAACAAGAGAGCCCATTGCAGGGTGGAACATATTTGTCAATGACACATCTGATAAGGGGTTAATCTCCAAAATATATAGGAACTCATACAACTTAACAAAAGGACATACAGAAGGCTAAGAGACACATGAAAAACTGCTCAAAGTCATTAATCATCCGAGAGATGCAAATCAAAACCATAATGACCCACCACCTCATGACCTGTCAGAATGGCTATCATCAACAAATCAACAAACTGAGCCACACCAGCTGGGCTGTTTATTGATTTTAGAGTGAAGGGAGAGAGACAAACATCAATGTCAGGGAGAAACCTTGATCAGTTGCCTCCAGAATGCACCCGACCAAGGATCGAACCCACAACCTTTTGGTGTACGGAATGGCCCTCCAACCAACTGAGCTACTTGGCCGGGGCAATTTGTGTTGTCTTAAACCACTAAGTTTATGATCATTTGTTATGGCAATGATAGAAAACTAATATATTTCCCCCAAAAGGAAACTTGAGTGCTCTTATCAAAACAAGAAGGAAAACTCTGGGCAGGCAAACAAATAGATCAGAACAGATGTATAGGGAAGACTAGGTCTGTGGGACCTCTTGTTCTGTAACACCCTGGATGTTCTCTCAGGGACATGGCCTTTACAGAGTGCAGTTGGTGGCAATGTGTACCTGTCCCACACAGCCAAAGCTTACGTGCGAGCAAGAGCAGAAAGACCTAAGAGTGCTGCCTCCGAAGGCACTCCAAACAGACTGGAAACCTGGTGTCCACCAGCTGAGTAACACTGGGCAAGTTACTTACCTTCTCTGTGCCGCAGTAAAACGAGGATGGTAAATACCTATCTGATGGAGTTTTTAATGAGAATTAATGATGTTAATACATATGACTAAGAATCATTGCTGGCATATAGTTAAGATTCAATAAATGTTGCTCTAATGTTAACAGTTGTTGTGACTAATACTACCGGGCAATATCTGTAGTGTTTAGTAAGCCTAGAGCTGGAGACAGACTATGCGGGGTCACCGCCAGCTCTGTCCCTTAGAACTTTTATGCTTGGGCAAGTTATTTAACACATGAGGCCCAATTTTTCATGTGTAAAATGGGGCTATTAAAGTTACCTACCTCATAGAGTTGTGATGGGGGATTAATCAATTAATACGTGTAAAGTACTAGAGCAATGGCTGATATATCCAATCAATGTCATTTAGCATTACCATTACTAGTAGTATGGGGTCGCCATCACTCTGGATAATTTATAACTAAACAAGCAATGAATTCAATGGCATCTCGTGATCATGAAGCCTGTTAGTAAACAAGCCAATCCTTTCATGGCAATAGCTTATTTAATCAAAACATTCTGGTTCTCCCTCATCTGACCTACAAAAGGAATGAACCAATCCAATTGGAAAAAAATATTTGTTTTATCTTTGCCACATTTATTTACTCTTAGGGACTGTTTAACTTGATCGAACAGCAACGTTGGAAAGAACAGAGATACTTGAGGCACTAACCAGATTTCTTTATCTCTGGCACCAGGTGGAAGTGGCCAGTTTCTTGAAATCCTTTGCCCTCGTCTTCAGGGGGGAGAATTAAACTGTCTGTGTGCCAAGTTTTGGGGGTGGGAGTGCAGAATGGGAATTAGAAAAAATAAGCCAGTCATTTAACAATCCTCCCCAGTCATGTAATAATTTCAAAATATGAAATACTCATTCCACAAAATATACTGACCATTTTATATGTGCAAGGCATCATGTAGATGTTAAAGGAAGGCAAAGATCAACTAGATATGGATTAAACCTCCAGGAGCTCTCAAAGGAGTCACACGAACACATGTGGGAGGAGAAAGCCACAGGTATGTTAGGCTGGACTCTCCAAAAGCAGAGCCAGCAGAGGGCTGTGTGCAATTTTGAGGATATGAGTGAGTCAGGACCGGGAGAAGCTAGCAAAGGGGTGGATGCAGCCTGATCCCACAAGGAGTGTTGAAGGATGACTTGTACCTGTGCTATAATAAAAAATATGTATCTGGTCTTTGTCCCTGAATCCTGGCACAGAGCTCCCAAAACCCTTAGAAAAGATCTTTTGTATACCAATGAGTGAGTCCTGTGGGGCCCTAGATAGCTTCCGGATGGGGGCTGATTAGCAGAAAAAGCAACTGCATCCTGAGAGGCTTAGAACTTTCAGCCCCACACCTCCACCTCTGAGGAGGGCAGAGGGGCTGGAGATTGAGGTCAATCGCCAATGGTCAGTTATTTAACCAATCATGCCCATGTAAGGAAACCTCCATAAAACACCTAAAAGTCAGAATTCGAGGAGCTTCTGGGTTGGTGAACATATCCATGTGCCTGGAGGAAGGTGGCATGCCCCAACTCCACAGGAACAGAAGCCCCTGCGCTGGGGACCCTGCATATGTTTTCATCTGGCTATTCATTTGTATCCTTTGTAAGGAATTATAATAGTAAGCATGGGAACCCTTGAATTTGTGTTGGTCAGGTGGAAGTGTGGGGCACATGGGGTCCCCATTTGAGGCTGGCACCTGAAGTGGGGACAATATTGTGGGACAGAGCCCTTTACCTGTGCGACCTGACCTAACTAACTCCAGGTAGTGTTAGAACCGAATGGCTGAACACCCAGCTGGTATGGAAGAATTGGTTGGAAAAACTACACATTTGGTGTCAGAAGTGATGTCAGAAAACACCAAAGTACAATACCACAAAGTTGCTCCAACCCCATATCAGCTAGCCATTGGCTGTGCCTGCCCTTGGGGACCGAATAACAGTTCTGAGCAAGGTGGCTTCCATGGGTCAAAGGCAACTGTCCAGAGAAGGTGCGGCTGTGAGCCTGAAGCAGCCAGGGAATCTGGGCTGGACACAACCACAGTGTTGACAAAGTAGCATTCAGAGGAGGCTAGGAAGCTGAAAATTC
>NW_006291426.1:841984-851264 GCF_000327345.1 Myotis davidii | reverse complement strand
CAGGAGGCCGAAAGGTTATTCAAATGCTAGTTCCTGCAAAAGAAGTGAAAGAGATTCCTCAGTCCAGGAAGCTCATGCCTGAAGAATCCAATAAGATGTAAAGCAGGGGTCCTCAAACTTTTTAAACAGGGGGCCAGTTCACTGTCCCTCAGACCGTTGGAGGGCCAGACTATAGTTTAAAAGAAAACTATGAACAAATTCCTATGCACACTGCACATATCTTATTTTGAAGTAAAAAAACAAAACGGGAACAAATACAATATTTGTATTTGCATGTGGCCCGCGGGCCGTAGTTTGAGGACCCCTGTAAAGTGAATGCCTTAGCAGGGGTTTCCAGAGAAACGGTACCAATAGGAGACTCATGAGCTGCTGTCTGCAGGCTGGAGGACCAGGAGAGCCACAGGGTCATTCAGTCCAAGCCCAAAAGCCTGAGGAAGGGTGGACGAGGGGCGCGATGATATCAGTCCCAGTCTGGGTCTGGAGGTCCAGGAATCAAGAGTGCTGATGTCTGAGTCCAGAAGATGGACGTCCCTGCACACAGAGAACAGATTCACTTTTCCTCTGCTTTCTCTTTCTCTTCTGGCCCTCCATGGATCATGCTACTGCCCTGTAGGTTATTTTCTTTCCTCAGTCTACCTATACTAACCTCTTCCGAAAACACCTTCAGAGGCACACCAAGAAATAATGTTCATCAGCTGTCTAGGCATCGCTCGGCCCAGTCAAGTTGACACATAAAATTAGCCCTACACAGTGAGGCAATGGAAATGTGTTTAGGGCAGAATCGGAGTGATGGGGTATTTAAACATGACACTGAGGAGTACCTGGGGAAGAGCATCTGGAGGATGCCTAGAATTTAAGATAAAGCCAAAAATGAAGTGTAAAATAAAGCCCCTGTTTTGGGGAAAGATTGTGAGTGCCATCCTGCTGCTTTTTGGAAAATGAAGACAAAACCAAAACCACACCCATTTGTGGAGTGCTTGCCATTTGTCAAGCACTGTGGCTCCTTGACATTGCTCTACAGCTTTACAATATCTAATGCACCTTTACAGAGACAGAGAGTGAAGTAACTCACTCACAGTCACTCTGCAAACGAGTGGGATGTGAGCCCCAGGTGTCTGACTCCCAGGCTGCTGCTCTCCTCTCCACTGTGCTGTACCAACTCCTCCTTCAAGCTTTCTCCTTGCGTCCCTGTAACTCAATGGCTCGCAAACTTCCGTGTGCATCTAATTCACCTGGACGTGGCTGGGCGGGCCACGAGAGTGTGCATTCAGGTGGTCTGGGCGCCCCAGAGATAGGGCTGCTATGTAATCACAGGCTCTGGTGTAAAAGGAAAATGTGGGGCCCTGCATAGGGTGGGGAGTCAGCCTCCCCTTCCCACAGGCCCCTGGCCCCTGGCACCTCGAGGAAATGCAGCCTCCGTGGCAGGACAGGCTTAGTGTCTGGATCAGGGAGACCAGAGGCTCCTGAAACATCGCTCACAGCAATGTTGCCAGCCTAGGGTGGGGACAGCTGCCACCTTGCCCTGGCCTGAGCACCGAGGGGTGTGCATCCAACCCATGCCTCCCTCACTTGTATGCAAGCCAGAGGCAGAGGACAAAGGCACACACAAGCCCCCTCATCAAGGCAATCTGCCCGCCTCTCAGGTGGAGGGTGACAGGGGTCCTGGGCAGGGAGGGTGGGGACTAAGTGGCATAGAACTCTTCCCTGGAAGCAATGGGAGGCAGGACTGTGTGTGAGCCTAGACTCCAAGCCCTCCCTCCACCAACTTGCTCCAATCAGACTTCACATAAGAAACATTCATCCTATATAATAAAGAGGTAATATGCAAATTGACCATCACTCCAACACACAAGATGGCCACCCCCATGTGGGCACAAGATGGCCAGCAGGGGAGGGCAGTTGTGGGCGATCAGGCCATCAGGGGAGGACAGTTGGGAGGGACCAGGTGTGCAGGGGAGGGCAAGTGGGGGGGATCAGGCCTGCAGGGAAGGGCAGTTGGGAGTGACCAGGCTGCCAAGGGAGGGCAGTTAGGGGCAATTGGGCTGGCAGGGGAGCAGTTAGGTGTCGATCAGGCAGGCAGGTAAGCGGTTGGGAGCCAGCAGTCCTGGATTGTGAGAGGGATGTCTGACTGCCCATTTATCACGGGTAGATCACGAGAGCAATCAGACATCCCTCAAGGGTTCCCAGATTGGAGAGGGGGTAGGCTGGGCTGAGGGACCCCCCCCCCCCATGCACAAACTTAGTGCACCGGGCCTCTAGTTTAAAGATAAAGTTAAACTCCAACTGTGGGCTCTGTGTGAAAACACTGGTTGTGTGCCCATGAATTTGCCTCTGGACAAAGCATATTTGCATTTCTAGTAAGTTCTAGGTGATTCTGAGAACTACTAATCTTTCTTTTAAAAAGAGTCAAAGCATTGCTTTTTGTGTGGCTTTCCCTTTCTTCTCTGTAAATGGTGGTATTTCCTGCCTCAGAGGATTGGGTGAGAGAAGAAATGCCAGATGGAGAGTGCTTAGCACAGTGTTGAGAACATGGGCCGTATGCAATAAATGTTAGCCACAATACTACTAATGATGATAATACTAGACTAGTGATAACAACGCCTCTATTTTTGTGCAGGCTATTGTGTCTGATGCCTTTATCTATTGTTTCCTGCCTATTTCTGTGGAAAAGCATGTGACTTGGTAGGAATGTCTGTTAGGAGGATTCTCTGAAAGGTTGGGGGCCTCTGAGGGGACCTTGCCAAAGGTAGCAGACCCTACCTTGACTTTCCCAAACAAGTCCGATCCCCCGGGTGTTTTGCTAGACTCTCTATGTTTAGTCTTTCAAACCCAATCTTGTAGAAGCATGAGCTTTCTCAAGAATGCTTACCCTGCTAATTGTATCTAGAGGTTAATTTTAGTCAAGCTGTTATGACAATAAAAGCCAAAGGAGGCAGGCGAACAGGGCTACTTGGCGGCGACAGCCAAATAGTTCCTTAGCCTCTCTTTCACAGAAACGTGTGTGAGAGCAATCTGTTTATCCGATGCTCAGGGTCTGACAGTCAGCCCTGGCATATTTCCTCTCTGCTGTTACCTCAATTTGGAGAAGGAACCAGAGAAGTATAGTGGCAGGGTCGGGGTGGGGCGGGATACCTCAGATCAAAGACCACTATTGCTGAAAGCCAAATCAAGAGATTTGTAAGGGCCGTAACCTGTTTGGCTCAGTGGATAGAGCTTTGGCCTGTGGACTCAAGGGTCCCAGGTTCGATTCTGGTCAAGGGCATGTACCTTGGTTGCGGGCACATCCTCACTAGGGAGTGTGCAGGAGGCAACTGATCGATGTTTCTCTCTCATCGATGTTCCTAACTCTCTATCCCTCTCCCCTCCTCTCTGTAAAAAATCAATAAAATAGATTTTTTAAAAAAAGAGATTTGTAAGGACAGTGCCATTTGCCTTAACAAACACACAACTTGGATCCTCTGAATTTGGCACTGGGGAGAGAATCTGAGTGTGAGGAAGGGGTGAGTAGATCACTGCACCCCATATTCCCTTGGGGATTGAGCTTCTAGTCTGAAAAGGACATATAGGTATGTCTAAGGAGTAGAAATCTCCAGATGTTATTCAGAAAAGGACAGCTACAGCCCTGAGGATAGAGATCCAATTATCACTGCCATCCTGTTCCTTCAGGAGACAGCGGAGAGGTACTGCTTTCTCTTCAGCATCGATTCCAACCAGGCTATGATGTCTAGAAGCACAAGCCTGCAGCATGGCCAGTCACAGCGGGCGGGCTCATTTCCACAAGGCTTTCTGAAAGTCAGGCCTACCTGGCCTTGCTTGCTCTCCAGAGCTCACCTGGAAAGCATACACTGTTCTAAAACAGTGCAGGGAGACCAAGGCAGAGAGAGGGAGATGGAGTTCCTCTGCAGTGGGTCTCAGCCAGTGAATTCCCTGGGAACTTAAAAGTACCAGTGCCTGGGGTCCAACCCCGGGGATCCTGATTAATTGATTTGAGGGGGCACTCTAGGCATCGGTATTTTAAAAAACTGCACAGGAATTGCCACTGTGCAGCCCAGGCTGAGGAGCACTGCTGCCCGGCTCCCTCCTTGGGGACTCTTCCAATGCAGAGTGAACAGCACCATGGGCCACCTCCATTATTCACAGTGGTGTGTCCTTGCCTTAGTAGCTATCCATAAAAATTGTCAGGGTATTCAACATTCACACAGGAGAGAGCCACTGTAAGGCAGGGTGAGAATGGGGTGTGGAGTCATTTTAGAAGGAAGCAGGAGGGTCCCCAGGTCACAAGTCTGCAAGGGTTTGATAAAGGAATCAGGAAGAGGGAGCCTAGGGCCTCAGAGCAGCATGTGAAGAGTGTTTTTGCCTGTGTCCCAGCACCCAGCCTGCTGTGGGTGCTTGGTGTTTATGAGAGCTTTGCCCGGTCTGCCCTCTCTTCTCTGCCAGGCATTAGCTGCCAGCTCAAGTGTAACCTCCTCACCTCAAATCAATTCTGCAAACACTGATGGAACATCATTTCTTTGATGGGCATATAAACTAGGAATTAGAGAGCACACAGCAGATAGCTGTTGTTATTGTTTATAAGTACTCTTCTTAGAAGTTGACCTCAATGAGGGCATGAGGGGGGGTTGGGAGGGTTATGGGGGGATAATGACACATATGTAATACCTTAATCAATAAAGAAATTTTTAAAAAAAGTTGACCTTAAGCAAGCTACTTGCCCCTTGGTATTATTGTTTCATACCTATAAAATCTATAATAATGAAAGTGTAATATGCTAATTAGACCAGACAGCCAAACGACCTTCCAGACGTCCTTCCGGACATCCTTCCAGACGAAGTTGCAGTGGTGGGGGCCTAGGCAGAGGTGGTTAGGGGTGATCAGGCAGGCAGGTAAGCAGTTAGGGGCAAGCAGGCAGGCAGACAGTTAGTAGCAGTTAGGAGCCAGTGGTCCTGGATTGTGAGAGGGATGTCTGACTGCCAGTTTAGGCCTGATCCCTGCTCCGGCCTAAATCAGCAGTTGGACATCCCCCAAGGGGTCCTGGATTGTGAGAGGGTGCAGGTCGGGCTGAGGGACCCAACCCCTGTGCAGGAATTTTGTGCACCGGGCCTCTAGTGTGATAATAGAGCCTATGTTGAAGGTTGCTATAAAGTCTGAGTTAAAACATCAAAACACTGAGAAGAAGAAAAGAAAAAACAAAAACACTGAGAAGGATGCCTGGTATATAGTAAGTATCTAATAAACGTTAGCCAATATTATTATTATTAATGTTATTAACAATATATCATAATATTACATTATATATTATATTATAATATGTATTATACAATGTTATTATAAAATAATAATAATAATACTATAGCTACTATAGTGAATAGACAGATATAGTCTTTGATCTTATGGAACATACAAGCTAATGGGGAAAACAAACAATTATGATAGGTTGGTATTATGGTTGAGGTGTGTGGAAACATTCAGGAGGGTCCCCCCCTACCAGGCTTGGGGGGTTATTGGAGATTTCCTAAGGGAAATGATGGCTTAGCTGAGACCTGAAAAGTGAGTAAGAGATTTTCAGGTATGGGAGGGATTGTGGGGAGGAAGAACATTCCAGGTGGAGAGACTAGCAATATGAAGTCAGGAGGTGAGAGAAGAGGGGCTTCGTAGAGAGGAGGGGGACACAAGAGCGAGGTTATACAGGCCTGGTAAGCCATCATAAGGAGTTTGGACTTGATCAAAAATGGAGAAGACACTGGGAGAGATGGACATAAAATAGATACTTTATTATTATTATTGAATTTATTGGGGTGACATTGGTTAATAAAACTATATAGGTTTCAGGTGTACAATTCTATAATACATGAGCTGTATATTTTATTGTGTGTTCACCACCCCAACTCGTCTCCTTTATTATTTTTATTAACTATATATATGAAAGGTTAATGTAAAGTGTCCCTGTAGGAATTCAACCAGGAGACCAGGAGTTCTATCACTTGCTATGACATGTGATGATCACCAGGAGGCGGTGAGGAACAAAGGAGGGCCCTAGCTGGCAGCCAGAAGGAAGGCCCTGACCAGTCCTGATCGCCAGCCAGGCCTAGGGACCCTATCTGTGCATGAATTTCACGCACTGGGCCTCTAGTCCTATATAATAAAAGGCTAAAGTGCAAATCGACCAAATGGCGAAAAACCTGTAGCTATGATGCACACTAACCACCAGGGGGAAGACGCTCAATGCAGGAGCTTCTCCATGGTTGTGAGTGTGCCAGAAGCCAGGCTCACAGCTGGCAAGTGCAGTAGCGGTAGCGGGAGCCTCTCCTGCCTCCATGGCAGTGGCAGCGCTAAGGATATCTGACTGACGGCTTAGGTCTGCTCCCCATGGGGAATGGGTCTAAGCTGTCAGTTGGACATCCCCCAAAGGCTTCGGGACTGCAAGAGGGTGCAGGCCAGGCTGAGGGACCCTCTCCCTAATGCACGAATTTTGTGCACCCGGACTCTAGTTTAATATAATGTAAGAATAGAGAGGAAGGGCCCCCAACTCTACCTGTGGCAATTTTCCCTACCTGTGGCAGAGAAGAAAGAGCTTATGGAAAAGGCCAAGGTGAAATGCACAGAGAACATGGATACGAGTCACACAGGAACACTTCCTCTTTCCAAGAATGCCCTCTTGCCTTTCTTTGCAGGTTCCTTTGGTGTAATAACACTCCTCCCCAAGTCAGAAACTCTGGTGTGATCCCCAACCCCACTTTTTCTCTCACCTCTCATGTTCAACCAATAGCCAAGTCCCACTACGTTGCCACCTCCAATTCTATTTCCTCTAGTGGCCCTTAGTGAGGGCTTTATCATCATTTGTCAAGGGATAATTCCAACAACAATGTCTATCTCAGTTTATCCTGATCAAATTCACTTTTCTCATCATGACTGCCAGAGAGATCTCTCCAATACGTAAATCCAGCCATATCTCTCTGTACACTGAAACTGTTTAGTTCACAGCACCTTCTCTTCCTGCATTTCTATCCACCTACAGAGCTACCATGAGCTCATAATGAATATGTGCAAAATACCTTCAGCCCTTCTGGGGAAATGGAGCATGGCTATTTTATTATTTATTTACTTATGTATGCATTTTTATTTTTAGGTGTTTTTTTTTAATTGAAATATAATTGACACACCACACTGTGTACATTTAAGGTGTATAATATGTTAATTTTATACATTATACTAGAGGCCTGGTGCACAAAAATTTGTGCACTTGGGGGTTCCCTCAGCCCAGCCTGTGCCCTCTTGCAGTCTGGGACCCCTCAGAGGATGTCCACCTGCAGGCTTAGGCCTGCTCCCCAGGGGATTGGGCCTAAGCTGGCAGTCAGACGTCCCTCTGGCAGCCCAGGAGCCCTTGGGGGATGTACACTTGCCAGCAGGGAGTAGGTCTAAGCGGCAGTTGGACATCCTTAGTGCTGCTGAGGAGGCGGGAGAGGCTCCCACCACCACTGCTATGCTGGCAGCCATCAGCCTGGCTTGTGGCTGAGCAGAGCTTCTCCATGTGGGAGCTCACTGACCACCAGAGGGGAGCTCCTGCATTGAGCGTCTGCCCCCTGGTGATCCGTGTGTGTCATAGTGACCAGTCATTCCCAGTTGTTCTGCTGTCAGGTCCAATTTGCATATTACCCTTTTATTATATAGGATAGAGGCCTGGTGCATGGGTGAGGGCTGGCTGGTTTGCCCTGAAGGGGGTCCTGGATCAGGGTGGGGGTCCCACTGGGGTGCCTGGCCAGTCTGGGTAAGGGGCTGATGGCCGTTTTCAGGCTGTCCATGCCCCCGGCGACCCAAGCTCCCAGCCTCTACTTTTTCTTTTTTTTCCTGGGATTTATTTGTCTTCTATAATTGAAACTTTGTAGCCTTGAGTGTAGCCCAGGGCCGGCCAGGGCAGGCAGGAAGCTTGGCCTCCTCCATCGTGGGGGGCAACCCAAGCCTCCTGCTCACTTCAGCTCTGTGGCCGCTGCCATCTTAGTTGAGTTAATTTGCTTACTCATTCCTGAACGGCTGGTAGGCGTGGCTTGAGTGTAGCAGAGGGACAGTTAATTTGCATGTTTCTCTCTTATTATATAGGATATTGCAACATGATTATCACCAGAGCTTTAGCTAACAGCTCTTTCAGATCACATAACTATCATTTATTTCTTGTGGTGAGAACATTTATGATCTAGTAAGAGTGTAATTTTAAACTTGTTTTTAATACTAAGGTAAGTTAGTAACTTTTCCTATCTGTAATTTCACTAAACCTGAACTATTCTTTTTCTTGGATAACTTTAATTAAGATGGGGAGGTGTGCCTAGACCTTTTAGCTGCAGGGATTTTTTTTTTTAAATCACCATTACCTCCCTTTTCTGTCTTCTCAGGGTGAGCCCCATATAAATGCCAAAATATAGGTTAGCGGGAAGGAAAGTCATTCAGTGGCAGAGTCTTCCATGTACACTGAATTCTTAGCTTTCCCCCTTCTTTGTCCTTCTCCAAGATAGTTTTTTTCTAGTTTTACTTTTTAAAGAGTCAGGTTTATTGGGGAAAAATTTACATAAATAAAATTTACCCTTCCAAAGTGTCTAATTCAATGTTTTGTTGATTGTATACAGTCATGTAACTGCTGCTTTAATCAAGATATAAAACATTTCTATCAACTCCAAGAATCCCATCATGCTCCTTTTCAGCCTTTCTGCTCACCCTCCCCCATTTCCTTGCACCTGATCTATTTTCCAGAATGTCACAGAAATGGAATTCTATAATGTGTAGCCTTTTGTGTCTGGCTTCTCATACTTAGCATATTGCTTTTAAGACTAATTCATATTGTTGCATGTGTCAGTAGTTCTTTTTTTTTTTCTTCTGAGTATTATTCCATGGCCACCTTCTTTTGAATGTAGCATAATTTGTTTATCTGTTCACCTACTGGTGAACATTTGGGCTGTTTCCAATTCTTAGTTATTTTAAATAAAACGTTAGCAAACATTCATGTACAGGTCTTTGTGTGTAGATCTATAAGTTCATTTCTTTTACACAAATACCAGGAGTGTTATTGCTGAATCATATAATAAGTGTATGTTTAGCTTGATAAGAAACTCCCAAGCTCTTTTAAAGTGGTTTTATCATTTTCCATTCTCATCAGCAATCTGAGAATTTCTGTTGATCCATCACCAATGTTTGGTAATGTCAGCCTTTTCAGTTTCAGATATTTTAGTGGGTGTGCAGTGATACCTTCTCATGTTTTACATTATATTTCCCTGAATTCAAATTAGCATCTTTT
>NW_006291426.1:831153-840506 GCF_000327345.1 Myotis davidii | reverse complement strand
ACCCCTCTGTATTTTACTTCTGCACCGCACCTCCACTGAGTCTCAGTATGCTTTTCTCTTTCCTTCTAGTTGTAGAATTTCCACTCAGCCAGCCTTCCTGTGGTTCTGGATGATGTTCGTTCCGTCTTTTAATTATTTTTGAATGAGACTCCCTCCCAATTGAAAAAGACAACAGCGCCCTGAGCCGCCAGCCCGCTACACATGCGCCTCTGTACCTCTGTATTTTACTTCTGCACCGCACCTCCACTGAGTCTCAGTATGCTTTTCTCTTTCCTTCTAGTTGTAGAATTTCCACTCAGCCAGCCTTCCTGTGGTTCTGGATGATGGTCGTTCCGTCTTTTAATTGTATTTTTGAAGTGGTTGTGTGAGGCAGCAAACTCCGGTGTTTACCTATGCTGCCATCTTGGTTTCTCTTGATCCTTTCTTAAGTTGGATTTTTTAATAATCTTATTGAACTTATTGAATCTTAAAAATGTTCTTTATAAGTATTCTGAATACAAGTTCCTTATTAGATATAGAACTTTATAATTTTCTAAGTCTGTGATTCCTCCCCCCATTTTCTTAACATTGTCATTTAAAATAGCAGCTTTATTTATTTTTTGAAGAGCAGAAATTTTTAATTTTGATAAAGTCCAGTGTATCAACATTTTCTTTTATTATTTGTGATGTTTATGTCCTATAAGAAATCTGTGCCTAACTCAAGATTTTTCTTAAGTTTTCTCACAAGTTTTATAGTTTTGTCTCTTATATTTAGGTCCACTATCCATTTCAAGTTAATTTTTGTGAATGTTATGAAGTAAGGGCCAAGATTCACTCTTTTGTTAAGGATGTGAAATTGTTCAAGAACCATTTGTTAAAAAACTATCCTTTATCCAGTGAATTGCCTGAGCACTTTTGTTGAAAATCAGTTGACTATATTTTGGTGGAGCTATTTTTGGATTCCCTAGTCTGTTTCCTTAAATCTATATGTTTATTTTTACACTAGTGCTGCATTGTCTTTATTACTGTAGCTTTAGAATAAATATTAAAATCAGATAGAGTGAATCTTGCAACTTTGTTATACTTTTTAGAAAATCATTTCTAGGTTCTTTGCATTTCCAAATAATTTTAGAACCAGTTTGTCAGTTTCTACAACAAAAATAAAAGGCTACTCAAGTTTTATTTTAGACTGTGTTGAACCTGCCCAGCTGGTGTGGCTCAGTGGTTGCGTGTCAACCTATGAACCAGGAGGTCACAGTTTGATTCCCGGTTGGGGGCACATGCCTGGGTTTTGGGCTTGATCCCCAGTAGGGTGCCTGCAGGTGGCAGCTGATCAATGATTCACTCTCATTATTAATGTTTCAATCTCTCTCCCTCTCCCATCTTCACTGAATTCAATAAAAATGTATAAAAAAAGAGACATCTTAACAATATTGATTCTTCCCATTCATGAGCATGATTTGTCTCTTTATTTGGTTCTTCCTTGGTTTCTCTCAGCATTAAATTTTTTTCAATATACAGGTGTTTCCATATATTTGATTAAATTGATATCTAAAGGTTTCATGTTTTTAATCTGTAAATGGTATTTTTAGCATTTTCAATAGTTTGGGGGTAAGAGATCAACCAAAGGACTTGTATGCATGCATATAAGCATAACCAATGGACATAAGACACTGGCGGGTAGGGGAGGCCAGGGGATTGTCAAGGGTGGGGGGAAAAAAAGGACACATATGTAATACTCTTTGTAATACTTTAAGCAATAAAAAAATAAAAATAAAAAAATAATTTGTTGCTAGTAAATAGAAAAACATCCTATTTTTTATATTGACCTTATATTCTGAAACGTAGCTAAATTCACATATTTTTATAGTAACTAGTTGTATTTTTGATTCCTTAGAATTTTTCTATGTAGATTACTATGCTGCTTGCAATTATAGACAGTTTTACTTCTTCCTTTGCAATATCTATAATAATAAAAGCATAATATGCTAATTAGACCAGACAGCCGAACAACCTTCCAGATGTCATTCCGGACATCCTTCTGGATGAAACTGCAGTGGTGGGTGCTGAGGCAGAGTGGTTAGGGGCGATCATGCAGTCAGGCAAGTGGTTAGGGGAGATCAGGCAGGCAGGCAGAGGCATTAGGAGCCAGTCCTGGATTGTGAGAGGGATGTCTGACTGCTGGTTTAGGCCCTATCCCTGTGGGATCAGATCTAAACCAGCAGTCGGACTCCCCTGAGGGGTCCCGGATTGTGAGAGGTTGTAGGCCGGGCTAAGGGACTCCCCCCACCCATGCACAAATTTTGTGCACTGGGCCTCTAGTGTGTGTGTGTGTGTGTGTGTGTGTGTGTGTGTGTTCATTTTTTTATCTTATTGCATTGGATAGGACCTCCAATACAATGATGAAAAGAAAATTGTAAAAGTGGACATTTTTGCTTTGTTCCAAAGCTTAAGGGGAATATATTCAATCTTTACTATTAAGAATGATGTTAGCAGTTGGTTTTTGTTGATAAGGTTTCTCAAATTGAGGAAGTTTTCTTATGTCCCTAGTTTGCTGAAATTTTTTTATGATGGATGGATGTTTAATTTTATAAATGTTTTTTAACATGTATTGAGATGATTATATGATTTTACTGTTTTAGTCTATTGAGATTGTGAATTTTATTGATTGATTTTGAATGTTGAGCAATCCTTGCTTTCCCGGAATTAACCCAAGTGGTCATGATATCTTATCCTTTTTATATATATCTGAATTCAATTTACTAATATTCTGGGACTATGTTCATGAGAAATATTGGTCTATAGTTTTCTGTCTTACCTGGTTTTGCTATCGAGATAATGTTGGCCTTTAAAATGAGTTGTAAAGGTTTCCACTTCTTCTATTTCTTTGGAAAAGTTGATGCAAAATAGGTGTTATTTCTTAATTGTTTGCTAAAATTAATCAGTGAAGCCTTCTGAATCTGGAGTGTATTTATTTAATAGAAAAATGTCTATACAAATTGTCCAATTTTTCTTGAGTGAGCTTTGATACCTGGTGCTTTATTCTTTTGTGGTGGTCTTTGTGTGAGATGTTAGCATGTTACACCCAGTGATGGTGAACCTTTTGAGCTCGGCATGTCAGCATTTTGAAAAACCCTTACTTAACTCTGGTGCCGTGTCACATATAGAAATTTTTTGATATTTGCAACCATAGTAAAACAAAGATTTTTATTTTTTATATTTATTTTATATATTTAAAAGCCATTTGACAAAGAAAAATCAACCAAAAAAATGAGTTCGTGTGTCACCTCTGACACATGTGTCATGGGTTCACCATCACTGGTTACACCTGTCTTCCGATTTCCCGGATGCTATCAGGCATATCTTATTAATTTATTCATATCATTTTAATTTATTATGCCATCTTTTAATGCCCATTTAATGGCTGCAATCAACAGATTACATTTAATTTGGATGGCAGGGGAAACTTGGTGGTTGTGGCAGAGTTGAAGGTATTGTAGACCTTGAGCTAAAAAATATTTTGTTCAGAAAGACAGGGTTTGCCTGATGACTTTGTCAGACAAATTTGTCTCTTTTAAGTATGGCTTTTTAAAATGGAAGGATAATAGAGGGGAACTTGCAACAAAAATCTCCTTCCCAGCAAACATTGGGAAAGCTAGAGGGAAAATGGTAGGATTTATCAGCATGATGTTCACAGAATTATTTCTAAATAGATTTTTTTTGGCAATGCATGAGAAACAATATTTTAGTGCTTGTTTTAGAATTATTGGCACACACTGAAATGTAATGATTTCTTGATTGGGAGTACTTTATAAAATAAAATGGAAAGAAACCAACTTTCCTCTAATTCTTTATCCCTAGTCTATGTTTAAATATTGTAAATAACCTTTGAAAATGTTACAGCCACATTTGTTGAAATAATACTGTCAATAATTTAATGATCTGTGTTTTTTTTTAAAAAAACTTACCCTCCAACCTACTTTTCCACTCAAAATTTTGTCTTTGTTCACATTAAATCCTATAGTGTTTTCCCAAAGACAACTTGTTTGCAAGTACACAATAACCTGTTTAATCTACTTTGGATTAATTTACTTACATGTAAAGCAGGTATTTTTTTCTACCATCCTCAGTGTTGTTATAAGAATAAAATCAGGTATATGCTATAACATATTGGTGAAGAGAGATTAAAACCATCATTTAAAGGCACACTGATGGTGTTATACTTCTTTCTTTTATGGTAGGATATGTTCATCATAATTTTAAGGTACAAGGACAGCAGAAAAGGCCTGTACATGTAATCAGCTGCCTTCCGCATGGAATGTATGTGGAGATTTCCCTGTGGCTTGAGGAGGTGGATACTGTTTATATTGTTTAAAGTTTGCTTTCTATCCATAGCTTGGTTGGCTCAGTGGATAGAGCATTGGCCTTCAGACTGAAGGGTCCCCAGTTTGATTCCAGCCAGGGGCACATGCCCGGGTTGCAGGTTCAATCCCCAGTAGGGGGTGTGCAGGAGGCAGCCAATCGATGATTCTCTCTCATCATTGATGTTTTTTTCTCTCTCTCCCTCTCCCTCCCTCTGGAAATCAATAAAAACATATTTAAAAAAATAAAGTTTGCCTTCTAGAGCTCTGTCACATGCCTGTAGATAAAGTTAGTCTCACCCATGATTGCCAATCTCTAGGTTGGTTCACTGGGTGCTGTTGCTTCTCAGAATTCTATGACTAAGCCAAGAGTGATGTTTTTTATTTACTAATAGATATTTCTTCTGCCTGCTCTGCTTACCACATCATCACACCAGGCCATGAACTCTGTGAACTTCTCTGGAAAATCAAACATACCTAGAAGCTCCCTGGGCTTAGATCTAATAACATCATCAATTGCTCTTTGCAAGGTCATAGAACAGAGCTTAGAAGATGATTTGAACAAGGAAACAACAGCTCATTGAATCAAAATTTTTCATGAGAAAACAAGAATCCAGAGAAGCTAAGGCGCTTCATCAAGTCCTCTTCTTCCATGAAGCCTTTCTGGGTTTTCCAAGATGGTTGTAGTGCTTTCCAGCAGTTTGAAAAACCACTCTGTGCACACCTCCATGAATTTTTATGCTTTGTTAGAATGCTTTGCTGGTGGTGTCTCTCACTAGACTGAGATCGCCTTAGGATTGGGCTGAGTTATACTTGTCTACAGGCCTGGTACATTTTAAGTACTCATGAATGTTTGTTGAGTAGGCGAGGCTCTCACATGCTCTCTACTAGGTACTAATGTTATGAGGCCAGGCTCACGCAGATTAAGGAGAAGCTCCAAGAGAGCCAAGCTCCTCTTGGTAGTAGACAGACCAGAGTCTGAAGGCTAAGCCATAGATTATGCTGAGAAGCACAACCAGGCAAGGGAAGATGAGAGTTAAAGGGATGCAGGCCAGAAAGAAGGTAGTAAAAGTGTTTCAGGTTCCTCTCTTGTAGATGCATTCATTCATTCAAAAATTTTATTTTTAAAAAATATGTATATGTATTGTGGAAAGTTTTATAGATGTCCCCTTTCCCTTCTCCATTGAACCCCTCCCCACCACTCCCATCTCCTACCCAGGCCTTAATTGCACTATTGTCTGTGTCCATGGGTTATGCATATATGTGTATAAATTCTTTGGTTAATCTCTTCCTGCTCCTCCTCTTCCTCTAAGAATCATCAGTCTGTTGCATGTTTCCATGTCTGGCTCTATTTTGTTTGTCAGTTTATTTTGTTCATTATATTCCTCATATAAGTGAGATCATACGATATTTGTCTTTCTTTGCCTGCCTTATTTCACTTAGCATAAAACTCTCCAGGTCCCTCTATGTTGTCATGAAGGGTAAGATATCCTTCTTTTATACAGCTGCATAGTATTCCATGGTGTATATGTACCATATCCTTTTTATCCACTCATCTACTGATGGGCACTTGGGTTCCACTCCCAGTGTACTAGGGTTCCCTTTTTTCCACATCCTCACCAGTACTTGTTGTTTGTTAATTTATTGATGGTAGCCATTCTGGCAGGTGTGAGGTGGTACCTCATTGCAGTTTTAATTTGCATCTCTCTAATGATTAATGACATTGAGCATTTTCTCAGATGTCTCTTGGCCTTTTGTATGTCCTGTTTGGAGAAGTGTCTATTTAAGTTCTCGGCCCATTTTTAATTGGATTATTTTTCTTCCTTTAAGTTGTATGAGTTCTTTATATATTTTAGAAATTAACCCTTTATCAGATGTATCATTGGCAAATATGTTCTCCCATACAGTGGGATCCCTTTTCATTTTGTTGATGGGTTTTTTTTTGCTGTGCAGAAGCTTTTTATTTTTATGTGATCCCATTTGTTTATTTTTTCCTTTGTTTCTCTTGCCCTAGGTGTTGTATCAGTGAAAATTCTGCAATGTGAGATTTCTTATATTTTGCTGCCTATGTTTTCTTTTATGATTTTTGTGGTTTTACAACTTACATTTAAGTCTTTTATTCATTTTGAGTTTATTCTTGTGTGTGGTGTAAGTTGGTGGTTTAGTTTCATTTTTTTTTGCAGGTACCTGACCAATTTTCACTACACCACTTATTGAAGAGACTGTCTTGACTCCATTGTATGCTATTGCCTCCTTTGTCAAATATTAATTGAGCATAATGGCTTGGGTCGATTTCCCGGGGTCTCTGGTCTGTTCCATTGGTCTTTATGTCTATTCTTGTGCTGCCGGTGCTGACCAGCAGCCCCTGAGTGACAGATGAACAGATTACTCCAACACAGTTTCACTGTGAAAGAGAAGGCTAAGGGACAACCTGACTGATAGCAGCCAGGCAGCCTCGACTGCCTGCCTCATTAGGCCTTTATTAGAATTTTTATCTTTAGATACAATCATTAGGCTGAGTAATCTGGGGAGGACACATGTGTTTACATTGTCCTCTAGGCAAAGGTATCCAGGGATTAAGCATAAGGATTCCAGTAAACACCTGGGGGTCTGCACATGCACAGACTTGTTTGGAAAGGTCAAGGAATAATTAGGGGCGCCGCTTTCGACACTCCCCTAAGTCAGAATTCTGATAAACAGGGCAGGCGGCCTTCCCGACACTTCCCTTTTCTCAGAATGTCCTCCTCACAAACTTTCCAACCAAGTCTCATGCTTACCAACATTGTGCCAGTACCAGGCTACTTTGATTACTGTGGCTTTGTAGTAGAGCTTGATATCCAGTATTGTGATCCCTCCAACTTTGTTCTTTCCCAAGAAAGCTGGGGCTATTCAGGGTCTTTTTTGGTCCTATATAAATTTTTGGAGTTTGTTCTAAATCTGTGAAATATGCCATTGGTATTTTATTTTTTATTTATTTATTTATTATTTTTATTTTATTTTATTTTATTGCTTAAAGTATTACAAAGGGTATTACATATATGTCCTTCCCCCGCCCCCCGCCCTTGACAGTCCCCTAGCCTCCCCTACCCCCCAGTGTCTTATGTCCATTGGTTATGCTTATATGCATGCATACAAGTCCTTCGGTTGATTTCTTACCCACCCCCGCCACCATAGATTTTTTTTTGGGTAATATGGACATTTTCATGATGTTAATTCTACCAATCTATGAACATAGTATATTCTCCCACTTGTTTATATCTTCTTCTATGTCTTTTTTCTATATTCTGTAGTTTTCCAAATACAGGTCTTTTACCTCTTTTGTTAAGTTTATTCCTAAGTATCAATTTTTTGTTGTTGCAATGGTAAACGGGATTGTTTTTTTTAGCTTCTCTTTCTGAGAGTTCATTAATGGTGTATAAAAGTGTCATCAATTTCTGGGTGTTAATTTTGTATCCTACTACATTGCCAAATTCATTTATTAAATCTAGTAGTTTTTTGGTGTAGTCTTTAGGGCTTTCTATGTACAATATCATGTCATCTGCGAATAATGAGTTTTAGATTCTTCTTTCCAATTTGGATGCCTTTTTTTTTTCTTCTTGTCTGATCACTGTGGCTAGGTCCTCTATTACTATTACTTCCTATATAATAAGAGAGGAATATGCTAATTAGCCATTACCCCTGAGGAGTAAGGACCAAGCGCTTCATGACCAGATCAGGATCAGCAGGAGGATGGGCCAGTGAGGTACAAGCAGGCTGCGGAGAGCTACAGGAGGGGGCAGGGCAGCAAGCTATGAGGGGGGTAAGGGGGAAGGACGGCAGGGGGAGCTACAGGAGGGCAGAGCAGTGGGTGGAGAGCTATAGGAGGGCAGCAGCGACCTATTGGCTAGAAGCGGGTGGCAGAGAGCTACAGGACCGGGCAGGGCAGCAAGCAAGCGGGAGGCGGAGAGCGACAGGAGAGGGCAGGGTAATAAGCTATGAGGGGGGTTGGGGGGAGCTACAGAAGGGCGAGGCAGTGGGTGAGAGCTACAGGAAGGCGGGGCAGAAGGCAGAGAGCTACAGGAGAGCGGGGCAGTGGGTGGAGAGCTACAGGAGGGTAGCAGCGACCTACTGGCGCATAGATTCATGCTCAGGGCTACTAGTGTTGAATAAAAATGGTAAAAGCAGACATCCCTGTCTTGTTCCTGTTTTTAGGGGAAATAATTTTAGTTTTTGCCCGTTGATTATGATGTTGCCTGTAGGTGTCATATATGGCCTTTATTATGTTGAGGTATGATCCTTCGATCTGTACTTGGCTGAGAGTTTTTATCAAATATGTGTGTTGGGTCCAGCCAGTGTGGTTCAGTGGTTGAGCATCCACCCACAAGCCAGGAGGTCAAGGTTTGATTCCTGATGAGGTCACATGTAGGGGTTGTGAGCTCAATCCCCAGTAGGGGGTGTGCAGGAGGCAGCTGATTGATGATTCTCTCTCATCATCGATGTTTCTATCTCTCCCTCTTCCTTCCTCTCTGATATCAATAAAAACATAATTTAAAAAAAATGAGTGTTGGATTTTGTCAAATGCTTTTTCTGCATCTATGGATATAATCATGTGATTTTTGTCTTTCAGTTTATTTATGTGATGTATCATGTTTATTGATTTGCTTATATTGTATGAGCCTTGCATCTCTGGAATAAATCTCATTTGGTCATGATGTATGATCTTTTAAATATATTGCCAGATCCAATTCTAGAAAGAGCTTGGAAGTGTTTCTTCCTCTTGATTCTTTGGAATAGTTTGAGGAGGATAGGTGTTAGTTCTTTGAATATTTGATAAAACTTCCCTGTGAAGCCCTCCAGGGCAGGGCTTTTTAATTTTTTTTTTTCTGAGAGTTTTTTTTTTTTATTACTGCTTTAATTTCATCAGTTGTTATCAGCCTATTCAGGTTTTCTGATTCTTCCTGATTCAGTTTTGGAAGGTTGTATTTTTCTAGGAATTTGTCCATTTCATCCACTTCTTGGCATATAGTTGTTCAA
>NW_006291426.1:826989-830889 GCF_000327345.1 Myotis davidii | reverse complement strand
TTTCTGTGTCATTTATTGTTGCTCTAATCTTTATTATTTCCTTCCTTCTACTTACTCTGGGTTTTTCCTGTTGTTCTCTTTCTAATTCTTTAAGTTGTAGGGTTAGTTTATTAGAATTTTCTTATTTTTTGTGGTAGGTTTGTAGTGCTATGAACTTCCCTCTCAGGATTGCTTTTGTTGTGTTGCATAGATTTTGGGTGTTTGTGTGTTCATTTTCATTTGTTTCCAGGAAGTTTTTTATTTCTTTGATCTCACTGGTAGCCCATTCATTGTTTAAAAACAGGTTATTTAGCCTCATGTGTTTGAATATTTTGAGGTGTTTTTATTGTGGTTGAGCTCTAGTTTCATACCATTATAAGCTGAGAAGATGCTTGATATGGTTTCAATCTTCTTGAATTTATAGAAACTTAGTTTTTGTCCTAACATGTGGTCTATTTTTGAGAATATACCTTGTGCACTTGAGAAGAATATATATTTTGAAGCTTGGGGTAAAATATTCTGTAAATACCAGTTAAATTCATTTTATCTAGTGTGTCATTTAGGGTCATTGTTTCCTTGTTAATTTTTTTTGACTAAAATATCTATCCGGTGGTGTTTAAATTCCCCTATTATATGGGGGAATATATGTTTATCAGGGTTATATCATCTCATTGTATCAATCCCTTCAGTACTATGAAGTGTCCTCATTGTCTCTTGTTATAGCTTTCATTTTGAAGTCTATTTTGTCAGATATGAGTATTGCTACCCCTGCCCTTTTTCATTTCCATTTGCATGAAAAAATGTTTTCCATCCCTTCATTATCATCCTGTGTGTGTCTTTCATTTTGAGATGGGTCTCTTGTAGACAGCATATATATGGGTCATGTTTTCTTTTCCATTCAGCTATACTAAGTCTTTTGATTGGAGCATTTAAGTCATTCACATTTAATGTTCTTGTTGATGGTTACTTATTTGTTGCCATTTTTATTCTTTTTTTGTTGTTATTAATCCTCACCCAATGATATTTTTCCATTGATTTTCAGAGAGTTGAAGTGAGGGAGAGAGAGAAACATTGATGTGAGAGAGTCACATTGATTGGTTGTCTCCAGCACACCTCCCACCAAGGGCTTGGGAATGAGCGTGAAACTAAGGTGCGTGTCCTTGACCTGTATCGAACCCAGGACCTTTCAGTCCGTGGGCTGACTTTCTATCCACTGAGTGAAATCAGCTAGTGTGCCATTTTCATTCTTTATGCCTGTTTTCTTCACTATCTCTCTATTTCTTCTTACAATGACCCTTTAGAATTTCGTGCAGTGCTGGTTTGGTGATAATAAACTCAGAAGACAGTCAGTGCGAGACAGGCTGGGAGTATATACATTGCAAAAGTGTTAACACACTGTGGCGAAACTGCAGCAATCTGGTGATGATGAAAGGAGATGTGATGAGATGAACCCTTGGAAAATTGATGACCTTGCCTCAAATGATTGACAATGATGTTGTTGACTTTTTTTTTTGACACAGATGATAACTCTAATCCAACCCTTCTCTGTACATCCATAATCAACAATCCTCACAAAAACTGAATCTCAGATAAATATTAAGGAAATTACAGTACACAGAAAGAAACCTCAAGAGTCAATTATATGATTGTTGGATAGATTCCAAATTTAAGATGCAGGATTAGAACAGCAATCAAAGCAAAATAATTGCATTGCTGGTGACAAACACACTGGATAGTTATTAAAACTTAAATGGTGTGACATCCTACAAATGGTGACTACAGAGAAAAGAAAACTTGATGCAGAGTGTTGATCTTTCCAAGAGAAATGGACAAAAGATTATTTTTTTTGTTGAAGTCAAAGGCAAACCTGTGTGCCTAGTTTGTGGCGATGTGTTAGCAGTAATGAAAAAAAAAACAATCTGGAGCATCACTACAGCTCAAAACATGCTAAACTCAATGAACTGGGAGGCCAAATGCATCTGGATAAAACCAGTGCTCTTCAGCTGAGGTTGGAATCACAACAAGCGCTTTCACTAGGCCTTGTTGTGACAGAGACAGCCTTATTCAGACGTGTTATGTAGTGAGCAAGCTAATTGCAAAGCAGCTGAGGCCTCACATAGATGGAGAGTTTGTGAAAGAATGCATGGTGGCTGCTGTTGAGCTATTAGCACCAGACAAAGTAAAATTGTTCAGAGTGTTAGTTTGTCTCAGAGAACCATCTCAGATCAGATTACTGACTTAGCACAAGATACTGAAAAAACACCGAAGGATTCTGTAGGAGAGTTCCAATTTTCCTCTCTGGCTTGTGATGAGACAACGGATATAACAAATACTGCCCAACTAGCTGTTTTCATTCATGGGATAACCACAGAGTTTGACATGCGAGAGGAGCTGCTGTCCCTGGAAGCCACGCATGGCACTACAAGAGGAGAGGATTTGTTTGAGAGACTTGTTTTATCAATGAAAAAATTTGAGCTAACATTTGAAAAGTGAAGTGGCCTTACTACAGATGGCGCTCCAGCCATGATTGGCTCGCAAAAAGGGTTAATTGCATTTGTCAAGAAAGAACTGAATCATCTCAGTTTTGATTCAAGTAATTTAATTATGTGCCACTGCACCATACACCAAGAAAGTCTTTGTGCACTGTCATTGCGGCTCAAGAATGTGATGTCAATAGTAGTGTCATGCATAAATTTTGTCAAAAGCAGAGGGTTCAACAGCCACCTGTTTAAGGAGTTACTGAATGATCTTGAGTCTGAGTATGGTGATCTCATTTATCAGTGTGAAGTGTAATGGCTGAGTCACAGGAACATGCTCATGAGATGGGATAAAGTCAAGCAGTTCATGGAGATGAAGGGAAAACCTGCCAGGGAACTCAGTGATAGCAGGTAGCTATCTAGCGTTCACGGTGGACATTATCAAGTACCTCTCAGAGCTGAATGTCAAGTTGCCGGGTCCCAACCAGCTTCTCAGCTCCCTGCTTTCAAACGTGAAGCCATTTAAAGCTAAATTAAAGCTGTGGAAAGTGCAACTCAAAAGGAATACAGTAGGGCCTTGACTTACGAGTTTAATTCATTCTGTGACGGAGCTCATAACTCAAATTACTCGTATGTCAAATCAATTGTGAATGAGTGAGACACGTGATGCTGGGCTGATGTTGTGGCATTCACTGTTACGTTCGCTGTGCCAACTAGCGGTGGGGTATCTGAAGCTGGCTCGTAACCCGAATTTTAGCTTGCAACTCAAAGCAAAAAATCGGCCGAGAGACGGCTCTTATCTCGAAAAACTCGTTAGTCAGGACACTCATAAGTCAAGGACCCACTGTAACTTGGTGCCCCCCGTCCACCCCCCCCCAGGACAAAAGCCTTCTATGGCAGTTGAATGTGCTGGTGAATGTGCGAAACTAACAGACATTTAAGGAAAGATTCAAGGATGTGAAAAGTAAACAAATGGGATTGAACATCTTTGTTACATTGTTCAATGTGGAACCAGCTGATGTGTTTAATAACATACAACACAAAATCATTCAACTGCAAAGCAATGATGAGCTGAAAGTTAGGTACAACAACCTCCCACTGCTTGAGTTTTACAAACATTACATAAGCAATGATGGATTTCCCACTCTGAGGAGACATGTATTGAAATATGCATCTGTGTTCCGAACACTGTACTGCTGCGAGACATTCTTTTTATTTTATTTTATTATTTTTTTAAATTAAATCTTTATTGTTCAGATTATTACAGTTGTTCCTCTTTTTTCCCCCCATAGCTCTCCTCCACCCAGTTCCCACCCCACCTTCTGCCCTTACCCCTCCCACTATCCTCATCCATAGGTGTACGATTTTTGTCCAGTCTCTTCCTGCACCCCCACACCCTTTCCCCCCAAGAATTGTCAGTCCACTCCCTTTCTATGCCACTGTT
>NW_006291426.1:819541-825636 GCF_000327345.1 Myotis davidii | reverse complement strand
GAGATCTGCAGACTCCCCTTCCTTGTTTGGGGTACGGAGATGCCCAGATGAGGCCCAGCTGTGAAGCAATGCAAGCTGCTGTGGGGCCTTGGGCCTTCTCTTGGAAGTTCTGGGTCTGCAAGCACCTCTGAGAGAATGCGGCCCTTGAGTTCTGAGTTATGCCTGCTGCCAGAGAGTCCAGTTTCTCCCCGTATGAGTCTGGGTCCCCAGAGACTCTCCTGGAACTGGAGTTCCGAGCAGTTGGGGGCTTGTGACTCCCTCCTGATTCAAAAAGACAGCCCCGTCTTCAGTTACCAGCCCTTGCCGCGTGCGCCTCCGTACCTCTGCACTTTACTTCTGCACCTCCTCTCAGTCTCTGTGTGCTTTTCTCTTTCCTTCTAGTTGTAGAATTTCCACTCAGCCAGCCTTCCTGTAGTTCTGGATGATGTCCGTTTTGTCTTTTAGTTGTATTTTTGAAGTTGTTGTGGGAGGCAGCAATTTCCGGTGTTTAACTATGCCGCCATCTTGGTTTCCTCTCTGCGAGCCATTCTTTTTAAAATTTATCATCGCAAAGAGACTATTGCGCTCCAGGCTGACCGAAGCAAACCTGGAAAAGCAGTTGTGAGCAGTATCATCATCGGTACCAGCTAAAGTCACATGCCTTACAAAAGAGAAGTCATTCCAGCCATCACATTAGGGGTGAGTTAAATGTTTGACTAAATATAGCAGGCTAATTTGATAATTTTGTATGGCCTGGGAATGATGTTATACATATCCAAATGGCCCCTGACAGAAAACAGGTTCCCCACCCCTGGTCTAGATAGACCAGTTCCAAAAAAGGGAGTCCCGTACAATGCTGCAGGCAGACCTTCCTTTCTCAGTACATTAATGGAAACCACCCACCCTTAGGACCTCAACTGAGGCCAACATGCCCCTGGGAATTCAGAGTCAGGCTTCAGGTTGCCAATTAACCCCTGAATCTGTGCCTCCAGAACAATTTTCTGTAGAGAAGTCTTAGATGCAGCCTGCAGGGCCAGAGCATAAAAAAGTGAAATAGGTCAGGTGGGAGAACTCGGCCACACTTGCCTATTAAATATGCTTCACTCCCACAGAAAAATAACTTCTTTCCATTTGTCTTGAAATATTCAGTCTTTTGGGTCTATCTTTTATTTCCTCACTTCTCCGCCATAGGAAAAACAATGCAAGGGTGGCAACAAATGACTAGTAGTGATCAGTGTTGGGGAGACCACAGAGGGTGGTGAGGGCTGTGGTGAATGCACCGTCCAAAGCGGCAGCCACCACTCTGCTTCAGCTGATCACAGCCTTGAGGGATGGGATCCTGTGTTGAGAGATCTTAGGATCTCCTTGGTGGTGAAATCTCCAGGTTTTTAGAATCTAGGCAAACCAACTTAAGCACTCTGGGGTGGGGGTGGGGAGTCACATATGACCCATAGGCAGGTGGTTTGTCTATAGATTTTACCAGAATTTCTGAGAGATCTGTGACTTAATAATAACAACCACTGTCCTAGAATATGATTTCCCTCAAAGTCTTGCCTTCATTCTTTGACAGGCATTCTCCAACTGGTAGAAGAGTTGGTTACATGATCATTACTACTCATCATCTCAGAAGGGAAGGGATTGCTTCTCTTGCAGTGCATACATCAAACCCTAAGAAATTTTCTTGGGCTTTGATACTGGACAGACCCCTGTGTCCAGGGGCATGGGGTATTCTTTCTGGCTAGTCTGATTACATGCTCTCCAGAAGAGTAGGTGCTAGAGTCACTGGGAGTCTGAGAATGGTATGCATGTGTGTGAGTGTGTGTGTGTGTGTGTGTGTGTAGTGGTGGTAGTAATGAAATGGCAAAATCTAAAAGGAAGTGATAGTGCCCAGCCAGTGTTGCTCAGTCGTTGAGTGTCAGTCTGTGAACCAGGAGGTCACAGTTTGATTCCCTGTCAGGGCATGTGCCTGGGTTGTGGGTTCAATCCCCAGTAGGGGGCAGGCAGGAGGCAGCTGATCAATGATTCTCTCTCATCATTGATGTTTCTATCTTTCTCTCCCTCTCCCTTCCTCTATAATTTAAACAAACAAACAAACAAACAAACAAACAAATAAAAGGAAGTAATCGTGGCCACTTAGAAGCATACTTCTCCCCACAAGTGCTTCAGACACGACAGTCAAGGATCATCTTATAGCTCCCCCATCCTCAAAATAAAAACTAAAAAACTTTTTCTGCAACTCGGCAAAAGCTGTGTGGAGTACTTGTCAATTCCAGTATTAGAACATCTACATTGCAAAACCAAGACTGTCCAGTTCGGGTTTGGCACATAGAAGGGATTTTCAAGGCTTGGCAATTTCTCAGTGCAGGCAACAAGAAATGCCCCAGTGTTGTGAAAATCACTCCCCCTTCCCTCAAGCAGGATGAGTTCACCACAGCAGCATGCACCTCCTACCCCACTGAGCAGAACAGATATGTTTCTGAACATCTAGAAACAAATGACATCACTTTTTAACCCTACAGATTTAAACCTGAACATGAGCGCCAGGGAATGAACCAGGAGGTTCCCAGGCAGTCTCAGGAGGGTGACTGTTGGGCTTCGTATAGACAAGTACATGATAATCCTACTTACAGGGAGAAAAAAAAATCCAAACTCACTGAGAGTAAAAGGATGATAGTTGAAATGACAGTTCATTATTTGCTGAGTACCACAGCATTTCTCATAGATTATCTCATTTAATTTTCACAACAACACTATAAAGGTAATTTTCATTATTATCTCTGTAAGAGGCTAATTTGCCAAAGATCAATATGTAGCAAGCAGTGGCAGAGTAAGGATTCATGCCCAGATAGTTTAACTTTAAAGCTATGCTGCTAAAACATTCATCCATCCTTTCACTCATTCAATGATTAGGTGGATTGCCTACCAAATGCTGGGAACTATTCAAGGTGCTAAGATACATCTGTGAACAATGCAAAGGCAAATGCATGTCCTCATGAAGCTTACATTCTAGTGGGAGAGAAAGACAGGAAACCAGACTAATAAATAAAACATAAACGAGGTTAGATAGTGATCAGTGTTAAGGGGAAAACTACACCAGGGGAGAGAGACAAGTGTTTGTGGGAGGGTCGATTCTGAATAGAGTGACCAGGCAAGGTCCCACTAAGAAGGTGACACTGAGTAAAAATCTGAGGAAGTAAACCATGCAGATATCTGACAGGAAGAACATGATAGGTAGGGAAACAGCATAGATGAAGGCCCCGAGGAAGGAGAAAAAGCAGCATGTTTTAGAAATAGCAAGGAGTCCAATGTGACTTGCACAGAGTGATCCAGGAACACAGCAGGAAGAGGTGAGATCAGAGGCAAATGGGACTGGATCTTTGTAGGATTCTCCAGCGGTTCTTCGGATTTTGTCTTTCACTCTGATGTGATGTAGCCATTTGGGTTGGAGCAGAGGAGGGACGTGAAATGACTTAGTTTAAACAGGATCACTCTTCCTGCTCTGTCAGGAGTACACAGATGTAAGGGGAACAAGGATGCCAGGAGGAAGGCTGCAGCAGTAAGTCAGGCAGAAATGGGGTGGCTTGGACTGGTGGGTGGTGATGTAGCAAGTGCTTCAAATCTGGGTTTATTGTGAAGTCAAGAGTCAAAGGATTGGGTAACATGTGGGATGTGGGGTGTGTGACGAAGAGCAATCAAGGATGACTAAGGTTTTTGACCTGAGCAACTGAAGACTGGAACTGACATTTTCAGAGATGTGGAAGATTGAAGGAGGAACGGGTTTTGTTTTTTTAAAAGGGGTGTTGTTTTATGGGGTTATCAGGACTCAGTAGGGGACATGTTAAACCGGAGATGCCTATTCGACATCAAAAGTGATGATAGTGGCAGGTCCGGAGTTGAGGAGAGGTCCATTGGGACTGGAGTTATAAGCTCTGCAAACTATACTCTATTCCCTTAGAGTAACTGAAGACACTGGCCTATGTGCAATTTTGGGGAAATGATGACTGTATAAAAACACTAGAACAGTATTAAGAAAAATCATATTTGAAAATTCACCCCTATCCTGCCACCCTAAAAATAGCTGCTTTAATTTCTCCACATTCCCTTCTGTTTTTGCTCACATGCAAACAGAATCTTATAATGTTGTAAAAGCTTGAAATAGATACAATTTCACCTTTTGTTGTTGTTGTTTTGCTTAACATGATCTCATAAGCATTTTCCTAAGAGGCAGATTAGAAGGCCAACAAAGTGCTGAGAAACATTTCAGAAACAAAAATAAAGTATCCTACTTTGGTACAGTTTGGGGCTCCTTCAGCTGGTATTGTGCTTATTGGGACTTTTGTGGTTGGGACTTTTGTGGACAATGACTCTCTCTGTAGGTGAAGATGAGCTGGGACCTGAATGATGAGACTGGGGGAAGGGCACTCCAGGAAGATGGAGCAGCAAAAGAGGGAAAACCATGTTTTAAGAGGCAACAGGAAAGCCCATCAAGAAGGGTTGCTGGCAGATTAATTTCAATTGACAAATAGAAATTTATTTTATCTTTAAACATTTAAAAAAATTATCTTTTAATTTAAACTACAGAAGAGAGCACACCCTACCTCTGGGATTCTCTACTAAGGAAGAAGCCATATGGAATAACTTAGAATATGGTGAACCGTGACAGATGCAGTGGTTCTTAAAGGTTCTGGGTCTCAGACTGCACACGACCTCTACATGGAATCGATTTGTGCATTCATCCCAGTCCCTCACCGGAACTAGAGTCCAGTCCCTTAATTTTATAGAAAAGGCTGAAGGTCTAAAAACGATAAACGACCCCGACCAGTGTGAGTCTTCAGTTACTTTATAGAGGATTTTAATTAGGGTTCAATTAGCTCTGCCCTCCACATCAAAGACTATAAAAAAACAAAACATGATTCCATGCACACAACTCCATCTTGGAGAAAGGCCTTTGTTAGCTGGGAAATGCCTCACCCTTCACGGGCTCACCTGCCAATCATTTGCGTAGTTATTTACTCAAAAGCAGTAAACAACGACAACAACAAAACAACAACGAGAAAACTACCGCCCCAGACTCCCAAGGGGAAGACGGGAGCGGGTTTATGCTTCCTCCCAGAGCCGGCAGAGGGAGCACCAGGCAAGGTTTGGGAGCCGCGCCTCCCCACACCTCCTCCCTCTTCCTCGCCCAACTTCCCCATAGCCACCGCCTCAACTAAAAGTGACCATTGACCTTTCAAGCTTTTGAGCAGTGATGCAATAGAATGGTATTTCACAGAAAAATGGTTATCGAAATTTTGGATCCGGTTTTCCCGCGAATGTTAATGGTTTTTAAAAAGTAGGTCACATTTCGGCGGCGGGCGTGCTGGCAAGGAGATGAGTTCCAACTGAGGCCAGGTGACCTCCAACCGGGTAGGAGAAGGTGACGGGATCTTTCTGAATTCCCGGTCTCCGGGCGCCAGCCCTTCAGGAAATCGCAGAGACACGCGCTCTGCGGACTGCAGGAACCGAGGCTCATCGCCCAGTACCACCCAGGCGCGCGCGTAAGAGAGCCCCCCCCCTCGTCCCCCCGTCCCCCGCGACCGTCCGCTCAGGTGAGCTGGGGCCGCCGGGTTGCAAGAAGGAGACTGTGGAGCGGACTGGAGGGGAGGAACCCGGCCAGGCAGGTGCCGGAGACCGCCCGGGGGAGGGAACTGAGAGCCGCCAGCGCCGCCTTAGGAGCCGCTGGATGCCTTCTAGGACCTGAGCCGAGGGCACCGCCTCCGGCCCGCTCCCTCTGGCTGTTGGGCGTGGGCACCCGGCGCTGGGCTGGAAAGGGGCCTCCCCCACCCCATTCAAGAGTCTTGCCGGGAGGGGCCTTTTTGGGGACACCCCTCCCCCGGTCTCTCTGGCGCGCTACTCACAAAATGCGCGGCCTGCAGGGTCGCGTGAAGGGGCAGAGGGGATAGGAAAGAGAAATCCCCGCCGAGGGGCGAGGATGTCTGTTATTCGCTCGACCCCGGGTCACCCCTGGCACAGCTGGGGGACAGGGTTTGGTCGCCAAAACGGGGGCGATGGTGGCCGGGGTGTTTTTGCGCGTCCCCGAACCACCCGGAGTGTGGGGGTCAGGGGAGGGCGGGTTC
>NW_006291426.1:818595-819127 GCF_000327345.1 Myotis davidii | reverse complement strand
GAGCCGCCTGGGGAAGGGAGTGCGAGCCGCGGTTCTGCTCCGCTGCCGGGCACTGCTGCCGGCTTTCTCCGTTTCCTTCCCGGCGTCGGGAAGTCTCCAGAGCTTTTTTTTCTTCTAAACTGCCATCCAAATTAATAATCCTCCTAATAACCTGATCTCCCGCTCCTCCCCACCCTCCTGCCTCCCGCCCTGGCTCCTTACTCCTCCCTCAGTCCTTCCCACCTCCTTGGTCGCAGCCGGAGGGAAACCCTGCAGCTGCCCGGGGAGGGAGAGAGGGGGTGCGAGCCCAGCAGCGGGTGTCGGAGCTGGGGGGTTCCAGGCGATGATCCCCGGGGCTAGTGTTTGCCCGCGGCGCTGACAACTCCGGCCGCCGCTGCAGGTTTCGTCGCATCCCCAGGCATCTCGTTCCCAAATTAAAAGTCAACAGGGAAAACTCGGCGGATACCCCTCCTTTCTGGGGTCCCTCCCAGCTTCCCCGCCCCAGGTCCGCTGGGGAGGCTGCCGGGTGCCGAGACGGCGGCCGAGGCCGAGG
>NW_006291426.1:813181-818217 GCF_000327345.1 Myotis davidii | reverse complement strand
AGGCCTGTGGCTCCGACCCCAGGAGCCCCGCGGCGCCGTAGGGCGGGGAACCGGGTTGGTGCCCGCACTTTCTCCTGGTGCTCCTGGGGCTGTGCGGAGTGTGAGATAGGAGTGCAATTTTGGGAGCTCTCCTGTTTTTGCCTTTAAACAGTTTTTCCACGTGCCCTTGACTCGGGCACATTTTACCACTGTGCCTGCAGGTGACTCTTTGCTCTTCCATTGGGCTTGCCTGCGATTTCCGCGAGCTGCCCTGGGCGGGAAGACACCCGGTTCCCCACCCTCATCCTGTCTCCCCCTCCTCCCCCCCCTCCCTCTCTTCAACTCTGGCGTCTCGGATCCCGGCTCTCAGTCCTTCTGTCTCTCGAGCTGGGCCTGGATGCTTGGGGTTAAATGGTGCGGGAGCGTAGACGCGGAGGAGTCCCCGGGATTTTCCACGTCGCTGTCTCCCCACCCACACCCCAGCCAGGGGTCCAGGTCCGACTGACCCAACCCCACTCTTTCTCTTTGCAGGCAAACTGAGGGTGACCGCGCCTGCGGGGGACTTTGCCATCTGTCCACCAGGACCTGGGGAGGAAGAACCAGCAGCTCCCCACCCCCTCCCCCTCCACCACCATTTTGGATACTCCGCAGGGACGTGTTTTGGGGTTCCCACTGACTTCCAGGAAGGACGCGTGCCCTTCTCTGACCCCTGCGCGGGCGGCCACCTGTGTTTGCCGTGGTGACCCTTTGCCCATGACCCTGCGGTGCGCCGAGCCCTCCGGGAATGGCGCGGAAGGGGCGCGGAGCCAGTGGGGTCTAATGAACAAAATAAACTGACAGACAAAATAGGTTCAAAGACATGGATGCCTGGAACAGACTGACAAATCTCAGAGGGAGGTGGGAAGAGATTAGCCGAAGACGTGCGAGAGGGGGCGCCCCCCAAAGCCGCGGCTGGGGGCTCTGCTGATGGGGAGCGCAGCTGGGAGGTGGGGACGAGCTGGGAAAGCGAAGAATGAGATAGAGAAACGTCCCCTCCTTTCCGTCCCCGCCTCAGAGTAGGGGACCGCGGAGAGGATGGGTTCTTGGGAATGCGAAAGGAAAGCGGTTCTGGAGAGACTCGGGCCTGAAGGAGGGCGCGGGAAGGGCTCCTTGGAAAATGCCCCCGAGGGCGCTGGAACCTTTAACTGTTTGCCGCGCTGCTCCACGGCTGGGGTCGGCACTCGGACCGAACCCGAGCTGGAGAAAGCTCCTGGCGCCTTCCTTCTCGCGGCTGCAGGGCGGCGAGGGGGGGCAGCGCTGCCCGCAGCTTCTGCCGCATCCGGCTCCCGGGCGGAGCATCCGCCGCTGCCGGGAATCTTGGCGGCCAAGTCCAAGGACGGGGAGTCGCCGAGCGCGACTTCGGGGGTCTTTCAAGACCTGTCCTGCGCCGTGCGCGGCTCTCTGTAGCATCCGAAAGGAGAAAGGAGTGGGGGGAAAAATAATTCTGGCAAACCTTTCAGGCTTACAACATCTCCGGATCCTAAAAGCTTACGTTTGGGGCAAAGTTGAAGTTTTGGTAGCGTTAGGAAGAGGGGACTCTTTCCTCTCTGGCGGTGGTGCTCTTTTCCTGCGGGCCATGTGCTTTTCCCATCAGCTTGGACGGACCGGCAGATTCGGGAATCCGAGCAATTTTTTTGAGGGGATTGTATTGTTAAAACTTCTTAAATGTAGAGTGCCTCTAAGTCATTTTTTGCAAACCGAGCGGGCCCGGAATGGTGCAGGCAGATCATACGGGGATTGCTGGGGAAACCCACAGACAGTTGGAATTGGGTTTGAATTAGGGCAAAGTACAAAAGATTACAAACTTGAAATGCTAATTATCATTTGGGGTTTCCCTCATGTCTCAATGACTGATAAGGAAGTTGTAATTGAAGCAGCCACCAGAAGCTGTTGTACCTAGAACTGCGTTTTTAAAACAAGTAAATAGCAGTGCTTTCTAGGGCTTGAAACAGAGAAGCAGTCATGGACAGATTTGGGGAGACCAGGGGGACACCAACCATCCAAAAACGGTGCTTCTGTTTTCCTCTCTTGGAATTCGTTAGAGTTCAGTTTTCCACTTTTTAAGGGCAGAGCTTTTATTTTTAACTTCTGATTTATTTCTAATTTACTTTAAGTCTTTTATTTCACTTGAGTGGTGCTGGAAGCATCATGCTTTGTCAGCCAGTGTGTCATGTTGCAAATATTCTTTTGTTTCATTCAGAGAAAATCTAGATACCTTAAAGAACAACTCCAGAGGATTACTTAAAAAAACAAACTGGCTCACGCTTTGTGTTCATAAAATAACATGGACCCACATTTTCATTAAATTTCTACCAAAAGTATTTATGGTAGCCTCTGGTAAACTTTCACACACTTCTTTTTATAGCTAGAAAAAAAAAATGTTGTCAAGTACTTGCCCCGTTTGAGACATCATAATAACAATTTTACCCTCTTTTCTTTTTCTTTTTGAACAAAACCCCAGGTTGGTACTGGGGAAGTATGACTGTTAATGAAGCCAAAGAGAAATTAAAAGAGGCACCAGAAGGAACTTTCTTGATTAGAGATAGTTCGCATTCAGACTACCTACTAACAATATCTGTTAAAACATCAGCTGGACCAACTAATCTGCGAATCGAATATCAAGATGGGAAATTCAGATTGGACTCTATCATATGTGTCAAGTCCAAGCTTAAACAATTTGACAGTGTGGTTCATCTGATCGACTACTATGTTCAGATGTGCAAGGATAAGCGGACGGGCCCAGAAGCCCCCCGGAACGGCACTGTTCACCTTTATCTGACCAAACCGCTCTACACATCAGCACCGCCTCTGCAGCATCTCTGCAGACTCACCATTAACAAATGCACCGGTGCCATCTGGGGACTGCCTTTGCCAACAAGACTAAAAGATTACTTGGAAGAATATAAATTCCAGGTATAAGTGTTTCTCTTTTTCTAAACATGCCTCATATAGAGTATCTCCGAATGCAGCTATGTAAAAGAGAACCAAAACTTGAGTGACTGCTCTGGATAACTACACGGAATTCTAAGAACAGCTGAATCAGTCTAACCTACATGTGTGACTAGGTAGCTAGGTCAAGTTCCCTCAAATATGTTCACCTGAGAAATGCTTCCCTGCCTAAGGCTAAGACCAGCTGATCCTTTTAAGTTAAAAATTAAATGTCCCAAGTAAAGGCCGAAGTAACCTTTTGGTCCGAATGCCTTGCCTTTCTGAGGTCCCTTCTCTTTGGTTGAAGGTCCAGGCACCGGTAGTAGAGGAAGGGAGAAAGGACTCCATGGAGAACTGAAGAAGGGAAGGAACCTGACAGGCTTAGCTTCCACTTTATATGCCTGGTGATCCGAGTCTATTTTGGACATGTTATATTTTGCATTCTGATGTCCTAGGGGTTTTGTTGATCGGATATGCTTGTGAGTATTTATCCTTCATTTTATGCAATTAACCAAGTCAACCAAAAAAAATGACCATGAAATCCTGTATTTGTCTTTTTACTACATGTATGAACTCTTTCATGTGAACGCGTACTGTAGTAATCCATTTTAAGAGAGCCTTACTTCAGAAATATTTCAAACTGGTGCAAACGGAAAAGACTTCGTCTTTTCCATTAAGGCTAAAGACAAGAATGTCATGCTATACAGGTGCAACCCCATCCCGGTAGATATAGACATTTTACCCTTTGAAGTATCTGTGTCCCAACCTGTTGCCATGGATTTTTTTGGAAATGGCTTTAGAAATTTCCAAGTTGTCCTTGAATTGTCTAACTATAGACATCAGCAGTTGTCTCCCTTCTACCATGTAGAAAACTTTGACTTAATTTTCTTCCAGATATAAGGGGATACCTGCCTGTTTTTCAAAGTGTTTATTTACTGCTGTTACTATTTGATTAGAATGTATTAAATAAAAAAAACCCTGACTTTTACAAGTTGCGCTTATATTACTTTGAATCGCAGAAAACTTATACTTTCATGAGGGTTGCCATAAAAACTTATGTCAAATGGAATAAGCCAGATATTCAGCAATAAGTAAGGCCGTCCTTGCCCTTCTCTGAAGCTATGGGTCATATTTGCCCTTTGCGTTTTGGAAAGCATGGTTTAGAAACTACTAGACTTGCCAAGTGGCCCTTTTACAAGTTGAACAGGCATAACACTAATGCCCTTTGTATTTCTAAAAACATGGTTTAGAAACTACAAAGACTGATAATATCCTAGTCTTACGGGTCAAATAGGCATAATACAAAATAAAGTTTTATGGCCATTTATCATTTATTTTTTTGCCACATAGGCTTATGACTGTTGCAAAATGTACCATCTTTTGGTGTCCGGATATTATTCATTTGCCACCTTAAAAAAATTTTCCTGCATAGCTGCGTATAATGGTGTAACACTGGGAAGGTGAGCCTAGCATATTGTGTGTGTCCCAAGAGAATTATTCTAAGACAGAAGCATATAATTTGTGCTTATAAGTTATAGCAAAGCCTGCTTAAATATTTTCATGAAGCTCTTGAGAAACGGTTTTGTGCCGGTGTTTTCAAACAGCAGAGCCAAACACGAAAGATCGCTAAGTGTCCCTAGGAAGAACTCATTTGTAGACTAAAAGTTAAAGAGCCTATACTGTTAGGGTCTGGTCTATGATCAGGGGTTAACCTTTTCATTAAGATGGTCAGGTTCTGTGCATTCCTTACTCTTTTTCTCCACTGAAAGCAGTTGTTTGGTGTGGGCTATTTGGCTTCTCTGACAAAACTTCCACACGGCCAGTGCCGAAGGGCTTTGTGGGATTTGTTCGACATCTTGCACACTTGTGTTCTCATTGTTTCAAACACTCTGCAGTTATTGAGAGTTGGACGCAGTACTGGGACATGAGTACCTGTGGAACTGTGGAAAGTTCTGCATTATTGCTAGCAAGTAACTATGAGAAAACCAGAGGACAGCAAAGACACCTCAGTGTGCTGTGGAACTGTTGCCTTACATTTCAATCTTCCCTATTTCAAGTACATTGATAAGTATTAGGGGCAGTCTCTCTCT
>NW_006291426.1:792339-813143 GCF_000327345.1 Myotis davidii | reverse complement strand
ATATATATATATTGTTTTTTTACAATTGCTAACATTATTTATTAAGTTTATTCTGTGCCAGACTCTTACTCAGCACTTCGCATGCATTATCTCATTTAATCCTCACATAGACTGAATGAGCAAAGTACAGTGATCACAGGAGGTACACTTCTAATTTGTGAGTGAGGAGGCATTCCAGGAACATCATGGCCCTTTTTATTCTTGGAGAGGAATTACGAAGAACAAATTGCTGCTATTTCTACATTGATCTAGACGAACAAGTAAGAGCAGGCTATAAAAGGAACCCTCAGCATTTTTATTGCTGCCTCAACCGGAAAAGTATAGGTACCGTAATTAGTGTTGTGCTCTGCGGGATTTCAGTCGGTTGGGGCCAGTGGTTTTTCTCCTGGTGCAGGGGTGGGTCGAGAGGGGGTTCACTGCTTTACTTGGTGGCTGGTACATAATGCCAGTTACCAACTATTGGTAACTCCATTTTATAACCCATTGAACAAAAAAGTTAAGATGTACACTTGTCTAAACTACCCTCAGTGGAGCCAAGAAAAATACCCAGGGATCTCTTTCTATGCAGGGCAGTTTTGGACATTAGGGTATGTATTGTTGTTGTTATTGTTGAAGAATGTAGGATACAGGACTTAACATGTCCCCTCAAACTTAAAATACTTTGATCTGAGTTTCCATTGGGAGCAGAGTTGAGGCAGTGGAATTTTTCATTCTATCCAAGTAGGCACTGGGGGCTGCCTTTTAGGGAGTTGGTTTTTTGTTTTGTTTGCTTTGATTTTAGGGCCTTGGACTGTGGAGGAAAGGCAGTCCAGCTTATGAGCTGAAAGTTCTTTTCTGGTGTGTCAGGAAAAAAGTCTTGACTTCATAGTAATTATGTAATCCAAATAGGTAAGAGAATGGGACAGTTGTTTTGGAGTGTTTATTTTCTTGGGAAGGATTTTCTCTGCTTTTAGAAAATTGTACCCTGGTAGAGGGTAAGAGACAGGGACGTCATCAAATAATCCACGGGATGGAATGTCCTGAGGCGAGGCTGTGTTCTGCTCGCGTTCTGCTCGGTGTGGGTAGGCACAGGGCGGCGGCGGGTAAGTGGCTGTGGTTACATCGAACAGCTGGGCTCAGGCCGCTCTTGTCTCCCAGTGGTCCTTTCTAGCCTCTGGAGCAAAAAAGTGATGTCATTCAATCTCGGCCTTTCATTTACTAAGGAGCCTTGTATTCTCCCACTTTTCCAATCACGTATTTTAGTTTTGTCATTTTACCTGAAGAAGTCTCTCCGACTCAGGGAAGCCAGGAAATTCGCATGTATATGCACACAGGAACACACACATAACCCGGCAAATCAGTGGCAGGGTCAGCAAACGCATATTTAAACAGCTTAGTATTTGTAAAAACTGCACCCTTCTACTCTGTTTAAAATGTCAATATTCTATCTTGCTACCCGGTAAGCCTTACAGTTCTTTTAACATCACACTTTTCTTCCTCTGAAATTAGCAGGCCTTTGGAATACTATACAGGATAATTCCAATTCTTGGCCCCTTCCACCCCGCCTCAAATAATCGGCTTCTGCTGGGTTTCATGATGGCTTGACCCACATTAGAGTTTTGCATTCATTATAACTCGTCAAGTTTGTAACCTATTTGCTGTTTTCACGTCTAACAATCTGCCATCCTTGCTCTTTTATGATCTCATTTCTGCCTCTGCCAGATGTGACTCACACACGGCCATGTCCGGGTGACTGCCCACCTCTTTTCTCGCTCATGGGCATAATGGCACAGTTAATTCCAGACCCACTTTCTCCCTTTTGTGTCAATAAGGTGCCCTTTTAGCTCCTCTGACACAGCTCTGCTGACCATATTATACTTCAGTGAAAGAGGGTCATTATATTCTCCCTGAGTTGGGTAACTGAATGATTTAGAATACCTTGAGATTAAATCTGTCTCCTACTCTCTTTGATTCTTTTCAGATTTTGAAACAAGTAGCCAGCCCCAAATACCAACGACACTTTTGTTATGTGCATGCTTTAGTTTTTTTCCCTCTAGTGTCAGGCTCCTTCTTAAGTTGCAGTTCATTTAATTGGAATGGAAATGCCCTCCATTCCTTCCTTCTGCTTGTCTATACAGTGGGGCCTTGACTTACCAGTGTCCCGACTAATGGGTTTTTTGAGATACCAGCTGTCTCTCAGCCGATTTTTTTGCATTGAGTTGATAGAGTAATTTGAGTTAACGAGCTCCTTAACAAGCTCGGTCTCGGAAGGAATTAAACTCGTAAGTCAAGGCCCCACTGTATGTAAGAATGATTCTGTGGTAGTCCTGTTTCACTCCTACGTAGGTATGTGTGTGTGTGTGTGTGTGTGTGTGTGTGTGTGTGTGTGTGTGTATTTTATTCCCATCTTTACATATTTTTTTCTATGTGGCTTGAGTTCAGGTTCCTTAACCATATTACCAAAGTCAAGTAACAGCTGTTGCTATGGTAGCCTTTAACCCTTTGCAGTCCAATGTTATTTTTGGAATTCAAACAGTCTGGTCCAAATTAATTGACGGGATTGAATGTTGAACTTTTTAATGTTCTTATTGCTTGACGTTGGACCTGCTCCTAGCACCTGGTCTGTCGAGTCAGCCTCGAGGTTGGACCGAAAGGGGTTAAAAGCCCTGGAGTCCCCAGCGCCTGGGTAGCAAGTAAGCTGAAATTACGGAGCAAAGCTGGATATTCCTTTCTACCCCGCCTGGAGCTTTGTCAACAAGAGGTCGGATCTGACACGTGTCATCACAGAGAGGGGTTCACGTCAGTAAACGTTCAGTGAGCCATAAAAATAAGACTGCTTTTACAGACCGTCTCCCTTGAAACTACCTCCTTAACATAGAGGAACTCTGACGTGCCCTAGAGATCAGGCACACAGTTTGTGAACTATTATTCATGTGGTGCTGCCTCTGTTAGTAACAGAAGGGAGGGGAAGGCAAGCCAGAGTCCTAGAGAGAGGGAAGGAAATATGGCCAGCTGTCTTCCTCTTCTGTCTCCGCATAAATACCACCCAAGGAGCCCATTTCGGTGGTGGAGAGAGTGAGACTTAATCACAGAACTCCAGAAAATTGTTCCCCAGTTTCCAACCGTGTTAAGATAAAAAATTTATATTTTGCTGAATAGTTTTCTGTTAGTTTGGTATGTTTTTTCCTGTTTAGATATTGGTCCAGAGGGCTGCTAGATCTTTAACATTCAGAAAAATATTTTCCATGTTATTTCTACCCAGAGAAGTTGTTTGGTTTCCCATTTTAACCTCCTCTCTACCATCTTGATAAACTTGACCCTTCTTGGTTTTCCAGCATAGTTTATTTCTCTTCTTTGCTTTTTCCAGGTTGTGGTCATCAGTACTGTATTTGGTCAGAAAGTGTGTTTGCATTTTGTATATTTGATTATGGCGTCTGCTTTTAGTGATCTGCAGTAGTAGGGGCAGAGAGCATGGGGTAATTGAAACTCACAAACATCTAGCTAATACTGGTTTCAACTTTCTCCCCACTCATTCTGCTTTACTTAGGGAGTGTGGGAGGTTGGCTCCAGTGATAGAAAAATTACCTGCTTCTTTGTTCACTCACTTTATTTTCCCTGTCCATCAGGCAAGGGGGATGTTAATAAACAACAAAGTGACTAAAACAATGGCAAGATGAGAAAACTGAGGAGGCTGGAGAATCAGTGGTGCGCTGAACTCCTGGGAGGCAATTGTTAAATACAGTACTTATGGATTTTGTGAGCTAAATCACTAACTCTAGGTAAATCATTGGTAAATAGAAATCAGCCATGATGGGAATATTTACATTATGGAAGGTGGCAGACAGTACAAATTAATGTATCTATCTGTCTATCTATCTATCTATCTATCTATCTATCTATCTATCTATCTATCATTAATCCTTTTTTCCATTTAGAGAGTCAGAGGGTGGGGGAGAGACAGAGAGAGAAACATTGATGTGAGAGGGACACATAAATTAGTTGCCTCCTGCACGCATCCCAACCTGTGCTGGGTATTGAGTCTGCAACCAAATATCCTTGATCAGAATTGAACTCGAGACCCTTCAGTCCGCAGGCCAATGCTCTAACCACTGAGCATCGGCTAGGGCCAAGTTAATGTCTTTAGACTCCTTGGTGAGGGAGGTCTTTCTGCAAAAAGGTTGAAGAGGAGGGTAGAGGTGAGCAGACACAGACCTTTTAGGCCTTGCTGAAGAGCTTGGAACTTATCCAGAGGGCAGTGGATAAAAGCTTTTTTAAATGGGGGAGAAACTGAATTAGGTTTTTATTTTATACTAGAGGCTCGGTGCATGAATTCGTGCACTTTGAAAGGAAATTAATTAGAAGAAATATTTTACAGGCCGGAGAGGGAGTGTGGGAGGTTGGCTCCAGGGTATGTCTGGCCCATCTTGCCCAGTCTGGATCAGCCAGACCCCAGCAGCAAGCTAACCTATTGGTCAGAGTGTCTGCCCCTCTGGTGGTCAGTGTGCATCATAGCGACTGGTCAAGCGGTCAACCAATCGGTCGAACACTTAGCATATTAGGCTTTTATATATATAGATCCTCTGGAGGCCCTTTGGAATATGGCTTGAAAAAAAAGCAAGAGTGGAGTCAAGAAGATTGGTCAGGTGTGAGCTGATAGGTGTGAAGGGGTGGGAAGGAGGCAGTGGTTGGGGAGAAGCCTGGGGAGGGTGCAGACACTGCCACCTCTTGTCTGTAGGCTCACATTTGTGCTGGAGTTCGGAGCTTTGGATTCCGCAGATGCGTTGCTTCTTTTTGAAGGCCAGCTTCTACATGGGGTGAGTTCGGTAGCTTTCAGATTCCATTCCCAGGAAAGTAGGAAGTTGTGGTGCAGTGGGCAGAATTTTGAAGTAGGAAGTTGAAAATTTGGGGTCCACTTCTGGTGGTTTGACCATGGACCAAACACTGAGTCTCCTAGGCCTGCTATGCCATCTGTCCAATGGGGAGCTTTCATGCTTTTTGGTTCCAGTGCCCAGATAGGAGAGCAGTCTCCCCCAGTGGGTGGGAGCGCCAGGGGGGAGGTAAGCTCCTCATTTCTGTGTAGTCTCATATTCTACTTCAACTGTAGCGTAGATTTTGTCTCTGTGCCTTAATATATTCTCATTCATTTTGAAAAACAACAACTTCCTCTTAACTCTGGACTTTTCAGCAGCTAGTTAAAAGAATTTTGCATTTTCTTCCGGCTGTGGATCTTTGAGTGCTACCCTATAAGCAAAGAGTGGTTTGGACTTGGGTTTTCAGATTTTGGTTCTGATGGAGAAACAGGAATCTGCCGTGTTTTGGCCATTATGACAATAACCTTTTGGATGAATTTTCATTATCAAGGGACCTGGATGGCTGTCTTTGCTCTGGTCCCTGAGTCAGTATCATAGATGTGATCCCAGACAGCTGTGGGCAAATGATATGTTTGCAAGTCATTTTTCCCATTTACATAGATCATTTGCTTTTCTGATTGACCCTCACTGGACAAGGATACCACTGAGCTTTTGTTTTCTTTTTCTCTGTCAAACAATCAAAGAAAGAAAGAAGGAAAAAAAGGAAGGAAGGAAGGGCAGAAAAAAGAAAAGGAAGGAAAGAAAAGAAGAAAAAAAGAAACCACAGAAAAACTGGAAAGTACCAAGGGAATTCTTAGGTACAGTGACAAGAATCTTGGAGCATAAATGATCCTGCCCTAATCTATTAATCCAGTGGTTCTCAACCTTCCTAACGCCGCGACCCTTTAATACAGTTCCTCATGTTGTGGTGAACTCCAACCATAAAATTATTTTCGTTGCTACTTCATAACTGTAATTTTGCTACTGTTATGAATTGTAATGTAAATATCTGATATGCAGGATGTATTTAAAGGGGTCACGACCCACACGTTGAGAACGGCTGTTGCCTATTTGGATTTCTCTGGATCTGTTTTAAAGTGGGGCACACCTCTGATCTTGGGGCACACTCTAGGAGGGTGGGTGTGTGCAGACCTTACAGGCAGAGGCAGAGGAACATCACTGAGCCTGCTAATGGCTGAAAGTCCCAAGAGATCCAGGTTGCGGCTACCATGGGATTTATGATGTTCCAGGCATGGCAGTGAGGTGGCTATTCTATAACAAACTAACGCTTGGGCTTCCAGGGAACTGGAAAAAGCTAGAATACTTAGTAATGCCAGGCATTACACTTGACACTTTACAAATATGACCTCACTTAGTGCTCCCAACAAACCTTTTAAGTAGGTTCTGCTTTTATCCCCACTTTAGAGATAAGGAGATTGACACAGAAAGATTTAGTGACTTAAGAGGGAGAGCCGAGATTTGAACTCAAGCCAGTCTGACTCCAAACCCATGCTTTTATTCATTCTTGTTTCTTTTTTCTCAATACGCTTACAAATGCTTTTAAGCTCTGAGGCCTGCAGCCAGCATATACCTCAATGGCAGCGGTTCTCAACCTGTGGGTCGCAACCTCTTTGGGGGTTGAACGACCCTTTCACAGGGGTCGCCTAAGACCATCGGAAAACACATATATAATTACATATTGTTTTTGTGATTAATCACTATGCTTTAATTATGTTCAATTTGTAGCAATGAAATTGGGGGTCACCACAACATGAAGAACTGTATTAAAGGGTCGCGGCATAGGAAGGTTGAGAACCACTGCTCAGTGGTGTATGCTAGGCCATGTATCTTTTAGTCATATGAGGTTAGTAGAGGGCTATGACCGTGTCTGCCCAGGTTGTGAGTGTGGTATTATTAGGATTTTTACTTCAGAGGTAACACAAGATCTCCCCAAACCTGCAGCACCCAGCTTGGAAGGATTCCTTCCATCAGATTTTATACCTCTCCTTCCTTCCTCTAATCTCCTTTATGGATCTATCCAGTGCAGCCATAACCCACCATCTCTTCCCTATAGCCCTTTTCCTTTCTCCGGAGGTAAATTATATGAATAATGCATCAGCCATAATAAGTTAAGTTATGCTGCAAAACAAAGAACCCCAAAGCCTCAGAGGCTTAAAATTATAATGGTTTATATCCTGAAATAACAAAGATTTCTCTACCCATTCGTGTTTGTCATATGTCACAGGGAGGCTCTTTTCTTCGTCATTCAGGAACCCAGGCTGACAAAGCAGCTACCTCCTCCACTATGGCTAGGTTGCTGAGCCAGTGGGAAGGGAGAAGTTCAAGGATCTCAGTTGGTGTTTAAATGCCCTGTCACTTCTCCCAATCCGGGCCAAGCAGTCCCCTGTGCCCAAGAGGAGAAAATCAAATATTTGGTGAGCAGCAATAATAACCACCACATATACCATGCCATGTATACTTTCTTCTTTTTTCTCCCTAGTTTGGCTAATGCAACCCAAGTAAACTTTCTAGGATTCACATAGCCTCTTTAATTCCATTCCTGCGTTCTTTGTTGTCTTCCAAAACTTTTTCAATTACTGCAAAATAATTTCTCTCTTTGTGTGAGCCATTTTTGAGCCACAAGGAAAGGTCTTAAGTCTTGAAGTGAAATTATACATATCAAAGAGCTAGGGCTAGTCACCTCAAAAGCCTCTGAAATAACTAGAGATTTCTTCTGTTCTTCATAATGTCTCCCTGGGCCTCCTCGCCCTGCTACATTTAAACCCATCTTGCCCCCATTGTCAATATTCAAGACAAATAATGTTCACATTCACTTCTACTGCTTACTGTTTTGCTTAATTAGCTATACTGCAATAGTATTGAATAGTATTATTTCCTACCCATTTTAGATTAAATGTAGATCCATTCAGGCACATTATAAATCAAAAGGACTTTGGTGTGATAACTGGGTACCTTATCACTGATTTAAATTGGCTTCTGAGGGAAATTGTATTATAAATTCCAGACAACTGGTTTGCAAGCCTTGTTTTAGAATGCATCCTTTTTCTAGGTTGGGGTCTTTTCTATAGCATATTTATGTATAATCAGAATACCAGGATAAATGCTGTGTTTTAACGGACAATTATCCTCTACTGTATCATGAGTTATTACTTTGAAAAAATTAGAATATGTAAAAATTAGTTAATTCAAAATTCTATTAACATAATTTCCCCCTTCAGTCTCCATTTCACTTTTTCTATATTAATCCAGATCAGAAATTGTAGTGTTATTTATTTTTTTAATCCTCATGTGAGGATATGTTTATTGATTTTAGAGACAGAGGAAGAGAGAAAGAGAGAGGAAGGGGGAGAGAGGAACATCAATCAGCTGCTTCCTGCACGCTCCCTATTGGGGATCGAGCCTGAAACCTGGGCATGTGTGCCCTGACTGGGAATCGAACTGGTGATCTGGTTCATGGGTCGATGCTCAACTACTGAGCAGTACCAGCCAGGCATTGACTTCTCTTTATATTTATCTCTTTCATTTATTTAGTCATTCACTCAATCATTCAACAGATACTTACTGAGTATCTACTTGTGCCAGGCACAAGGCAAAGTCCTGAAGAAAGTTAAAAATGGTCTCTGCCCTTAAGGAGATCCTGGGTAGTGGGGAGACACACTTACCAACAGTTATAGTACAGCTGACTCTTGAACAACAAGTTTGCGCCTGCTTATACGGGGATTTTTTTTCAATAAATACTGTAAATGCATTGTCTCAATAACATTTTCTCTAGCTTCCTTTATTGTAAGAATACAGCATATAATATATATAACATACAAAATAGGTGTTAATCAACTGTTTTTGTCATTGGTAAGGCTTCCAGTCAACAGTAGGACGTTAGTAGTCAAGTTTTAGGGAAGCCAAAGTCGTATGTGGATTTTCGACTGTGTCGGGTAGGAGAGTCGGTGCCTGTAACCCCCATGTTGTTCAAGGGCCATCTACACAATAAGATAACATAACGAGGTATCTTAAAGAGCATGGGAAGCAGAGATGAAACACTTGTAGCTGCCTGAAGGGGTCAGGTAAGGCCTGAGAGTGGAGGCGGTTTTGGGCCGGTACTTAAAGAAAAGAAGCTGGCCTGCTCAGCCAGGTGGCTCAGTTGGTTAAGCCTCATCCTGTACACCAAAACAGACCAAAGGTTACAGGTTCCACTCCTGCTCAGGGCACACCTAGGTTGCGGTTTCAATTCCCAGGTAGGGAGGCAACCGATCAATGTTGCATTCTTTCTCTCTCTTCTTTCCCCTCTAAAATCAATAGAAAAAATATATAAATTATGGGTGAGGATTAAAAAAAAAGATAAGGAGTTGGCCTGACCAATAAGCAGGGTGAGGGAGTTCCAAGCCAAGAGGACCCGGAGCTGTGAGAGAACAAAGTTCTCCTATTGTGTCGGGCTTCTAATGCAAAATAGGAAAGTAATAGTTGGGGAGTGGAGAATAAGCTTGCATCGGTGAGCAGAGACCAGAGCACCAAGGGCTTTGCCTGCTTTTCCGAAGTTTGTATGCCACCTGGGAAGTAAGGGGCCCAGTGAAGACTTTTTAAAAAAATATATATTTTCTTGATTTTTACAGAGAGGAAGGGAGAGGGATAGAGAGCCAGAAACATCGATGAAAGAGAAACATTGATCAGCTGCCTCCTGCACACTCCCCACTGGGGATGTGCCCGCAACCAAGGTACATGCCCTTGACCGGAATCGAACCTGGGACCCTTGAGTCCGCAGGCCGATGCTCTATCCACTGAGCCCAACCAGTCAGGGCCCCAGTGAAGACTTTTTGAGCAGCAGGGTGACAGCATCAGATTTGGTGGCACAGTGGGAGGCTGATCTGGAGAGCCAGGACCCAGAGCAGAGCTTCTTACCCAGTCCTAGGACTTGCAAGAGGTCCATGGTTGGTATGCTTGGGGTCCAAGAACTTGGATAGGAAAAAATTACATTGTTATTGTCACTAAACTCTTAACTGAAATTGAGCATATTCTTCAAATATATCTAGGCAGCAGATCACAGTAGAATTAGCAGAAGTAGTGAGTTTATCACCAGTAGAAGTCAGGTATTTTGGTATCATTGTATAGTTATTGCAGATATCTCAAAATACGCTTTACATGTTTCACTAAACCCAAATTACTATAGCCACTAGACCCTGGGCTACATCTTACCATTTAATGAATTAATAAAGGAGTACATGTATTATTATACCGCAACTTAATAATGATGTTATATGTGCATTTTAGAATTCATCTTTTGTGATCTCCATATTTAATTATATGATTTAACCCCTTCCCCGGCAGAAACGTGTATACACGTTTTCACAAAATGTTCTTTTTCAGTCGTCGACGAGTATACTAAGAAAATATGGTAAAAAAATATGGTTTATAGGAAGACGAGTTACAAACTGTTTTCATAACCAGCATCAAAAATACTATATAGAACCAAAATAAAAAAATTAGTCTGAAAAAGAAACGTTTTTAACAAAAAAATTGTTGGAGAAGGGGTTAAACACAGTATCCTGAGAATGGGTCCATAGTCTTCACCTTGACTGCCAAAGGGGTCATGAAAGGTCAGAGGAAGGTGATTGTGAGGAGGTTACTGCAGCCTAAAGCAGGAGCGGGAAGGAAGGTGAGGAGGAAGAATTTGTGGGAGGTTCTGGGGACAGAGTGAACCTGTTGATAGATCCTGGGCAGAAAGCAGAGGGAGGGATCCACATGCACCCTACTTCCAGAGCAGAATTCTTCCTATTTCTTGTCATGTCTTTGCCTTCCCTCCATTTCCATTGTAATAGTTATTTAACTCAAACTTTTTTCAAAGTCATACATGTAAGGATGGTTTAAATATCAAGCACTATGGAAAGACAACCAAAAGCCACCACCCCTTGCTCCTCTTCACCTGCCAATCCTACACTTTTTAAAAACTTACACAGTGTTATCTTTTTAGCTAGACTGGGAATTCTCTGCAGGAAATGCCTTGTAATCCTCACTTCGTTTTTCATTTTAGTAGTTGAATAAATGACTGATAGATCCCAAAGGCACTTCCTGTTTCAGAGTCCTTATGTACATCAATTGTATCACACTCCAGTTCCAGAATTTATACCAACTGTGACATTCTAGGATATGGTGCTTTTACCTAAAAATTTCAAGTTTTCTGTCATTTGTTTTTACATAAAATCACATAGAATGTGCAAATAAAAAACCCATTTACTTGGGCGTTCTGGTTGTTTTTGTGTGAGTTTAGTGTGATGGTGGGTTGAATAATCCTATGTAATCGAAAACCAGAAATTGAGCCCTAGCTGGTTTGGCTTAATGGATAGAGCGTCAGCCTGTGGACCCAAGGGTCTCAGGTTCGATTCCCATCAAGGCCATGCAGGGAACCAATTGATGTGTTTCTCTCACATTGATGTTTGTCTCTGTCTTTCCTTCTCCCTTCCACTCTCTCTAAAAATCAATGGAAAAATATCCTCGGGTGAGGATTAACAACCACACAACAACAAAAACCACCAGAAACCGAGAAGGTGGGTTTGAAATATCTGTCCATTCCTTTTTTGGGGGGTGCCTGTCCTGTCTTGGTAGCAGTGGTTAATGTCCGTATTGGTGCCTTGCTGAGTTGCGATGGAGTGGCAGTTGAGACCTTCGGTTGGCTGGCTGAAGGTCCTGGCCGTGCTTCCTGTGAGGTCCAGAAATGTATAGTTCTGTGGCCTGAGATACTTTGATGTTTGCCAGATAAAACTGATGTTTGGTGCTTTTTGTAGGAAACACACATTTGGATATCTCCAAGTTGATTTGTAGGAACTTAGTGTTATTACAATTTTGAGGCAGAACTTTTTCTCAAATGGCAGAAGTAAAGGAACTTCAGTTTTGAGGGCTGTTAATAGCACCTTCCATTAGTGCCCAGACAGAGAAAGTTGACAAAGTACTGGATTGTTATTATGGATTTATGGCAAAAATAAGTATCTGGACTTTTAAGAGTTACTGATACAGTAAAAAACAGTTTTAGCTACTGACACTAGACTAGCCCCCAAACTTAGAAAAATGCGTATTTCCCCTTATTTTCTAAATAACATTTCTCAACCCAGTAACACGGGAGCTACTTTGGGGTTAACCTGGAGATTTGATTGCTGTTTTCTGGAGGGAGGCAGAGCAATGTTTGGGAGAAACGGACTCTGGAAAAGTTAGCTTCCCAATTTACACATAAAAATCAAAGTCCTTTTCTTCATTAATATTATTATACATATTTGAAGAGCACATTAGAGATAGTGAAGAAATGAGAGCTATTACCTGGTAATACGATGAGTTAACTTTTCTTTAAACTTCCTGGCTTCTCCCTTAAACTGTGGCTGGGTAACAAGCCCGTGCTTGTTGGCACTCTAGTTCAGGCTCAGAATACTACTCTTGGAGCAAAATGACTATTTAAAAAAAATGCTTTCTTGAAATATAATTTTTAGAGGAGGAAAATGTTAGATTTGGAAGAAATATTTAAGCTGCGGACTTTCAAGCCCAACTTCTTCAAAATCATTTAAAAATGAAGCTCGGGAAGAGAGAACGTTCATGGTTAATTAAGGAGGTCAACACCCGACCCAGCGAGACGGGAAAGGAGTGACTTTGATTTACGTATCCGAGACCAGAAGAGAAACAGGCAGATGTTTCTAGGAACTAGTTAAGGGAGAATGAAAAAGACAGAAGTAGAATTGGGAAAAAAACACACACAAAACCAGAAAGTGGCTGTCTGCGGGAGGAGGAATCCCATACCAGTTTCTGTTCTTCCTACTTGGGAATTTTCAAACCGAGTTCCTACACGGGCTGGCTCGCAGGTCGAGGACTTGCGCTCAGGCGGTCGACAGGGAGGTGACTGTGGCGCCGCTGGGCGATGCAGAAAAAGCTGTTTGTGTGCAGCTGCCTGAGTGTGGAGCCCGGTCGCCCTGGGGCCGGGCAGCTCCTCCCAGACACGCACCAGCGCCCCTCTGCTCCGGGCTCCCGGATCTCCTGCAAGGTAGACTGGGAAGAAAGGAGATGTTTAGCAACTGGCGAGGTCAGCGTGTTTAAAATTGAAAGCACACCCGGCCGAATGGAGTGTTGAGAGTAAACAGCTGTGTTTACCATTTTGCTGTGTATGGAATGAGTTAACATCTGTTCGCGTCGCCTGAGTGACCCTGAGGCAGATGAGGATGTGGCTAGGCAGAGAGGCGTCCACCAATTGGCTCAGAAAAGAGCGGCCGCTCTGCTGTTGTTCATGTACGTGTAATATAACCTTCTATTAGGAGCTAGTTTTCAAGTCATCTAAAAGTAATGACATGGTTATTACCATGGTTAGAAATCTACTCAGGTCAGAAGGCTATGAAGTGGAAAATAAAATGGCCAACCTGTCCCACTTTCCAGAGGTGACTGTTGTTAAAAAATCCTTTGTTTTTTCTCCCAGAGATTTTTAATGCAAGATAAGCATATATTTAAATTGTTTTTAAAAAGCTCACAGATAGTATTCTACATTCTGCTCTGCAATTTACTTTTTTAATTTAACATTTGAGAATCTATATCTACATAGCGTAATATACCTTATGGTAACAAAAAGCTCAACCTCATTCATACACATTTGCACAATATTCCAAGGTATAAAATGCACCACTATTCATTGAATCAATCCCCTTACTAGTTGTTCCCAGCTTTTTGCTATTACAAACAACAATGCAGGAAACACCTCTATACTAATGTGTTCCTGGAGATATATATGTTGAATAAATTTCTGGCAGTGGGATTTTAGGGTCAAAGAATAGGTGCATTAGCATTATTTTTTATTTATTCATTTGAGAGGAAAAGAAACACTGATTTGTTATTCCACTTATTTTTGCATTCATTGGTTGATTCTTGTATGTGCCCTGACTGGGGATCAAACCCACAACCTTGGCATATCGGGGTGATGCTCTAACCAATTGAGCTCCCCGGCCAGGGCCATGTATTAACATTTTAAGTATTTCCAAACCATATTCCAAAAAAGGTGCACTAATTAATATTTCAGTCTTAAATAAGTTACTATCTTATAAGTTGTAAGTATGATTGAGGTTTTTCTTAAAATACTATTCGTTTTTAAATAGCATAATTAGAATTGAGACCAAATAAGCTTGCTCCTTTGCTAATTAAATGACCTGCAAGTTAAATCTTCATTCTGCGTTTAGAACCAGCAGCCTGGAGCGCCTTAGAGCCGCATGACCAGAGACATTCAGAGCTAAGAGGCAGGCACATGGCTTCATGCTTTGCTGGCAACTCCAGATAAAACAATTGACTGTTTTTAGAAATCCTGGGTCAGAATTAAAAAAACTAAATTTAATGTTTAATAATATCATCTTCAATTAGTTCTGTTCAAAAGACATCGATTGAGCACAACTGTGGTAAAAAGTTCCTCCTTCTCCAACTCCCTGTCATCCCCCCTCTACCCTCGTCTCCTACTTTTCTCTCCTGCTTCTTTTCTGTGTTTGTTTCTTTTGGTATATACCACCTCTCATGATACCAGAGGGGTGTTCAGTTTTAGGGACAAAGGAATTGATTTTTTGCAACTGAAAAGGTGGTTCTGGAGAGGGAATTAACTATGCGGTGGTTGTTACCACAGTGAACCAACTGTGTATCTAGATTCCCCCACCTCTGCTTATGACTCCAGATGCTTAAAGCCTTCTACCTATTCAGAAACAACTTCATTTCTTATTTTTAAGTTTTTTAGTTTAACACCTATTACAGGTGAAACCAAACTATAACCAGAGACCAAGATACAAGTCAAGTTGCAAAACACTATGGGCTCAAGTTGCTATTAAATTGCTTAATAAGTGATCAGAGTAGCACATATAATATCCTTTAGATTATAGCAAACTCTTTAGGAATTACAGGACTTTGACAAGTATTTTATTTTACAAACTACCTGCTTGTTTAGAAAATGGCTCTTTCAAAACTCAGCTTCCTTGCCCTCAAAACTCCTCTTAGATAAAGGCAGTCACATCAGAATAGAATCTAGGCGTCAAAAAACAAATAAACCCTAAAGTAAACATAAATGAATTTTCCATTTAAGGTCTGAATCTCTGTAGCTTTGCAAACTACCCATTATCATACAAAGACTTATGCCTTAAAATAAAGGAAATAAACCAACAGGCATAGAAAGCTTGTCTAATCAAAACTCTTCATTTCAAACTCTTAATTTCCCTGTAACATATTGGAAGCCAGCAGGAAGAACGGAGGTGAAATGGATTGTCCCCTGTCGTCCCTAAATAGAACGTTCTTCGCAACAGGCAGGAAGCACCTGGGAGATGGCATTAGAAATTTGAAAATTGTTTTTGAAATAAGAAGGGAAAAATTGGTTTCTGAATCCAGCTGCTTTTAACACTTCTACATCCATACATTTTTATAATCTGAATTCTGGTGATAATGAATTTAAATTAATAATACATTTAAAGTTAGGAAAGAATGCAGATGACATCAAGATAGGAAGTTTTAGCTTAACTCTGAATCTCTTTTTCCTACTTTGACTAAAATTGACCTTCAGTATTACAGTACTTTCATTTTTACAGCTCTTTACATATTCTGTAAAAAAGCTTAAAAGTGAAACAAAGATGTCTCTTGACTATTATAATCTCCACTGCCTAACTCTTCTAACTTTTTAAGTCCATTTAGACTTTAGAAGATATTCTTTCCCAAATCTATCCTTTAATTGACAATTTACTAATGGAATTAATTGATATGACTTTTCCATTTTTATTTTCCACAAGAAGAAATATTCTGGTTCATTTTATTATTCTTATCTTACTTCTTTGATGTAATTCTTTTCTTTTGTAAATAATATGAAATTAATTCATTGTAGAGAATTCTGTTGCTCTGTCAGCTGATAATATGAATACATATTTTCCCATTTTCCTTGGAAAAATGTTATATAAGGGAGTTAGTGGGGGAATATGAGCTCTCAGACACTGAAATTAAAGGAAAAAATTGTGCTCGTAGATCATTGATCATTTAAAACTTTGTGTTTTAAATAAAATTAAAAGAAATTTTACTACATTCAGCCAATATGGCAAATTGAATAATCCAACCAGAAACACAGAGTATCAATTCTTCTTGTCAGGAAGACTTTAAAAGTAGGGCTTTCTTAAGAGTTCTTTTATTACCTCGATTTCATTATTTTTGCAAAATATGTGATGGGTATTAAACTTAGATTTCCTGGCGTACTTAATATCTTGTCAAAATGAAACAAGTACTTTTTGTCATAAATATTACTGATTTAAAAGCATTTATAAAGGGGGATGGGTATGCTTTCAGAATCTCATTACTGAAAATAAAATATGCTTTACCTTTATTTTTTTCTTTTTATAATAGACACCCATTTACTGATTCCAAGTCACTTTAGCAATGTTCACATATTTTAAACTACTTTTTGTGATACAGTTTTACAGATAGTTTTATTTTAGATTGTTTCATCTTTTAGATACCTGATTTATATATTTTGGAAGACACGTCTCACACCTTGTCATTATAAATTCAATGGAAAGACCAATTCCTTCTACTTTCTTTGTGGTTCTGATTTCAGATTTTCAAGTGCGTTTGTAGTCAATGTTAATGCACCTTTTGAGAATAAATTAAGTCTCCAATTTCTTGTGTGTGTATGCTTCTGGAGCTGGCATGCTTTTCTTCGGCAACTGAAAGTAAAGCCCGGTCCTCCTCTCAGACTAAATCTAGTTTCAGTAGTTTTAAATTTAGTTGGTTCATGACCAAGGAAAAGAAGTGCCCACATTTTTCTGTTTAATTTTAAACAACCACAATCTATAGTGTCACTGTAGTTTGGGAACTTCAAGTGTATAGCTATTTTTGGTTTTTGTGTTTGGTTAATCTAATTCTCTATTGTTCAGCATTGAATTTGTGATTATACCCTATGGTAGTCTACAGGATTACACAAACAAAATGAGCCACTTTATTTTATATTCTTTTCTTTTCTTTTGCTGATGGGGGTATGGTTGTCCCAGCTACTTCCTCTCTCTCTCTTTAAAAAAAAAATAAATTTTTTTTAAAATTGATTTTTAGAAAGAGAGCAAGGGATGGAGGAGAGAGAAACCTCCATGTGAGAGTGAAACATCTATTGGCTACCTCCTGCATGCCCCCTACCGGATTTCGAGCCCAAAACCTGGGCATTTGCCCCGACCAAGAATCGAACCAGCAACCTTTTGTGCACAGGATGATGCCCAAACAACTGAGCCACACTGGTCAAGGGCTTCCCAGCTACTTTCTCATAGCAAATAGAGGGCATCAGTGGTCGGCAAACTGCGGCTCGCGAGCCACATGCGGCTCTTTGGCCCCTTGAGTGTGGCTCTTCCACAAAATACCGACTTCTGTGCATGGGCCACGAAGTTTTAATTGCACTGTACATGCGCGCACGCACATGGTATTTTGTGGAAAAGCCACACTCAAGGGGCCAAAGAGCCGCATGTGGCTCGCGAGCCGCAGTTTGCCGACCACTGGGATAATTGTAGTAATTTTATTGAGTTTGCCTTATCTCTTTTCTCATCCCTACCTCCACGCACCCACAATTTAATACTTCTCAGCAAGAACCTTCACATTTCACCTGGTTACATACTTGGACAAATTGTTGTATTTGGGTTTACTTCAAGGCTGCATTTCATGACTTAATTGCATCCTTACTATGTGCCAAGTTTTAAGCCAAGCATTGTACATTATATTATTTGATTTGAACACCAGGTGTGGCATATAATCATATTGTCCTCATTTTACAGATAAGGAAACTGAGGTTCACAGAGGTTGATGTAGGTCAATCCCTTACGAAGTGGCAGAGCTGGGATTTCAACCCAAGTTATGCAACTTTAATATTGGTTTGCTATCTCATATCTGGGATCTTCAGCTATGCAATGCAGCCTGAGTTACTCAATGGGAAGTCGCTGTGATACCACAGCCCTAACAAAGAGCTACTGAAGGGTCTAGACCAGCGGTTCTCAACCTGTGGGTCGCGACCTCTTTGGGGGTCAAACGACCCTTTCACAGGGGTCACCTAAGACCATCGGAAAACACATATATAATTACATATTGTTTTTGTGATTAATCACTATGCTTTAATTATGTTCAATTTGTAACAATGAAATTGGCGTCACCACAACATGACAAACTGTATGTATTAAAGAGTCACGGCATTAGGAAGGTTGAGAACCACTGCTCTAAACAATGTTAAATTAATATTATTTCTTGAACATTAACTTACTAGATACTGAATAACTGCACAAATTAATAAGTGTAATGCAAATAAACCCATTTTTCTTGTTCTCTGAAAGCTAAATATTTCCTTTTGCGCACACCAAACAAGTCAGTTCAAGACTAATGACATGGCAATTGGCTGCTAAAATATTCGCTGCTAGTATTAGTGGATCAAAATGGCGTGCCTGTGCATAAGGCGCATAAGGGAAATTAATGCAACACATTTTAGTACTCAGTCATTATTAATAACTAGATGCCCAGTGCACGAATTCATGCGCAAGTGGGTTCCCTTGGCCTGGCCAGCAATCAGGGTCAATAGGGGCCGATCGGGGCAGGTTGGCCAGCTGGGGAAGGGTCCGCAGGAGGTTGACTGTGAGAGCATACTGACCACCAGGGGGCAGCTCCTGTGTTGAGCATCTGCCCCCTGGTGGTCAGTGCTCATCATAGCTACCACCAGTTATCCGGTTGTAATAGTCGCTTAGGTTTTTATATATATAGATAAATTATCTATAACAGAATACGTAAAAATTAAGTTATGAAATTTTTATTAAAATGTTTCTTACATACTATTATATTGGCTGGGCCACAAAAATATTCATTGTGGGCTGCATGTGGCCCATGGGCTGCGAGTTTGACATGCTTGGTCTAGACCCGTGGTCGGCAAACTGCGGCTCGCGAGCCACATGCGACTCTTTGACCCCTTGAGTGTGGCTCTTCCTAAGCCTTCGGAGTACCCTAATTAAGTTAATAACAATGTACCTACCTATATAGTTTAAGTTTAAAAAATTTGGCTCTCAAAAGAAATTTCAATCATTGTACTGTTGATATTTGGCTCTGTTGACTAATGAGTTTGACGACCACTGGTCTAGACCCATGATTGTTCAATGAAAACTGGAGGTTCTGCAGGCCTCTCTGCCCTGCCCTATGCACCATCTACTACAAAGTGCTTTTCTTCTTGGGGGGTGGGGGGGGCTCACTTGTCTCATGGTTTAATAGAAATAATAGATGAGCTATGCAGTTCTCTTTTTATTAAAAAACACACAAAAACGTTTAGTTTGGAATATAGATTCAGAGGAAGTTATGAAGATGGGACAGAGAAGACCTGTGTATCCTTCCCCCAGTTTCCCCCAGTGGTTGTGTATTATGTAACTGAAGCACAAGCAGAACCACAAAACTGACATTGGCATAAAGTGTATGCTTGTATGATGCTATGCCATTTTATTACCTGTAGCTTAGGGTAACTAACACCAACATCAGGACACAGAACTTTCTGGTCACCAATAAGATCTCCCTCCTGCCACCCAGTTATAGTCACCACTCCTTCCTCACCCTAACCACAAATTTGTTCTCCATCTCTATAATTTTGTCATTTCAAATCTCTGAAAAAATTGTTTTTATTATGAAATATCTAGATCAGAAAATTACAAAAAATACTTTAACAATACTTATATATAGCCACCACTCAGATTTAACAAATCAGCCAATTTAATAAATGTATTTCCTTCACAATTTAAAAAAAAATCACATATTGAGATTAAGACTTCTTTGTCCTACTCTCTGATCCTATTGACCATCCACCATCCACAGAGATAAACTACCCCAAATTGATCACGTATCTTTCCCATTTATATATTGATCTTTTTCTACATACTTAAGAGTCTATAATATTATATATCATAGTTTTGTATGTTTAAAAATTTACATAAATAAATCAACAAATATTTATTGAGTGTTTACTATATGCTAGTTCCTACTCTAGACCTGGGAACATTGTGGTGAATAAGGCAAAACCCTTGCCCTAAATGTATAAATATATGACTACATAGGATAATTGCAGGTAGCTGTAACTGTGTGAAAATGGTAAAATAGAATACAGTAATCACTCCTTATCAAAAGGGAGATATGCTCTGAGACCCTCAGCGGATGCCTGAAACCTCAGATAATACGGGACCCTGTATATGTTGTTTTTCCTTATTCATACACACCTATTATAAAGTTTAATTTATAAATTTGGCACAGTAAGAGGTGAACAAAATAACTAATAATAAAAGAGAACAATTATAACAATCTACACTAATAAAAGACAAAGATGCTAATTGACCGTCCCCCCACTATGCCCCAAGCCACACCCACCAGCCAATCAGAGCGACTATATGCAAATTAACCCAACTGCTGGGTCCCATCCCCAGCAGGTCCAGGGGTCCCCAAAGGTGTGGACAGAGTCGGCGAAGAAGGAATGACACGGAGACAGCGTTCAGTTGATCAGCAGCCTAGCCAGTATCTCTAGCCACGATCTCCAGCCAAGTTCTGTCTAGGATCTTCAGCCAAGTTCTGTGTTCTATTGTCTTGTTACGTCTGTATTTATACCAGATGATTTTAATCCTATCAATTTCTATTCCAAAAGTTAGGGTGTTTCTTATCTCCATCCCAGGGAGTAAAGATTATGTAGCTTTGGCATGATTGTTCATAGTTAAAGTGATTAACTACCCGCCCTTAGTTAAGGGGTTTTATTCCCTCCCTAACTTCAGGGAAAAATCCCTACCTGGGGAAACAACCTTTCTCGCAGAGGTGACCTTGGTTAAAACACATAGCGCCAAGGGGAGTAAACATATTAAGAACAGTATGCCATATATGCCAGGTCCCTTGAAACATATGCTGTGCAGATGTCTCTTTCCTGCAGCGACTGTGTCAAGCAGCAAGGATGGACTG